>NC_044980.1:158233158-158548562 GCF_008728515.1 Papio anubis | reverse complement strand
GGGGGATATGCTGGTCTTAACACTCCCTAATGCCAAATTTTTACAAATTGCCTTCATCCTCCTATGCAATGTTTACACCAGTTGGACGTTACATATAGATAGCCCAAACATTTGCAAATTTAGCAATGTTGTCTTATTGTACCCTTCCTACTCCCTACTTAATAAAACTTTCTGGGTCTGAAGGCTGCTGAGAAGTTACTCCCAAGACTTTGCTCTTCTCCTGGTAATTTAATCTTCTTTGCTCTTCTTCATAATTCAATTTTGTCAACCTTTTCTTCAGGGGAATTTAAAATTTACTACCATAACTACTTAATAGGCTGCTTCTTGTGATAAGGGGATAAGAAATTTACTTTTGGGGACATGTGCTGACTTCCTCATGGGTACCATTTAGTCTACTTACTGCTGACCTCAGGATTCTGTAACTTCAAATGTTAATGATTTCTGAAATGTGAGGACTTCTTAACTTCTCACTGAAGAGTCGCCTGCAAAGTATGTTACAACAGCTAAGTATGTAACACATGTTCCTTAAGTGTTTTTGTTCTAAACAACTATAATCTTCCGTTTTCAAAATGATCAACTATTCCCATTAACTATTTTGGTTTAAAATGCACTAAAGTAAAGATATTTTATAGCTACATATACAAGTATGGTTATTTAGCATAGTTACAGGTTATAAAATAATAATATGTTTATGGCTGGCTATGAGCCACGGGAGTCATGTGACATATCTATTTTACTTCACACATCTATATGTGCCAGATATTGTACTAACTGATGAGAAATGAAGAAATATATTAGGTAGTATATAAAACTAAATGTACTAGGACATAAAGAGTGACATAATACAACTAATATATTCCATGGGAATAATACATTCTTATTATGAGTATAAAGGAGATAGAAGAATTTTAATTGAGTCTTAAGGAAAGAAAAGAAACACAGTTGGCAGAGATGGGTATTGCAGGGAAAGGCACTGTGGAATTAGTAACTGCATGGACAGAGTATAAAAATAATTTACTGTAGCTAAAATTTAGATTGTTCATATTACTAGCAGTAATGCTAGTTGCTGTAGTAAACCCAAACCCGGAACAATTTACCACCATAAAACTTATTTCTTTTTCATGTCACAGTCTAAGATGGGTCCCTGTGTGATTTCCATCCCATGCAGTCCTTCAGAGATCAAGGTATAATCCATGTGGTTACTCCACCTGTCCCTGTTCAAGGGCCTTAGAATCTTTCACGAGATTCTCTACATCTAATTAGCTTATATTATAAGCAAAGGTATAATAGTACAATGAATGATCGTGTGAGAATTGAGAAAGGTCATATCTAGAAGTGGTTTACACCACTTTCACCTGCCTCCAATTGGCCTAAACTCGGAGTATTATTTCCCTCAACAGCAGGAGGCTGGTAGATGCAGTATACTGAGGACAAGAGGTGAAACCTGATATTGAGCACAGCATTCTCTGCCACAGTGCTCTCATGGAGAGAATAGATATTTAGTAGAAAAAAACAAAAAAGCAGGTTCTAGTCAGATCATGGAAGAGATTTTGGATTTATTCTGTACGTTATAGGAAAAATGACCATTGCCTCAAAGAATAAATAAACTACCAAATCTATTTCTTTCAATTATATCTAATTATTCCTTTTTGTTCTACTTTAGGCATCAAAAATTTAAAAAAAAGAAGAGAATGAAGCTATTTTCAGACCATCATCAAATGTATATACACTATTATAAATTTGCATGTCTAAGGTATTCATGTCATTAGACAAGAGGCATTAAAATATAAGGTGCATTGATATAAGACCTTGGTATTTTGAATCCAAGGTGATTTATTTTCATAGGGTCTGGATGACATTGTAAATGAATACAAATGGGTGATGGAATGTGCACTGCAGAAGATTACAACTCTACTGAAAGTTGATTCAATAATCATGTCATTTTAAATGCTCTATTAATTGCAAGATTCAGTTTAAAGAGGAGAAGCTTCACTTACTTGTGAGGTGCTATTCATCTGTCAACAATTTCATACCAGTTTAGCTGCTTCTATTTGACATAAAAGAATTTCTGGATAGTAATATGCCACAGATTCTATAACGGGATGAGCCCAATTCAGCCCTTTTACACAAAGGATAGAACCAACTCTGAGACTTCCTCAGAGGGGAAAATGAGAGGAAAAAGGAATGAGCCAAAGCAAAAGAGAAATACAAGAGATCCAATTCACTCTCTTTGCTTCAGCTTTCTGTGTCATTCTCTGATCTTCACTGTAAGAGGAGAGGCTGTCTAGTGTGCAGCCAGTTTCTTAAATGGGACAAACTTCTTAGGGTGCAAGCAAAAAACAGCCTTATTTTTTCTCTCACCACTGCATTCAAATATGCAGCCTTGTCCCCTGCATTAATCAGGGTTCTACAGAGAAACAGAACTGATAGAATGTGCAAATATATGCAGAGATTAATTTTAATGAATTGGCTCATGTGATTTTAGAAGCTAACAACTCAAAAATTTGCAGGGTGGGTCGGCAAACTGGAGACCCAGAGAAGAGCAGTTACGCATCTAAAGGCCATCAGAATGGAGACCTAGGAGAAAGCCAATGTTTCAGTTCAAGTTCAAATGCCATCTACTGAAGAATTCACTCTTGCTAGGGGAAGGTCAGTCTTTGTGTTGTATTCAGGCCTTTGACTAATTGGATGAGGGCCCACCCACAGTCTGGAGGGCAATCTGTATCACTCAATGTCCACACTTAAGGTAAGTTCATCCAAAAACATCCTCACAAAAACATTCAGAATAAAGTATGATGACCTATCTTGGGACCACAACTTGGCAAAGTTGACACATAAAATTAAACATTGTATTTCCCTTTTCTTTGATTTTCAGCAATGGATTGCTTATACTCATTTTCACTTCTAGGACATTCTCCTGTGTAGACAGTAAAAAATTCAATCCAAAATTCAATTTTACATTCCTTTAACCTGGATCTGACCAGAGTCTTGAGAACTCACAGAAAGAAAGTGAGCTTGGCATGGGGCTGTCCTTTTATTTTCCTACATTCCCACATTTCTGTAGGAATAATTACCCTTCCATCCCTTCCCCACATTCGCTATAACCCCATTCACCTCTCAGGAAGTTCTGTGTTATCTGGAACCTATATTTAGAGCTAGGTGGTGGGATCCTGCCACCTATCTTCTTCAGCTTTGCAATCTTAGGGTGCAATTTGCAATAACAGCTTACTTATCATTTCAAATACTGTTATGTACATTACCACAGTTATATACACAGCTGTACACACACACACACACACACACCAGCCTCCAGAAGGACTACATAGGAGACATACCCCACGTTTTCTTTGTAAAACTAAATGATGCATAAATAGTTTGCAGGAAAAAAGCACTGATTTTTTGGAAGTGAATCCATGCCATTGGTACTATTTTTGTTTGGCTCAATCCCAATTAAAGCATTGTTTCATACCAGCCAGAAACTATTAAAGCAGTATGTAACTCATAAAGTTTATTTTAATGCAAAGACCCAACCATTCCATCATTTCATATTTATATCACACATTACACATTATTCTATAATGTTACATCACTTCCTCGCTATATGAAGGCAATTATAAATTAAAACTACTGACAATACTATGAATCACGCTATGGATAGTAATCCTGTGGAACAGTCAAATATTTCTGTTTAAAAATTCAAATATTTTACATACCTTCGTGATTTGCAATGTATTGCTCTAACTTATCGATTCAAAAGTAGATCAAAATATATTCAGATCAGAGAGTCATGAGCAAAAGACTTCCATTACATTTCCAACTACCCTTTGGCACAATGTTCCTCCGCTTATGACGTTTACTGCCAGTAGTCCCCTCATGTGGGAAAGATATATTTTCTCTAAGATATTCTCCCTGTGTGGACATCTGCATTATTCTTTTACGCTTCAATTTGTTCATGGCATTTGCTAGGTTTTGTATGAATTCGAAAACAATAAAGAAAAATGGAAAGATCACTTGGATAAAACTTAATTTTCAATAAAAAGTATTACAATCAGAAGGTAGATATAAAAGCAAAAAGCTACAAAAGGCAAAATGAAATGATTCTTACTCAGCATCTTAGATCTTACCCACAAAGATGAGCACTTTTTTTTTGAGATAGAGTCTGGCTCTGTCAGCTTCAGGCTGGAGTGCAGTATACATCTCGCTCACTGCAAGCTCCAGTTCATGCCATTCTCCTGCCTCAGGCTCCTGAGTAGCTGGGGACTACAGGCTCTCGCCACCACGCCTCCGCTAATTTTTTTGTATTACTTTTAGTAGAGAAAGAGCCACTTATGTTAGCCAGGATGGTCTCGATCTCCTGACCTCATGATCCGCCCACCTTGGCCTCCCAAAGTACTGGGATTACAGGCGTAGCCACTGCGCCCGGCCAAAGATGAGCACTTCTAAAGGAAAGCACAGGCATTTGTTCAGAATATTGATTCTGAAGCTGATCTTCCTGGATTTGAATCTTAGCTGTTTTGCTTATCACCGATACATTTTCTAGATCACATTACTTACCATCTCAGAACCCCAGTTTCCTCATCTATAAACTGCTGATCAGCACATGAGCCATCAGAGACAATTGTAATTCTCTGTAAGGATTAGATTATTATGTGGAAGGCACTTAGAACAATGTCTAAAATCTACTGAATGCCTATGAAATAAGTCATTATTATATATTCTTAGAGTAAAATAACTTTATGTCTTTCTAGAAAAATTATTATGCATAGTGAAGTGTAATTTTCCTTTTAAAGGCCACACAAAATTTAGAGAGATGTTAACCTACTAAATACATTGTTCTGTATTTTATATGTTTTCATTTAGTAATGTAGTTTGGAAAGCCTTTCACATCAGTACATGAAAATCTACCTTAATCTTTTGCATAGATGCAAGCATTTTGTTGTATAGAATTATGAACTCTATTGTGTTAGACAACCTCTCACTGGTATACATTTAACTTGCTTTCAATTTTTAATATTACGAACAGTGCTTCAGTCAACATAATTGTACAAATAACTTTGTGTACACTGGGAAATGTTTCTGTGAGGTAAATTAATAGCTGTGCAATAGCAGAATCAAAGAATATTTTCACAAATTTCTGCAGATTTTAAAATAAGTTCTATAAAATTATCCTATGTAATTACACTTTAAAAAGGTATATGAAAATATATTGCTCACATAAATGTTAAAATTCTATCAAAGGACAAGACAAATAAACAGAAAACACACCTTACTTTTTGATAGAAAGGTTTATTATTGCACAGATTTAATATTTCCCTACAAAAATTTTTATATTCAATGAATATTCTAATTAAAAGACCTCCCCAAATTTGTAGGAACTAACAATATGATATTAGGATGTGTTTTAACTATTATTTTAAATTGACACATAATTGCACATATCTGTGGTATTATATTTCAGTACATCTATACAATGTATAATAATCAAATCAGGGTAACTAGCCTATTCATCACCTCATTTTTTATTTCTTTATGTTGGGAACATTCAAAATTCTCTCTTCTACCTACTTGAAAATATACAATAAATTATTGCTAACTATAGTAACCTATAGTGTTATAGAAAACTAGGACTTATTCCTAATATGTAACTGCAAATTTGTAGGAATGCACTTCAAGTAAAACAAAAAACTAGAAATTAGAGTTATTCAAAAATATTTTTACAAAATAAAAGAAAAAATAGAAAGAAAGAAATGTAAATGACAGGCAAGAAATATAAACCTGCCAGGAGGAAAAAATAAAAAGAAAAAAACAGAAGGGTACTGATCTCACAGTATAGAAATAAAGATATTGGAACCAAATATATATATGAGTAACTAGCAAACAATAAGCATATCACTTAAATTGATAGAATGGTTAGATTTTTAGAAATTGCTATTGTTTTAAATGCTAAACATTTGGAATATAATGACTCTGGATTCCTAGGTTCTTAATGCATGAAAATAATCTTAGGCATACCAATTTTAAATATGAAAACAAGAAATCATAAACACCACAGGAAAAATATGTCCAGATTTACTTTTAAGACTGAAACAGGGAAGGCTATAAAAGGCAGATCTATTTTGCTATACAAAAACCTGTGTAGAATTAAAAACAGAAGTAATGACCTTAAAAAACCAGTAGGTGTAAATGCAAAAGGGAGGCAATAAGCTACTATTTTATTTGAGATTAGAAGAGATTATTGCTTAATCTAAAAATGTGCAATTCTAATTCTGAAATCCTAATCAAGTGGAAGAAATATATTTATGCGTGGTGAGCAGCCTAAGTCCACTGTGACAGTCTATGCTTCTTGGTCATGTCTTGTTAAAGCAAACATTTATAATTGGTATAATATTGCGAGTAGCTAAATTCTAAGGCCCACTCTTCTAGGAACTAAAAAACATACAACATTCTTGCTCAGTCCTTTAAATTTAGAAATTACCAACCTAACTACCTAACACATTCCATGTCTGATTGTGACCATTTTCAAAGTCTACACTATATTTGCTTCATAGATATGTGATCTAAACAAATATCATTTGCATTTTATGAGAAAATATAGCTTCATTACTGTAGAACAGCACTATTGTTATGGCTACCAGACTCAAAGAGCATTGGAAAGAAAATGATGGCCCTAAGGACCGTCTGTAGATCTAAACACGTAAAATGCCTAACCCTTTGACTGAGACTTTAGGTCTAAATGTTTTATTTGCTTAAGCATATGTATAATTATAAATATCAAACTAGAACAAGCTATTCCTTCTTTGGATCCTATCTGAAGAAAATTTACTAAAGTAAACACAACATATTTTAGAAGAAAAAAATCAACATGCCTCTTCTAAAATGAGAGAGGTGAGATCAGAAATAAATGTCCTTTAGATTAAATCTTTAAGCTTTAGCTTTATTTTTTTATTATTTTATACCTACTTTATGAAGACCCTGTAGGAGTCTAAAGCCTGAATCAGCTTTTATGAAATAGTATGTATCAAACTGAGATGCTCTCAGTGGGCAGATCATTTGAAGCTGGTGCTGCCAGAGGAGACACTGGTAGTTTTATAAGCGTTTGCATTTTAGAAAACTGTCTTTTCCCACCTGTCCACAAATAAACTGTGAAGTCTTCAAAACTTACGTCTGACAGAGGAAAAGAAAAAGCTGTTGTGTATTTTTGAGGTCTTTCTTTTGTATGTAGGCAGAGGAGGGGGAGGACTGAATGTATATGGAGGAAAAAGCATAACAATTTATATATATATAGAATCCTGCTCTCAACCCAAGTATATAAACAAGTCTAAAGAAGGGGGCATACTCTATGGTGGACAAATGAAAGAATTTGCATTTGGGGTTAATTTTGCAAAGTATATTGGTTTATACGGTTTATGTATGGCCAGTACTCATATTTAGGTGATTTTTTAAGGGGAGAAAATGAAAGAAAATCTACAGGCAAAGATGACCAAAAGTCTATGGTCTGTACTGTGTCACTTCAGGTGCTCCCAAGGTAGTGGGTGGAAGCCATCAATAGCAATCATACCTCGATTTAGTGAATGCTTATCAAGTGCCAGCATGACTCTCATGTGCCTTAAATGTGTTGAATCCTCACCAAAATCCTGTGTAGCTGACATTTCTAACGCCACCTTACTGTTAAGAAACGAGAGGCACAGAGAAGTTGAGGAACTAGCCAAGGTCACAGTGAGTAACCGGCAGAACCTGAATTCAAAACCAGCTAGGATCTTCCCAAACCTGAGCACGCCTAAAGACCCTCTGTGCTGTGCCTGCACCCCCTAGGGATTCATCTGTTCTTACGACTGGATGTTTGTTCCTTTAAAACTATTTTAATTCGTTTTAAGTAGGGTTAGGTTATTTCATGTAGATAGACCCTAAAATCATCTTGTGATTTTTTAACACTTAATGAGATTTCTTTTTTTATTATTATTATTTTTTATTTTATGTTATTTATTTTTGAGACAGGGTCTTGCTCTGTTGCCCAGGCTGGAGTGCAATGGCGCGATCTCAGCTCACTGCAACCTGTACCTCCCGGGTTCAAGCAATTCTTTTGCCTCAGCCTCCCGAGTAGCTAGGATTACAGGTGCATGCCTCCATGCTCGGCTAATTTTTTGTACTTTAGTACAGACAGGGTTTCACCATGTTGGCCAGACTGGTCTCAAACTCCTGAGCTCAGGCAATCCACCTGCCTACGCCTCTGAAGGTGTTGGGATTACAAGTGTGAGCCACCGTGCCCGGCTAATGAGGTTTCTTTCAGAAGCCCTGCCAGTTATATTGTTCAGTTTATCTATAGTTGTATAAATTAAAGGGTTCAATTTCTACTTCCAAAACTTATATTTTACTTTACAGCAAATCTAGGAATGTTTAAGTCTGTCCCCTTCTTTTGTGACTTTAATAAGAAAGTACATTTGTGTATCATTTATAGTACGGTATCTGCAACACCATCCATTACGGTACATCTATTCCACCTAGCGCCGCCGCGTACTGTTACACTGAGCTCTTCGGCTTGGTACATAATGAAAACATCATCAAATGAGTAAAAAGAAAAAGAGTGCCAGGCACCTTAAACCACATCCTCTGATTGGCAGAAACGTGCTTTATTCACTTCTAGGTCGACAAGAGTGCCTAAAACTATAACGGTTTTCTGTCTAACTTTTAAAAATAATTAGTCCAGGGGGGATACTTAGCAGTGTGGTAGAATGTTGGCTGTGTTTTACAGCAGGGCGTTTCACGGTTTAAGTGTTATGATTGCTTTAGTGTAGTTGTGTCAAATGACCTTGCTATTTTACATCTTGACCAATACTAGTAGTTTGTGCTTCTTACAGATGAGCTAAATGCTATGCCCTAGAGTATGGGAAATTGTTTGTTGTATGATATTGCTTTATTTGGATTGTATGCTTTCTCTCTTCATTTTCTTCCCTTTATTTTTATTTTCTTTGTATCCTTGAAGCCTCTTTATCATCCTATTCCCAGCCCCAACCTAACCCACCAAAAAGACTTCACAGAGGAAATCTAACCATCAGCTGTCTACCTCTGCCACTTAAGAGCTATGTGATCTTGGGCAAGTTCCTTATCCTCTTGAAGCCTCAGTTTTCTTTGTAAAGTCTGGATAACTTCGTGTTTCTTCAGTCTTGAAATACATGGTAATTTTTTCCTATCATTTAATATTACTGAAAGTACGATTCGTCTTGGAACTTGCTGAACATTTAGTAGGAACATACTTTTTCATTTGTCTTATGCATCTGTCCATTTTAACATCAATAACACTACATTTATAAGTGCCATAAAATAAACAGAAAGCAGCATAACAGGATAGAGACAGTGTGATAGTGACTATTATTTTAGATAAGGCAATCTGGAAATACCTTCTTATGCAAGTTACATTTAAGGAGCGCTCCCCTACCCAAAAAAAAAAAAAAAAAAAAAAAAAAGCAGAAGCAGAAGGGATCTGGGGAAAGAGGTTTAGACTAGAATTTCTCATCCTCTATACTCCTAACATTTGAAGACAGATAACTCCTTGTTGGGTGGGGCTGACCCAGGCATTGTAGCATATTTACCAACCTTCTCAGCCTCTACCTACTAGATGCTAGCAACATGTTTCTAGCTGTGACAATCAAAAATTTCTGAACATATTGCCAAATGTGGGCAAGCGCCAGTCTAGACAAAAGGAATAGTAAATGCACAGCCCTTGAGGCAATAAGTTTAGCATGCTCAAGAAATGAGGCCAGGGTGGCCAGAGTAGAAGTAGCAAGGAAAAGCAGAGTAAGGAGGTGTAGGCAGAGCCACATCTCTGCAGTTTCGTGGGCAGTGATACAGGCTGGGATTTATTGTGATTTGAAGGAAAGCAATTGCTGGTTTTGAGCGGAGAGGGACTTAAGTTTAGTTTATCTAACTTCCCCTCCCTCCATTTTTCATGCTTTTCTTCCTCCCTTCCTTCTCACTCCTTTCTATAGATCTTCTCAGTTATCATTATCAAACTGTCTTCTGTCTTACCATCAGTCAATTACACACATCACGAAGCGTCTAATTCACCCAAATCCCAAAGGGATTCATTTTAATCACAACCAAAATTAGTAAGGGCAAGAAAATCATTAGATTTTTGGAGCTGTGTGATGACAGTGACCTCATGATGTTGATACGGGGGTGGAGCATTGCTTAGAGAAAGGTGCAGTTGAGGATAGAGACATGATGAGACCATTCCTCCGGAAAAGAAAGAGCTCATTAGCAGTTGTAGGAGTGGACAGATTTAGGCAAAGAGAATGAGTATCGTTCTTTGTGATACGCAATATGGACCTCTGAGCTGACTTTTAAAGGAATCATATAGTAAAGATTTATATCTTTCATGGATTTTGATATTTAGATTCCTTTGTTTTGATACACAAAGTAGTAGAGAGATCTCAAGGTATCGTGCTTGTATTAGTGTTATCTACCTACCTACCTACCTACCTATTCAATATTTTTCTAGATATGAAGAGCAGTGCAAAGATAACTTTATAGATTTTAGCAAACAAAATATGATCTTACACTGTAAGTGTAATAAAAATGCATTTAACTCTATTTCTAATTACTCCAATCTAAATTTATGTTTGAGTATAACATTTAACTGCTGATTAAATTGTCTTTGTCTTTATATTATGCTTTTATGTTGAAAATTACTAATTCTTGACCTTGGCTACATGATAGAATTGCCTGGAAAATTTGAATAAACTATCAATGCTGAGATTCTGATCCCCAATATTTTAATATAATTGGTTTGTGCTGTGGCCTTGGCATCCGGTTTTGTTTTGTTTTGCTTTGTTTTTTAAACCTCTCCAGGTGATTACAATATACAGCCAAGGTTAAGAATCACTGGATTAAACCTTGTATCATGGGGTTTCGAATCTTGTAAGTGCTCAGTAAAAGTTTAGCAAAAGAATAAAAATATTTCTTGAAATGCCCGGGAGGAATGCTGACATCTAGCTCATGTTTTTCCAAATTCTCTTTATTAAAAGAGAAAATAATATGAAAGCACATTGTAAACCATAAACCTACTCATGTTAGTTCTTTTTTATCTAAGATTTTCAAGAATGCAGTGAACATACAAAACGCTTTTAGTTTCAGCAATATTGAAAAATAAGCCTACCTTTAATGACTACACCATACCACTGTGCCAGATCGTATCTATAGGTAAGGAAACGGATTTCACGTGGAAATTTTATTTTAGAGGAGTAAGATAATGATGACGTAAGATTCTAAACAATTTTCTCACTAGGAAATTTTAGAATAAGGTGGTGGCTGGTCTTCTCCAGTACTGGATCATTTGAACAGAATGAGTATTTTAATAAGCCTATTGATAGTTCTTAATAATTGAAACGAAGCTTACGATAATGCAACTTAATAACACTATGAACAAGATTTAGAATTGACTGTTTGGGGTTGTACACAGTTTTCACAGAAGCGGTACTGAATTCCATACAAAGAAGCCAACTATCATTGGAATGTTCAACAGCAGTTGAATGCAAACCGGTCATTTGTTTTCCAGCCAATCTGATTTAGGTGTAATTCATAATAGAGTAATGAGGCTTCTCTCTTCATACCCTTTTCCAAGTCTCTGTTCTTGCTGAAGGACAAAAGTATTTCTAGAAGAATATCCAATACATATTAGCAAATTCAGAGGAAAAAAGCAAGTGATTGAATACTCCACTTTTACCTAATGAATACATTAAGTAAAAAATGTATTCTCTTTATTCCTCTTATATTAATATATTTTATATAATGTGCTATATGTTTTATATAATATATACTTCCTATTATTTATATAAGAATATATAATATATAATATACACATATAGAAAATATATAAACATATATATTTCTTATGTGTTTATATATATTTACATAAGAAATATATATGTGTTTGTGTGTGTGTATTATATATAGAGAGAGACAGAGAGAGAAAGATGTTGATATATGAAATGATGATGAACAATATTTACCTCTGGGTCACTGGATTATGGTGAAATCAAGATTTTTACCTGAATTTTTGTTACATGTATGCATTATTTTACAATCAAGATATAATGGACTTATAAAAATAAAAATCAAACTCAGATACCACACGCTCACAAATAATGCATTCTTTTTCAATACAGTCGTGCATGAGAAGTTCTAATACATTTTTCAAACTGTAGCAGTCTATTCCGACAAAATACAAAATGTAAACATACACAACAAAAAAACCAAACAAGTTCACATGTTCTTAATTTCAATGGGTTTTTGTAGGAAGGGTCGAGCTGCTATTGCTTTTGTTAAAAGCATTTACTGAAAACAATTAAAATTATAAAAGATCTGAGATCAGAAGGAAAGATTCTTCTAGAGGTACCTACTTTAAAAAATGGGCTCCTAATATATTAGTGACAAAGAAATTGTCTTGCTGACAATTACATGTCTTTGCCTTTCATTCCAAGGAAATAACCACATTGTTAACCTAGAATACCATGTAACACATCATGTTTCTTTTCACTTGGATGAAAAAATATATTTTAATGTGACTGCATATTATCATTTAGCCTTCAGTATTTTTTTAACATGTCCACAGAAAAAAGATTATGACGATGAATCCTTAAAAAAAAGTCCCATCCTTTCAGGCTTTCCACTTTGACCATAATTTTGGCTATAAAAAGATTAAAAATGCCCATCTGTTGTAACATTATTATTAATGCCATAGAATTTCTATGCCACTTTCTCTGCTAGTCATGAATCTAGTCAATTGTTTATATTTTCATCACTACCATCCCTGATCACCTCTGTTTGTTTTGATATTTGTTCAATCTCTGCTTCATATATTCATCTACTCATTGGTCTCTTATTAATTTGTCATATTAAGGTCTTGTGTTCTGGTTCTATAGAGCATTCTTTTTTCTGCTATCATATAATTGACTCTTAGCACCTATTAAAGTAATTCTCAAAATATAGTGGTTGTAGCAACCACTAGTTGATTTTGATTCCAGTGATCCGAGGGACTCACTGAGACATTTATATATTTCATGATAATGTTACTTATAATTTCATTAAAGTATTTTGTGGCTCAGCCAAATTATCATTTCCATCATGACAAGAATTATATCTTGGATATCTCAGTTTCTTTTTACTGCCTGGCAACATCCTCTACCCCCTGTAGGTGTTCAATAAATATTTGATTCACTGGTAAATTATCTACTTTGTAAACACGTATCAAGAGAATAAAGTTTCTTATTATCCATCAAGAGACTGTGAGTGGGTGAGACCTCCTCTAGAGAAGAGCATTATGAATCTTGTGGCACAACAGGAAGAATGCAGGCCCCTGAGATCAGAGAGCAAGCTGGTTACAAGATACTAAACAAAGCACCCACATTTCTGGTGCTTCCACATGTGAAACAGGTACCACCACCTGACCTGACTCAGTGCATGAGGCTGGGTTTCAGGACATTCTGAAGTTTCTTCCTATTCCTGGCTATCAGACTCTACAGATTCCTTTTGGTAATAGGAACACATCAGACTCCGTATGTGCAATTGGCAATTGTGCTTAATCTTTATCCTGCCCTTATGTAGTAGTGGAATATTTTCTCCCTCAAACAGGCAGTGTACCAAAAAAGCAGCCTAATAAATCTGCAGGCAAGATGCCACTGAACTAAAGATAAAGAATTTTTTAATGATCTCAATCAAGAGAGCTTATCTATGATGCTCACTGAACTTTAATGTAAAACCCATAATTGAAAGCTGAAGATGTGATGAGTGGAGAATGTTTCCATCCAGATTAAGCCTGAAGCCAATATGCCCAGGATGATAGTCTGCTAGATTTCATTTTGAACTTATACCTCAATGGATAATTTGACCTGGTCCAGGACAGGCCAGAAAGTAAATGGACATAGAATATGCTATATATATTTTTAATATTATATAGACAGTGTTATTTAACTTATTATTATAAATGTTATAAATATTTGGGGCTTATATGTGCCTGCACTGGGAACGAAGTATATGTATTATCTCTAATCTTCAATAACCAATCTTTCACAGATATTAAATATGTTATACACTTAAAGAAACAGGCTCAGTGAAATTGAGTACATTACTCAAATTCCTATAACTTTTCCAGTGGCAGAGTTGGAACCGAACCCTTGTTGCTTAGCTCTAATGCTTATTTTGTCTCTCTTTCTCCATGACTATTTTCTGAATTTGGTGAGACATTACAGGAAAATAAAGGATTCCTGTATTTATTGCTTGATACATGTAAATGACCAAACTACTATTATATACTGCAATGTCAATCTGTTACCTGTGTGTAGCACTTTGTTTACAATCAATTTTACATATTTTACCTTATTTGATTATCACAATATGAAATATATGGAGTAGATATTTTGTTTGTAAAATATGAGAAAACTAAGGCTTAGAGAAGCCAAAGCATAGGCTTGAAGACACAGAGCTAGTAAGTAGGAGAGTAACATGAATTTAGTTTTCTACTGCTGTAAATCAGATTACCATATGGGGAGTAGCTTAACCCACTGATGAGCTCACAGTTCTGGATGTCAGAAGTCTGGGCCCAGAGTGACTGGGTTCTACGGTTGGGGGATCACAAGGCTGAAATTGAGGTGTGAGCAAGACTGCATGTCTTTTTGCTGGTTCTAAGGAAGAATCTGCCTCACCGTGCTCTTGGCCAAATTCAGTTACATGTGAGGTTTGATTTCCTGTGGTTGTAGAACTGAGATTCCCATTTCGGCTGTGATCCAGTGGTCTCTCACAGCGCCTGGAGAACACCTGAATTTCTTCCATGTGGCCCTGACAACCTCCAAGCCAGGAACTGAGGAATTCTCCCATCAAATCTCCCTTGTGCTTCCAATTTTTAACTTTCTCTTTCTGACTATTAGACCCAGATTTAAAGGGTTTATGTGATTAGGTCAATCCCACTTGGATAACCTTCCTCTCTTAAAATCAACTGTGCCTTAAAACATAACCTGATCATGGGAGTAAAATCCACTGTACTTATAATCCTTAGGGCTATCAATAGGGGATGAAGAGTCCAGGAAAACATCTTAGCATTCTGTCAAGTGTTAAGTACCCACTCCAAGGTCTTGGTAAAATTAGTGAAGCAGGATATCTTCCTGACCCTTTCATGGGATCCACGACAGGGGTGCCTTGCTTACTCAGCCTGCCACTCTCAGCTCCTCACAGGAGGGACTGCCTGAGCAAACAAGTGCAGGAGTGAACAAGCACTGGAACAAGCACTGAACAAGCACTGGAACTGGCTGGCCACTTTCGGGCGCCAGCAGGAATGAACTCCATGCAGGCCCTCCAGCAGCATCCAGGTGGGGTGCCTGCAACTCCCGAAGGCATGTTATGGTGCTCTTTTAGCTCTGCTGTCTGCAGACAACTTAAGTGTTAACAGCTCAGTGGGCCCTCTGCCTTTTCGCGTGAGGTGGCTACACTCCACAAGGACAAAAGGAAAGCATGACAGCCGTTTCATCTGCACTCATGGCTCCTGAGCTCTTGTCCAGCATCCAGGAAAAACAGGGTTGCAAGAAAGAATTGAAGGATGGTAAATGTGGGGGCTTTTATCACCAAATAAAGTGGCTTTCAGTGGGAAGGGGAGCTTAAAAGGGGATGGGGCACATAGGTAATCTTCCCCCCTGAAGTCCGGCCATCTCTGGCCGGATTCTTCTCTGAAGTTACATCATCAAGCCGTCCCTCTGAAGTCAAGCCACATCTCTCTGATGTCCAGCCACAGTCCCATCTACTGGCTGAGTCTGGGGTTTTTATAGACACAGGATGTGGTGGGGCAGGCCATGGTGGTTTAGGAAAAGGCAACATTCGAGTGGAAAAACAGGGACGTAAGTTCTCACTTTGGGCCATGGTTTCAGGCTTTTCAGCTTGAAAGTGGGATTTTGCAGGGGACTCACCCTTTTCTGTCTAGAATTTCTCCACCCCCCGTCCCTATCATTAGTATTATGACTCTGTCATTTACTAACCTGGTGAGAAGTTTATACTTCTCCAGGCCGTCACTATTGAGGTGGGCCATGCCACTTGCTGTGACCAAGGAAATAGGAGCTGAACTGACATGTTACCATTTCTTTGCAGAAGTTTTGAAAGCCCTTGTGTGTTTGGCCACAGTTTTTCCCTCTGTCACAAGGCCATCATATCCCACAAAGGGCTGCTTTGTCAGCACGGATCCTGGAATAAACAGACACATGGAGAAGAGCCATAGCAAAGCTTCAGCATGTGTCATGCATGAGGAAATCAACCATTGTGGTTTTAAAGCTACAGATAACTTGGAAGTTCTTTCTACCTCACTATTAAAGGTAACTGATATAGAAACTGGTACCTTAAAGTGAAATATTGCTGTAAATAATAAATTTATAAATAAACACTTGGGATTGACTTTGTAGCCAGCTAGTGAGTGGCAAGAAAACTCAATAAATTTTGGAGGGAAAGATGATGATATGTGACATAATGGTGAAACTAAAGAAAACTGACTGATCTTGTTAAACCATAGATATATTTTTGGGTCTTAGTTTCTCATCTATAGCATAGGATACCACCTCTATTTTAATACCAGAGTTATAAAGTCTTTTAGTAGAGTTCTACTTTTTTAGCTCTTGAAGAATAAGTTTCTCTAATGCGAATCAGATACAGCACTTAATTTTTCTATATAATTTATGAATAATAGCTTATGATTATTAGGCCCTTATTCTATAATAGTCTGCTAAACAATTGAATATGCCTTCTCATGATTTTCATGACTATCATGCAAAGATATAAAGGAAGTACAATGTAAATAGCTTTCCTGTGCCTACATATTTAGTCTGGATTTCAGCCCAAGTGATTTTATCCCAAATCCCAACTCAATTCAAATTTTTAATTCATATTTTTTTCACTCTTCTATCTCTAATATGATAGACTTGCAAATAAGGAAGAACTCTCAACAGTGACTTCAAAACTGAGGATATTTAATTGTATGCCTGCACCATGATCTAGTTAAACAATCCTTTATGATGTGAAAAGAAAAAGTAAACCAAAACTGAAGAGTTTTTAAAAGTATAATTTGGCCGGGCGCGGTGGCTCACGCCTGTAATCTCAGCACTTTGGGAGGCCGAGGCGGGCGGATCACAAGGTCAGGAGATCGAGACCATGGTGAAACCCCGTCTCTACTAAAAATAGAAAAAATTAGCCGGGAACGGTGGCGGGCACCTGTAGTCCCAGCTACTCGGGAGGCTGAGGCAGGAGAATGGCGTGAACCCGGGAGGCGGAGCTTGCAGTGAGCCGAGATTGCGCCACTGCACTCCAGCCTGGGCGACAGAGTGAGACTCCGTCTCAAAAAAAAAAAAAAAAAAAAAGTATAATTTTTCAGATCAAAACTCATGATTGAGAACCACAGATGTGGTTTTGGACAGGAGTCACCCATTGGATCATAGGCTTTTAGAAGACAAGCCCCATTGTTCTTCCCTGGAATGTTTTCTGAAACTAACTCTCACATCCTTTTTTCATCGATCACTCAAAACATGCACTTCTTACACTTAAGTTCTTACCATTTTTTTCAGCCACAAATGTTCCTTATTCTATGTATTTCTTTCTGTTAAAATCTGAAGTATTCCTTGAAATTCATTTCTAAAGCTGCCTCCTAAATCTCTAAGTATATCTCACTTTCCTTTGAGCTCCCATAGCACTTTAAAATTCTCTTTGACACTTCAGTCACCTGGGTTAGAGGAAAAGAATGAGGAGTTTGGAGGTGGATTGCAGCCAATCCTCCTTGCTTCCTCCTTATTAACTATGGGACTGTGTGTCCAGACCTTCAAGATGATTTTAAGCCTCCAATACTATCCCTGAATTTCACAGTCAGAACATCAGGTCATCACTCACAACCCATCCACAGTCTTAGGTATGAATTGCTCATGCTGACATTTTCTCATATATTGCCCCAGTTGATTCTGAATCCACAATCCTCCTTCTATCTTTGGCTCCATTTTACTCCTTTAACATGATTTCACTGGACACCACTTTGTCTACACTGCCTTCCCTCCTCGACTCTAAGTAGAATCTGCCCACCAGCCACCAACCTTGCTGCTTGAGAACCTAAGTAACATTTTGCTCAGTCTTACATATATTTTCCTCCCAGAAGTGGCACTTGCCATCTGGAATGAAAACATGCCATCTGAAATGAAAACATGGTCATCTGGAATGAAAACATGGTCAAGATAACAACCTCTGTTCAGTCTCAGTTTCCTCCATATTACAATGTGTTAAATTCTCTGTGGGTGATTTTGATGATTTCTGGAGATAATGCATGCCAAGGTCTTAACTCAGTGTGCTTTGCACATAACAAGCACTCATTAAATACGAGCTTCTGCCTCCATCCCCACTCTTCCTCCATCCTGTATTAAAGTCATTTGCTTCTGTTCTCATTCATAGGTGGGAACTGAACAATGAGAACACTTGGACACAAGGTGGGGAACATCACACACTGGGGCCTGTCATGGGGTAGCAGGAGGGGATAAACCTAATGTAAATGACGAGTTAATGGGTGCAGCACACCAACATGGCACATGTATACATATGTAACAAACCTGCATGTTGTGCACATGTACCCTAGAACTTAAAGTATAATAATAAAAACATATTTTAAGTCATTTGCTTCATTCAATATTTATGCCTTGCCTTTCTCCTATTCTGCAAAATGATTTTAAGTACCTCAGAAGTAGTTCTCAATCTTATTAATCTCAATATCTGTGATAATGCTTAAGCGTGTGTTTTATATTGTTGTATTAAATGTACTGGAACACATACACTATATGCTTAGTAGCATAAATGAATATGAGTAAGAATAGGGCCTGGTCTGTACTGCCTTAGCAGTTTTAGTCTATTAGGATTATGAATTGATACAAATAATGTTAAGAAGAGGGTTCAGGGACATTTTTGAAGCACTGAGAATTGTGGCTATTCAGGGATGTAACATAATAAAGAGCCAGATGACCAGAAAAGATGTGATAGATCAATAAGAATATTGGTGAGAATCAATGTAAGTTTCAGACACAATACAAATTTATATAGAAAATATGGGGTGGTGGTTTCATCTGCCACTGGAAAAATTAGACTGCTTCAGGCACAGCTAGATCCAGGGTCTCAATCTTAACCGAATAGGTTTATATTTTTCCATATGTCTGTGATTTCCCCTGAATGAATGTTTTCTTAGAAGAGATGCTCTACAAGGCAGGAAAGATGTCTGTAAGTTAAACTACTTCACTAGGAAGGAAAAGTCGTTCTGTTGATGTCAACATCTTGAGGAGGACTCTAACTGATTCAGTTTGAGCTGCATATTCATCTCCAAACAATTGCTATAGTCAGAGGGAGGAGGCATCTCTGAGCACTTCTGTTAGATCTTGGGGTAGCAGCCCACTTGAATTACATGACCGGAAGAAAATGAGTGTTAGGGAAGCTGAGAAGACAAAACTGGAGTTTCCATTATTTAGAATCTGTGTCATGGCTCAAAGAACTAACAGCAAAGAGAATGGAGTGTTTTTGGGGGGAAGAACAACAAATCAAAAAGCAGAGAGGGGAAACAAACTTGGCTCATTTACATAACATTAAGAAAGATGTACTGGGCATGGTGGCTCACGCCTGTAATCCCAGCACTTTGGGAGGCTGAGGCAGATGGATCACGACGTCAGGAGATCAAGACCACCCTGGCCAACATGGTGAAACCCCATCTCTACTAAAAATACAAAAATTAGCTGGCTGTGGTGGCGTGCACCTGTAATCCCAGATACTTGGGAGGCTGATGCAGGAGAATCACTTGAACCTGGGAGGTGGAGACTGCAGTGAGCCAAGATTGCACCACTGCACTGCAACCTGGTAACAGAGCAAGACGCCACCTCAAAAAAAAAAAAAAGAAAAAAAGAAAGATGGCCAAATATAGTGCGAAATTCAATAGAACTTAGTAAAGGGAACTAAAGAATTGGAGACAGGTAAAACTTGGTTTAAATTCTTAACTTTGGATTTATTGATTCTTATTCCTTGGGCAAGTTATTTAACTGCTCAGAACCTCAGTTTCTTTATCGGTTCCATGGGGATAACACCATGCATATCCTAGAGTCATTTGTTAGTGTATGAGATAATGTGTCCAAAGTTTCTGGTGCAATCTCTGAAATGCAATATTTAGCAGCATTAGTAAAAATTAAATGCCAAAATAATGATAAGGATGATCAAAATCAGAGGAGTTTGCTTTGGGAAACAGTGGGCACCAGAAGGCAATCTCTAGAAAAAGTCAACACCCTCCCCTGGGTCTCCTGTCTAAGTTTTGTTACAGTCATTGTGAATCTTTTTCTCCTGCTGGCATGGCACCACCAGGTAGAAGGGCATCTGGAGGTAACACTAAGGTCATCTTGCCTTTGAGCAGAAACAGAGATTTGGGGAAATTGGAAAGCAGACAGCAAGTAGGGGCTTATAATCTATGACTCAGAATTTTGTTTTTCCTCAGAATAACTGTAATCACAATCTCTTCTGGCTTTCATTCGACAGAGAAATTGGAGAGAAAAGGAGGAATGGGCATATTATCCAGTGAATCCCATTTGCCATTGCATTCATAGATCACCATATGTTCATCATTTATAAAAAACCTATTTTAAGCTCGTTTTGCATGCATGCCCCCAAATTATTTCCATCTTATATATCTATACAAAATTTTGTTTTTAACAAACCTTTTTAGGGGTATAGCTTTAAACCTTTAAACCTTTTATTGCTCTTAATCTAATTTGTTTATTTTGCTTTCATTTTTCACAATTTTCTTATTGATGGCTTTTCGAATATTATTCGAATATTATTCTCAAGTTTGTGGACTGATTCTCCATGATAACCATTCTTAAATCTGGGGTGAACAAATGTATAAGAATCTGCATGTAATTAACAATTTGAGAAAACACAGGTTACACTTAGAAATAATATGAAACATTAAATGGCACTGTGACTTGTTAGGTGGCTATCATTCCTCACTGCGAAATATAAGAAAAAACTTCATCTTTTATATGAAGTATCATCTGTTACCAACCCAAACTTAAGGTTTACTTTTCCTTTATTATTGTCCATTTCTAGAACATACAGACTTTTCAAATTAATTTATCCAGTGTCCTCTTCGAATATAGGGAAAAACAGAAAAAAAAAAAAAAAAGAACTGTATAGTGTAGTCAGAATATATTGTTTTTATTGGACACATCTGTCACATGGGTTAATCTACATTCTAAGCCCAAAACAACAATTACACCATTTAGACTTCTACTTTATTTTTACAGTATGTATTTGTCTTTTTCAGGAATCCTAGAATTATTAGGGTACTTAACAGTTCAATATTTAAAGTGTTTTTGCTATAATGGTCACAAACTCTATTTAAGAGAAAAAAGACATCAATTACTTTTTAAATTATTGGTAAAATTATTGAATGTCTCCCTAATAATATATGCAGGTTTAAGTCTTATAAACATGAAGCACATTAAGTTAGACACCCCAAATGCAAGCCCAGATCATGTTCATTTCGGAAGGTCATAAAATCTCATTTTGGTAGACACACATCATCTGTGATAACGCCTTGATTAAAGTGACCCAAAAGGGGCAAATGTGCATTTGGGTTTTGGAACGAGCTTATCATTACTTCTGAAGAAGTGAAGCAATCAAGACTTTTATCACTTCTTCCTCCCATAGATCTTTAGAAGGAACACTGTGGTAGTGGATGTTCACATTAAAAGAGAAACAACAGGAGGAAAAGGCACCCGACGAAGGAAAATATTTTCTAGTCAAATTTTCCTGCACCTAACTAGCAAGCTTAAAATGAATAGACTTACTACCCTTAAGACAGTAATATTTCAAAACACATTTATGTATATTAATTAAAACTTTATCAGCCGGGTGCGGTGGCTCAAGCCTGTAATCCCAGCACTTTGGGAGGCCGAGACGGGCGGATCACGAGGTCAGGAGATCGAGACTATCCTGGCTAAACACGGTGAAACCCTGTCTCTACTAAAAAATACAAAAAACTAGCCGGGCAAGGTGGCGGGCGCCTGTAGTCCCAGCTACTCGGGAGGCTGAGGCAGGAGAATGGCCTGAACCCTGGGGGCGGAGCTTGCAGTGAGCTGAGATCTGGCCACTGCACTCCAGCCTGGGCGACAGCGCAAGACTCCGTCTCGAGGAAAAAAAAAAAAAAAAACAACTTTGTCAAGAAAGAGAAAATAGATAGCAGTATGCGAAAAACAAGGCATCAGTGAATGAGTTACTTGTATCCACCTTCACAAGTTTCTTCATTTGTAATTATCACATGAGACACTGTCTATCCACTGTCATGTGCATGGGGTCAGGATCCTTGGTCCTCTGAACTTGCTAGCACTGCCTAGTGGCCTGATAGGCATCCATGAACTAGGAGGCATTAACAATATTCAAAAATCTTTTTGAAGAAAATGGTGGTAAAATTCACATAACATAACATTTGACAGTGATTGTCGGTGATGTGAAGACACACAGAACACACATGCCTGGGTTTGCAGATGCTGCTTTACTAGAATGTACATTTCATGAGGGCAATGACTATACCCCTAAACAATGCCTGGCACGGTCTGTACACGCAATAAATATTTGCTAAATGCTTTAAGGAAAACTCTTTTCCACATTATAATTGCACCATCAAAGCCCGTAACCTCTAGCAGTACACATTCCTCTTTCTACCTTAGTTTCTTCATCCAGCAGATTTAAACGTAACTGTATCATTTCCCAAGACCACATGCAAAGTATTATACATTAAGTCATAAGATGGAAATAAAGATTAAATTATAAATGAGAGCTGGTGAAGGACAACAACACAGGAAGCTACAAACTGAGTGACATTTTAAACAGACTCCTTGATTACAATGTTTTATGTGGAAGAGGTGGAAGGCTATACCACTTCGAAGTCTTTAAAACAGCAATGCTTAAATAACCAGCTTTGAAAGACTAACAATAGATTTTAGCTCTAGCCCTGCAACAGCATAACAATGTCATACACACAAAAAAATAAGCTGAAGGCCCCACTGAAATATTTGCATCTTAGAGATCTTCTAAAAAGCTATGTGAGCACAAAAGATGCCACTGCTGTTCCAACACATGAGCCTTTGATGTTCCCTCATCTTTACATCATAGAAGGAGCTCAAAGGGTTAATTAAAATTTAATGATATCGGCAGTACTTTGAAAAAGTTATGAACGTGGGTGAGATCAATCACTTTCTTGGACTGCCTGACTTCAAAGCAGACATTATGCAAAAGGAGAGAGGGGGAAAACTGCTCCCATTCTGAACTGAATTCATAAGCAAGGATTTTCTCATTAGTGGTCTGTACATGGAGGAGATTCCAAGTTCAAACTAAAAAGAGGTGAGATGCCAAAAAGTGGTTAATCTGAATGTTAAGCCTTTGATGCCGATCGCATTTATATTTGAATGAACACGTTACCAGAAGCATCGAAACACTGAAAGACCCCAAATCAGGAATCTTGGGATTAAAAGGGATAAACAGCTTTTTTTCTTTATTTCTGCTTTAGGAATCCCATTTTGCTTGCCTGGATTTAGCAAAAGAAGAAACAAAGAAAACTAAACTAATTAACTTGTTTACGCATTCCAGTGACATTCTACAGAATGACATTTAAAATGATTCATCTAAACTTCTGTCAAAATGTAAACTTTTGGCTCTCTCCAAGGTTTCTTCTCTACCTGTGTTATCATTACCTAAATTTCCTAACTATAATTTTCTTTTCCTCTGAAATTCATTTATGTATACGTATAAAGAATTTTTTTTTCCCCAGCGAAAGGCAAATAATTATTTTGAGACACATGAAGCATGCTGTATTTATAGGGTTGCATCTTGAGGTGGGGATGGTCATTTTGACATAAATTATAAATGTAGGAGATAGTCTGCTTTCAAACAATTATGAATTGTCACTAGAAACCAGGAAACCAGGACATGCTCCCAAACTGGTTCGGAAAAGACCACATTCAAACGTTCCTATCTAGTGGCACCTTTTCCTAAACATGTGGGCAGCAAAGGTTTGTAGAGGATTAAGAAGGGAAATTAGCAGAATTGTGTATGTATTTGGAAGTGAAAATTACATGAGATGTCTATTTGTGAAAGATTCTGAGTAAAGAAATAGTTGTATATGTTCTCATCTGTCACAATGTTAATAGAAAAATCAAATCATAAAAGTGCCCAATTTGGGAAGACTTTAAAATACGCTGGTTTCCTCCAATACATTTTTTCTCTCAAGGTATTTCTTCGAAGATAGAAGAATGGGGTTTCCGTGAGATCCAAAGCTCACAGGATCTGGTGGATTCTGTCGGAAACTCCCAACATGATCATACAGCAGTTCAAGAGAGGAGCCTGTGATACTGATGTTTGTATCTATTCAGAAAATTAACAATCTTCTGAATTTATTCTGTTTGTAAACTGCAGAATCTTCCCTGGACTCTTACAGAACCAATAATTCTCCAGCTGCCTTTTTTATTTAATCTGAATAAATAAAACATAGGAATTATACTCAATATTTGGAGTTTTGTCTCTCTCTGTAGTTGTGTTTTGATCTTAAGCAAGGAAGTCCTACAATACCCAAAGGATAAATCTGGGGTAACAGATCCAGATCCATTGAGAGCTTCTATAGGTAACGTGCACAGGTCAGGTTAGGACAATGGCAAGTGGGTGGAGGGCTGATAGCTCAGCTCAAGTCTCCCACATTTTATAAATTTAAAATTGCTATCATCGCCTAATAACACACATCGGGTGGTGAGATTCAGCCGGGAACCATCTGTTCAGATCCTTGGAACTACAGTTAATTTTTCCTGAATTAAACACAGAGATTGTGAGAGATAACAAACCTTGATGCTCTCTACATTTTCAGAAAATAGACAAAACACTTTCCCTAACAGACATTGTTTACCCACAGCTATCCTCTGGTTCATTAGGAAGCGATAGCAAGTATCCTTTTAGCTATATCCTCTTTATAATCTCAAAATAAAATTCCCTCAGTACAATACTTTTTATGTTCCCATGTTTTTGTATTTGTTGTTGTTTTTTTTCAAATATAAAGACAAAATAACTTGTCTTTCTTTCCTTTTATCCTTCCTTCTTCACATAAATGGCCACTGTCCTTATTACATCAATTTTTGTTATTTTCATTCATTTCTGAACATTTTTAACCTCCTAATTTACATAGGTAAATGATCTGATAGACAAAAGGGACTATAATAAAAACAGCATAAAATAAATATCTCAGAATTTTGACAGGTTCAAGGATGAGGAGGAAGAAATGAGGGTACATAGGTTATAGTTTTGAATCGGGTGAATACGGAGGGCAACAGTGAGAAGGTGATATTTAAGTAAAGATCTGGAGACAGTGGAGAAGTCAGTCAAATAATATTCAAGGACAAGAGCATTCCAGACCAAAAGAGCATGCAAAGCACTGAAGAATAGAATCTGGCTACTACATTCAAATTCAAGAAGCTATTGCAGGCACAGGAGGCAAGGAGAAGGTCCATGCATCAGGGCTCTGCATCAATTCATATTTCCATGCACCTTTAGCAGAGCTATTGGATATTAGTCTTGTTAGTTTCCTATTTTTTTCCGCTGTCTTACCATTTATCTAGTGTTCCTCCATCTCCTTACCTTAGCCGTGTTTTCTTTTGCTTACACTTCCCTCTAATATGAATCTCAAATACAGCATAAAGATGAAGACTTCTTTTTAAGTCTTTTCATTTTAATTGTCATAAAGAAAAGTATCAATATAAAACGATGCCAACAAACAAATGATTCTAGCAGGAAATTTGCTAATGATATAGAAGATAACAGACTTCTCCTTTTACACACACATTTACAAATCCTTGAGGGGCTGATAAAGACTGATTACACACACATTGCCAAGCCATACTTGAACTCTCAGAGTTTGTGATTCAGTTCACATTCCCTTTTTGCTAGTATTGTTTTTGCACTGAAAACTCTAAAGTTGTCAAATGAGGTGGCACCAAGTTTATGGATGGTGGGATCTCTTAATTTAATTATTCTTAACATTTTTTGTTCATTTGTACATTACAATTTTCAATTTTTTTCTTGGAATCACCTGCATCCATCTTGAATGGGGGGGAAACAGATAGTAAAACTCTCGTACTTTGTAAGAAGAGTACTTGAATAATGATTTTACTTTTCCCTCAGGGTGAATTAGCTAGGTGCTTGTAAAGCGACTTTGTTAACATCACTTCTTACCACGTATTTCATGAAAGAAGAAAAGGTAAGAACCTTCACTACTGACCACTTACGATTATCTTCCAATTTCACAATATAGTGCTTTCCCAGTTTGCATATATAAGTCTCTTCCTGTAATTTAAAAAACAATATTTTGATTCTAATTTAAGTTTTTGACTTACAAAAGAAGGAACTATACTGAGTTCATTTCACTGGGAATAATAAAAATAAGTAGTTGTAAATTGGTATTTTCCATTTTATTTAAACCTATGCTTAAAATCTATTTTTGAAACCTGGGGTTTTGTTTCCATTCCTGACCCCACTTGTCAAGGATATCCATAAAGGTGGCTAGATTTTATGATACTGATTCAGGTCAAAGATGAAATAAATCTTGTCTGCAACTACTGTGGCCACAGAAAGATTTCTGAAGGTGATCATCAGTGGCAAGTCCTATGATTGAAGGATCTAGCTTAGAAAGTCAATCCAGAGATGATGGGAGTATAATCAGACAAGGTGAGTTAGATCAGGAGAGGTGGATGAAATGAGGTGCAAAAAGGAGCCCTACAAAAAAGAAATGAAGGCTTTAAATTTATCAGCCTTAATAAGCAGGAAAAAACAAAAAACAAAACAACAACAACAACAAAACAGGAGGGGATTGAAAAGAGCAAGAGAGAAAAGAAGGAAGAAGCATGGGAGAGCTTTGAAGTGACAGTAGAGAAAGAAAGCAGAAAGCTAGACTAAGTCAACACACCTGATCATCTGTGATATTTAAAGGATAGGTTTAATAAAAGTACATTTACATTTAAACAAGTAGTGTGACATGGAAGTGAAAAAACAGATGCTCTGAATTTACACTATCCAGAAGTCCTGTTTCCATGAGTGTCAGCTAAGTTCCTGGGTCAGTCCTTAACTTTGAAACCTTCTGTTTCCTTACCTGTAAAATGGGATAATTCGTGGACAATTCACTGGAGGTTGTGTCAGAACCCATGAAATCATGCTTGTGATACATTTATTATGAGACCTGGAGCATAGCAAGTAGTCTAAAATGTTACTTATTCTGATTTCATAGTAACAAAGTGTTTAAAGAAGAGTATGCTACTACTTGCCCTAATTCGCTTTTTAAACAAATCATTGCACTTCATATTTAACCTCACATGGTATCATTTAAATATCAACTACATAAACAGCAATCTTATTCCTTCGTATTCCCTTTTGGCATAATTAACCGTAAGAAAAGTCTAAAAGAGTTGATTTCTTATTCTAAGTTTAATATCCCACCCCCCAATTTTTGCTTCCACTTTCATCCCAATGAACTCAAAGCTTTTCAGTAAATTAAATAATTTGGCAAAATCAGTGCACACAGTGTGATAGACTTGTTATGCTATATAGTTCTCTCTGGGGTGTTTGTCCAAAGACTATATCAATATGAATGTCAAATTACAAACACTGGAGTCTGTGCACTATGGGATATGGGAGAGTAAAGGTCTCTTAAATCATCATGACCCTCTCCACACTCACTGAGTTGGAACTACTACATACTAATCTACCTTGGCAAGTTCCCTTTTCCCTGTTCTTTCCCTACTAGCTCTGCTACCATCCTCCCTCAGAGAGAACCCCTATAATTCAATCCTATCAGGTCTCCCACATCTATTCTTGTCACCTCCCAAGCATTTTTGGCAGAATCTTTCCAACTCTAACTGATAATGCAACTGTCGTGATGAAAGCCTGCTATTGTTCCCCATTGCTACATCAATAAACAAAGATTTTTACATTTCGATATTTTAGATCATTTATGTCAAAATAATAAAGATTCTATACTTTGCCTACAGGACCTTATCTACATCCTCATGCTCCTCTTCATCCTCCGTCTACTCACACTCCCCACACCCTAATCACATTGACTTCCTCGCCAGTTTGGAGATGGCACTGACCTCCTGCCCCAGGCCTCAACACCTGCTCAGTCCTCTCTTCTCCATTTAGGCCTATGCTGCTCTTTTCCAACTTCCAAGCACTTTTTATAAAAAGTTAACTCTTCAGATTCCAACTCAATGCCACCTCAGAGAATCTTTCCTCCTCGCTTCGCCCCTGCTCTGCCCTCAGCCCCTAGTCATTTTATTGCTTTCCCAGAATTCTGCACGTTCTCTTTATGGCACTAAAATGTCTATTATTCTGTCAACTCTCCTGGACTTTTCCATAAATATCCTATCTAAATTGTAACTGCTATATTTTTCCTTGTGATTGTTACTTAATATTTATCTCCCGATTAGAATTTAAATTCGATTAAAATTGGGACTTTGTGTTGTCTTGCCATTAGATCCTAGCACCTACTACATAGACAACATAAGTGTTTTATGTAATAATAAAGAAATAAAAGGTCCAGGAAGCATATTTGGCCCTTTAACATATGAGATCTTCTCCCCACCAGGCAAGGTAAGATCGTGTGTCCCTATTCACCGCTGATGAACCCAGTTAGGAGAGGTAAAAACCATTCTCAAGATCACATATCTAGCAGGTGCCAGAGTTGAGATTAAAATTTTTATGTTTTATTTAGAAAATCAAGGTTCTATTCTCAACATTCTGCTACTTCTTACTGTCTCAGTTCCCTGAATTTTGATCCCAAAACTGTTTAAGTGAACTTACTTCCTGCTACACCTGTCTTAGTTGTTTTCTGTGATACATTTCCTTGACTTTGGGCACCACCATTTTATTCAGCTTTGACCAAAGGGACACAGGACTCCCAAGTCCCTATAGAATCATCTAGTAATGAATTTTACATTATGTGTTTCTCTCTCCATCACTTACAAAGATTGCAAGTGTTGGGACTGTCAAAATTCAAACATAGTATCAACTAGAGCTTTCACCATCCTTAGATTCCTTTTGACTGAGTTATTTCTCTCCAGATGACATCCGTGTTCCTTGGAAGACTAGTGTCAACACACGTTTCTTTTTCTTTCTGCCCAAGTCAATGTAGTAATAGAATATTTTGTTATTTAAAATTGAGCCTGTTTGAAGTAATAGCAGGTAACAGAAACAGGATGGAAATACAGCCTTTGTTTTTCCTTGGATATATATATTTCAACGAACCTTCCCACCGGAAGTTAAAACAGCTTAGACAATTAGGATTACCTGACTTTCAGAAACATCGATGGGTAGTATGTTTTTCCTGGACCCCTCAGGAACTTCACCTTCATCAAAAGTAGCATGTACCTCCCCTTCAGCATGTCAGAGCCTGGGCACCACCTCTAGTTTTGCCTGTGCCTCCTGTATACATTAATCAGGCACAAACTGCGTATTTTTAGATATCAAAATGACTTTAAATGCTGATCCTTTGATGTCCTTAAGGGATATTACCAAGCAATGCCGAATATTAAGACCAAGGTATGAATATGTATGTCCATATTATGTATAAATGATATATAATCACTTGTTAACCTTTATATCCCTTTTAGAATAAGTGTTAAATGAATGAAGCTAGAAGGAATAAGCTGTCTTTTGCCCTTTGCTTCCCTAGGGTTTTATAGTTCAATGCCCTCCCCTCTGATTGAAAAATTACGGTTTTAATATTCTTTTCAGAATGGTTTTTACACTTTAGGAGAGTTTACATAATATCCACATAAATTCCAAGTGCATGTTTTCAATTGCAAATGTTCAATTATTTTTGATGTTAGAACAGAAGTTACAGAAAAGAGTAAAATCCTACTGTGTTATGTTTATCACATTCAAGGTGATAAGGGTGAACACGAGACCATTTTTTCCATTCTCAGAGCCTAGAAAATGTCACTCCACGGATATTTCTATATACAGTCAGTATTTTAGAGCTAAATCAGAGAAGAATGAAGTCACTCTGGTTTAAGGTAAGGGGCAGAACCCTGCCCCCTCAGGCAGTTCACTTTGTGGGAACCACCAAAAAAATATCCTGGAATTTGTCTTGAAAATTAAGAATCCATCTCAGCCTCCCTGGGCTAAATTACAAAAACAGATTTCCAGTGTACCTCAGTGACTTGCCAAGGGGAATGAAGACCAGTTACCTGGCTAGACTAGAACTGTAGAAGGTAGTTCTTTTCACTGTCTCACTAGGGCTTTAGGTCACTGTGCTTTAATTCATCAAATAGAAGGCTGACCAATTTTCTTATAGGTCTGGGTTCATAATATCCGCCTTGATTCAATCATTTGATGTGGCTTCTAAGAAGACATAAAATGTCAGGAAGTAAAACGATAGAGTAAAATAGCAGGGTTAGATAAATTATTAAATAACTATTTATTTTTGCTACGTGTTTCAGTTTGGGTTAGAAACACAAGACTACATCATGAGTTAAAAAGGCAACATGCTTGCCCTTACAGAACTTACAGTCTAGTGTGGGATGCTGGCATTAAGTAACCATTAAAATAAATGTAAAATTACAACTATGATTAAGACAATAAAGGAGTGTCACAGGGTAACATAAAAGATGCAGAACTGCCTTTTATTCTAGGGGATCAGGGAAGATGTAGAGATATTTTTGACTGAAGTAAAATATTTAAAAGGCCACATTTTGTTGAAATGGTATAAAACAATTGAAAATGTTTAATTATCTTCATTGTTGCATTTAAAATGATTTTGTTTTTTACTTACATCCAAATTGAGGCTTTTGCTTCAATTTTATGGCAAAATACATCTTAAGCATAATACCTCGCTATCCATAATGGTATGTTTTTACAAAATAAAGAACCATCCATCTCTACGATTTTGCTAAAGATAAGTATACAAATACTGTATTTCCATAAACATTCTGCATTCTTCTGTATGATGTATGATCTATCCCAGGCACACAAATACTGTCTTTCCATTAGAAGTAAACTATATTATATTGAAGGAGACTATCTTCAATATAAACTAAACCATAAGAATAAAATTGGTTTCTATTGAATAAATAGTATTGGGATAAAATTCTTTCTGCAACAGTTAACGTATGTGTCCAATGTTATCATGCCAGTTACTAATAATTACACTTCACTAACAAATCATGTAAATAAATAATATATATATGTTTTTCTGACAGGCTATTCTAAAAGAACTGAATGTGTGTGTTAGGAAGCTCGGATATATTAGCAGGAAAGATAATCCATCGTGGGAATTGTTCCATTGTTTGAAATAATAAAGTGGATATTTCAAGAAATAATATACAATATGCCCTTTAAAAATCCAAATAAGATGAGCTATTTCACTTAAAATACGTCAGTTTTTTTGGAGAGTGAAATAGACACAATGTTCTTATGTATTAATCATTATCAAGTAATAAAATATTTGAGTTACTTAGTATACTTGGCAGGCCCCTCTGAGGATCTCAACATTGTGAAGAAGATAAGTCATCACAGCAATTAATTGGTTATTGCTACTGATTCATGTTAAATTATCTAGAAATCTCACATTTTTTTATTTAAAACCATATTTTACCTCTCAGTACTTTGAGAGGCCAAGGCAGGGGGATCACTTGAGGTCAGAAGCTTGAGACCAGCCTGGCCAACATGGTGAAACCCTGTCGCCACCAAAAATACAAAAATTAGCCAGGCATGTGGCATATGCCTGTAGTCCCAGTTACCCAGGAGGCTGAAGCAAGAAAATGGCTTGAACCCAGGAGGTGGAGATTGCAGTGAGCTGAAATCTTGGTACTGCACTCCAGCCTGGGGGACTGTGTGAGCCTCTGTCTCAAAAGTCTCAAAAAAATCATATTTTAAGCTGAAAATCTGTACAAAAAACAAATGTTCTTAATTTACCAAATATACTGTAACAGACTTTCTCTTTTTTCATAACCATAGCAGAAAGAAGAATTATGACTTAAATTAGAACAGAAACCAGAGCAAGAAAGTAATCCTTGAACTAGGAACCAAAAACTGTTTGCAAGTTAACCGAACTTCGGTTTATATCATGTGTGTCTATAAGAAATAGAATATACATGTTGTTATCAGGAATTCTTAAAACTTAGGGTTAGGGAGAGAAGGTAGATGTTTAAAAAAGCCCTCTTATTTTAAATAAATTAGAAGCAGAGCTTAAATTCAAAGTCTTCACTTCTTTCCTTTCTACTAGAAGGTCTCCAGTGCTGCCATTTATCAGGTTTTGACTGAATATCTCTTTATATTTGTCTGCTCTACAACCTCTGTATACATTCATTCTCTAAAGTTACCATTTCACATTGTTGTCTCATATTTCATTCTTTTTATTAAAGAAAAACAATGAATAATTGCAAGTCAGGGATATTAAAATGATGAACCCCATTGCGCTCAGAGTCTGACTGCCCTGTGTATTTGTGTGAAGACTTAGACGGGGTCCTAGTGCTCTGTGTTGGCGTCACATTCTGGCAGTAAGTTACCTCTACAGCATTCTCGATAGTGCCCTAGTGAGCTAGCAATATTAATGCATTTTCTTGGGTATCTTACATGTTACTAGGGGATGATATTTGCATGGCAGAGATCCTCACTATGGAATAACAGAAAACACTGCTGACATATCTAAATGCAAACACAGTGGCCAAGAGACTCACAGCTGTTAATGGGAACCCTATTTCCATTTTTCATTCTGGATATAAAAAGTTAAACAGAGCATTGCCTGCTCCATTTAAAGGTCTTACCTCTTTGAAGAGCGAAAGTAAGTCATCTAGAAATTTTAATTGTCTTTGCTGCCCTTAAAATATCCTACCTCTTTCTCTTTCATTCCTATCAGTCAGAAATTAAAGAAGGAGGCTCTCATCCAGAAAGCTTCTCTACCTAGCATGCAAAAGCTGGAGAGGTAGGATAAGATGTTTATGAATATGGTTTGTTTTGCATTAAATATACTTGAATTCTCATTCTGGTTCAACTACTTAATGCCTTTGGGTGTCAGATGGGGGCAAATAATGTTAAGTTGCTATTGCAATATGATTAAAAAATGTAGTATCTCAAAGGAGATAGTGGTTTACTTCTGTCTCATGTAGGAGTCCATGATCAGGAGGTGACCTCTGCTCCACAAAGCCATTCAGAGCTCCAGGCAGGGAATAATTTTGACATCATCTTCAACACATGGCTTCCCTAGTGGCTTCAGTCATTACCCTTTCTAGTTAGCAACAAAGAAGGTAGGAGGTAAGGACAGGATTATTTAAGAGTGTGTACTTATCATCTTACAACAGTGACTGATGCAAAGTACTTTATGAGTATTAGCTACTACTACTAAATAATATTTTTGTCATTTTTCATAGTTACAACTTTGGAGTAATTTACAAAACATATCCTGAATTCCTTGTTTGTGTCATTAGGGAGCCATTGGCCTTGGTGAGAGAGAAAAGAGTTTTCTTCATTAATATGAAAAAAGATTCTTAATATGTAAAAAGATTAACCTGGCATCTGAATGATAATATAATACTATTAATGATGTTGATGAGATTGGTGGTAGTAACCAGTCAGATTTTGTTAATGGTTATGTTTCTCCCTGATCAGTCCATGCCCGACAGGTTGGTCATTGCACCTGGCTTTATCTGTCTTACATGGTTCCTTGGTTCCTTGACTGTTTCTGAACTGTTTCAGGGATATGATAGAAATATACTCCTTTCTTTATTCCTTCTAGAATAATAATGACGCATGTTCTTAAGTAGGAGAATTTTTGTGATATTAAGGCATAGAAGTTTATTAAAAACAGATTTTAAAAAACAATTTCAAATCTCATATTAGGCATCAATATGTCTAGAAAGTTCCACCATCTAGGAGTATTTTTGTGTCCTTTCAATTCTCTAGAATATGTCTCTTTTTTCTCTTCCAGGGGTCCTCAACCTCCATTCCATATGGTCTCCATATGAACTAAATATTTCAATTATTTTATTATGTACAGCAATATTGTATTGTTTCTTTGCTTCATCCTTCCAGTCCCGAAACTGACCAGGAACTTTTACCTTCTGAAACCAAAGACCTTTAAAGGGTCGTCTTAAAAATTTCATCTTGAAGATAAACATTGCCTTTGCCTGAAAGTACAGTGCATTTTGGTTTTATAAAGCCACTTTTCCTGATCATTATATTTTGTCTCAGAATAGCATCAAAGTCATTGAGTATTTATCCTATGTCAAGCACTGTACTAAGGACTATATATTCATGAATTCTCACTATCCTCAGAAAAATACTGTAAGAGAAGGTATTATCAACATCTCTTAAATTCTCTATCCGGTATTGGGCTAGAATTGGCTAAAGTAAATATGTAAGCTTTAGAAGGTGGAAGTTAAGCTACAACCACTTTCACACTCCAGAATTCTGTGTGGGGCTGTGCACTCTGGTATCTCATGCATGTTTTCATTGATCTGCTGGCTAACCTTGTTGACATAGGGCAGTATCTGGAGTATACAGCTAATCCAGGTCCCACCAATCTCCTTCGGCTTTTCTGAGTCCTCAGCAAGGTGTGTGTGTGCAGTGATATGCTGACAGGAACAATTACCCAGAAAATCAACCACATTATTGAGTCTTAGGGCGGTGAGAGATCAATGCTGGTAGCAATTGACCAAATGTATTCTAGTTTATTCTCATGGGTTTCACTTCATTCCTGTGGGGTCTAAACGTTGTTTGTAACTGTCTGCCCAGCTGACTTCAGATCCAAAACTGGAGGCAACATTCTTACATAGGCTATTCTCAAAATCATAAGATCTAATTCCTGTAAGTCCTTTATTCTCTCTTACTCAGAATTGTTCTATTTCTCTAACCAAGCCTTAGTGGAAATGACTTGAGCAGCAGAGAAAACAAAAACAAAAACAAAAAACTGAGGTTCCGCAAGTTTAAGTGATATGTCCACAGTCACTGGATAGATTAGTGTTTTGAACTAGGATTTGAACCCTGGACAAATGACTTCTAAGTGTGTGCTCTTAATCACCTTGGGATGCTGTCTGAATATCTTACAGGATTGTCATAAAGATGGGATAAGTTAATATTTGTAAAGCACTACACCAGTGTTTGGCACACAGTAGGCACTACAAAAATTTGCTATTTTATAGTAGTTATCTGAATCTAGCGATGATACTATTAATCTGGATGCCATACTGCCTCCAAGTCAGTAACTGAAAAATAATAAAATAATGGTCTTACTTTGTCTCTATTCCAGAATTTTCCAACAAGTCAAAAGCCAACTTCCAGGATTCTCTGTTTAGTGATAACTGTCAGCCAAATTTATGAAAGCAAGTGCATGACAGGGACATGTAAGAGACTTAGGAAATAAATGGAAAGGAGCAGAGATTAATCTCAAGATAGGCACATGGTAATAAAGATACATTTTCACTAACTTAACAAATATCAATTGTTTACTTTAAATTAGGAATAGGAACTGTTAGAGACTGAGAAGAGCCTAGGTCACAGACACAAGTTTATGGCTTTGTGAAGAAGATCCTTTTTTAACCAAGTTTATCAAGGTATTTCTGTGTCCATAGCTTTATTTAGTGATGATATCAATAACATATTATCTTTTTTTTAACATTTTTGAGATGTAACATATACTTTAATGTAACAAGTACACTAATCTTAAATGTTAGTTCAATGGATATTTTTATATTTAGATCCCAATCACTTCAATCAAGTGATTACATTATTTCATGTAAGCATCCATTTAGTAGTTTAGTACATGCTCCATTGTTTTTCATTGTATTTCTTTCTTTCTTTCTTTCTTTCTTTTTTTTTTTTAAGGGAACATTTTAATCCAGCACTTTGGGAGGCTGAGACTGGCGGATCACAAGGTCAGCAGATTGAGACCATCCTGGCTAACATGGTGAAAGCCTGTCTCTACTAAAAATACAAAAAATTAGCCAGGCGTGGTTGCATGTGCCTGTAATCCCAGTTATTTAGGAGCTGAGGCAGGAGAATCACTTGAACCCAGGAGGCAGAGGTTTCGATAAGCCAAGATTGTGGCTTATTGCACTCTAACTGCACTCCAGCTAGAAAACAGAGCGAGACTCCATTTAAAAAAAAAAAAAAAAAAAAGGAACATTTTGCTTATAGTGAAAAACAGCTCCTTCATTCTGTTGGGTTTCATCCTTGTCTTTCTCTTCATCATCGTCTTCATCATAGTAGCTCGTTATCAGCTTCTTGATAGTTACTATTTATTGACTACTTATCATGTACCAGCCTCTACTCTGTGCATTTTCATCATTTAATTCAATGGTAAACCAGAGTCACATGCCAAAGGTATTGTTACCCCATCACACAGATTAGGAGTTTGTGGTTTCAGAAGTTTAAGTAACTTGCCCAAACTTAAAAATTATCTATAAGTATTGGCGTCAGGATAAATACACATTTTATCTGGCTCCAAAATCTCTGGTCATAACCATTAAACAACATCAGTTAGGAAAAAAAAGAGGTAAAGAAGAAAAGTTGGATAAAGTGGGAACTGGCAATGCAAACAAGAGGTAGAGTACATGAAAGTGAAGGAATTAAAGTCTATACAACAAAGTATTGGAGACTTAAATGTAAAATCCCAAACTATAGAAATCCTAGAAGAAAATCTAGGCAACACCATTCAGGACATAGGCACAGGCAAGGATTTCATGATGAAAATGTCAAAAGCAATTGCAACAAAAGCAAAAATTGACAAATGGTATATAATTAAACAAAAGAGCTTCTGCACAGCAAAATGAACTACCAGTAGAGCAAACAGACAACCTACAGAATGGGAGAAAAGTTTTGCAAATCCATCTGACAAAGGTCTAATATCCACAGTCTACAAGGAACTTAAACAAATTTACAAAAAAAAGAAAAGCCCACTAAAAAGTGGGCAAAGCCTATGGACAGACACTTTTCAAAGGAAGACATTTATGCAGCCAACAAACATGTGAAAAAAAAAAGCTCAACATCACTGATCATTAGAAATATGCAAATCAAAACTACAATGAGATACCATCTTATACCAGTCAGAATGCCTAGTATTAAAAAGTCAAGAAACAACAGATGCTGGTGAGGCTGTGCAGAGATAGGAAAGCTTTTACACTGTTGATGGGAATGTAAATTAGTTAAGCAATTGTGGAAGAGAGTGTATAGATTCCTCAAAGATCTAAAACCAGAAATATTATTTGAGCCAACAATCACATTAAGGAGTATATCGCCAAAGGAATATGAATCATTCTATTTAAAGAGACATGCACGCCTATGTTCACTGCAGCACTATTCACAATAGTAAAGATATGGAATCAACCCAAATGCTCATCAATGATAGATTGGATAAATAAAATGTGATACATATATACTATGGAATACTCTGCAGTCATAGAAAGGAATGAGATCATGTCCTTCGCAGGGACATGGATGGAACTGCAAGCCAGGATTCTTAGCAAATTAATGCAGGAACAAAAAACCAAACACCACATGTTCTCACTCATAAGTGGGAACTGAATAATGAAAACACACGGATAGAAGGAGGGGAACAACACACACTGGGGCCTGTCCAGAGTTGGGGTGTGAAGGGGGAGGGAGATCATCAGGAAAAAATAGCTAATGCATGCTGGGATTAGTACTTAGGGGACGAGTTGATAGGTACAGCAAACCACCACGGAGCACGTTTATCTATGTAACAAACATGCACATCCTGTACCTATACCCAGGACCTTAAAATAAAATAATAAAAAAGAAGAAAGTTGGCATACAATATTCTGAAGCCTTAGACATACCAACACGAAATAGCTAAGATGTATTTAAGAAGAGCCAATGGCATGTGTTGGGGAACTGTTTCGTTTTTGGGACAGTGATGCAATAAGGGAGCTGTGAACCTAAATTTAGATGTCATTTGAAAAAAAAAAACCTTTAAAAATGATTAATACTAGCATATGCCAGTAAAGCAAATTGCGTTTTCAAGTTACAGTGCATAGCACTGTAGTGTTTCCTTGCTCTATCATCAAAGTAAGAATGATCCAAGCTCTACAATTCTATAATTACCCTCCAGCATAATTTTAAAATGTTAATTATTATATACTTAATTTACAATATATTGATGATTTGAAAACTGCCTACCTAATGTTCTTAGGGAAAACTGTTATAATTCCCTCTATGTAGTGTTTAGTGTCACACAATGATTAAAGAATAGCAACCAACTTTAGAGTTTAAAAGGTACTTATTTAAAATAGACATGAAAACCAGCATACAAATGTAGGTATTTTCTTCAAATTTTTCTCTAACTGTCACCAACTGGGACGCAAATGCATACCAGGCCTGGTAATTAGAGATCATTAGACCCACATCTGTATTTGACTATTGCACAGGGGTAAAGTTTGGTGGCAGGAACCGGGGTAAAGTTTGGTTGGGGATGGGAGGAGACAATCTCAGCTGTTGGCAGTGGAAGCCTGAGACAAGGGGACATCAGGAAAGTGACAAATAGAAATAAGCACAGAAGATAACTAAGAGATCAAGAGAAAAGAGCAGTGCTGTAAAATGAAACTGATCTTTGGGACTCCGTGTTGAAGAACAGAGCTTTTATTGGCAAAGTCTATTACTTACAGTAACTTAAGTTCTTCTGAGGTTTTTTTTTTTAACACTTCTTGAGAAAGAGTAGACATACAGTTGTCTGTATGTAAATGCATGTTGCAATGTGTGAGATAGAGGAAGGGAGAAGGAGGAAAATAAAATGAGAAAAGAATCCTTGATAAATAATCACAGATGATATATTTTTTTAAAATCCAGAACCTCCAGATAATTTTCTACTTTCCTTTACTTGAGTTCATATAGGTATGGTCATTTATTTCAAAGATGGCAGAATCCCCAAATGAGTCATTTAAAAAAATGATTACACATGGTTGTTCTTCATATAGCTTGAAATAATAGGCTTCCATGAATAAGAAGTTATTAGTACCTATAGTAAATCCTACATTAACTAACACTTTCAACTAGACTGCTCAGTAGTATACAAATATTATGACTCTTTACTAGTCAAGAAGCAAGTGAATCATTTATGGAAAGGAAAGATGATCTTTCCAGGAGTATAAAAGGAAAATCAATGAAGATATTTAAACTGTTAGTAAACATAATATTTATTAATTATATTTAGTAATAATATTTATTTTGAGACAGGGTCACCCAGGCTGGAGTATAGTGACTCAATCACAGCTCACTGAAGCTTTAATCTCCTTGGCTTAAGCAATATTCCCACCTCAGTCTCCCAAGTAGTTGAGGCTACAGGAATGGACCAGCACACCCAGTTAATTTTTTTTTCTTTTATTTTGGTAAAGATGGGGTCTCACTATGTTGCCAGGTTTGTCTCAAACTCCTGGACTTAAGCAATCCTCTCGCCTCAGCCTCCCAAAGTGCTGGGATTACAGATGTGAGCCATCATGCCCAGTTGCTCTAACTATTTAATAATATGGGTTGCGTGGCAGGTAGCTTATGACACGGCCTGCAGTGATCTCATTTCTTGGAATTCATGTTCTATGCAATCGTCTCCCTTGATTGTAGGCTGGGCCCATTTATTTGCTTCTAATGACTAGACTATGCCAAAAGTAATGGCATAACACTTCCCAGGTTCAATTACAAAAAACACTATTGCTTCTCTGTGACTTTCTCTCCACTCCCTCTCTCCCTCTTCTCACATGCTTGCTCTGATGACGCAAGCTGAAGAAGCCTGCATGACAAGGAACTGAAAATAACCCCTGGATAACCACCAGGGAAGACAGAAGTCCCTCAATTCAATTACCTTTGAGGAACTAATTCCTGCCAACAACCATGTGGAGGAAATTGGAAGATTCTTGCTTATTTGAGTCTTCCAGTGAGAACCTTGGCTGATTCCATAATTACAGCTTTGTGGGATTCCCTGGAGCAATGGACTCAGCTAAGTTTGACCCATAGAAATTGTGAGATAACAAATATCTGCTGTCTGAAGCTACTGAGTATTGGGGTAACTTTTTATGCAGCAATAGACAATTAATATAGATTCTGATCAGAAATATAAATCTTAAGTAGCCCTTCTGAAAAATTTGCCAAACAATCTCAGGAAAAAGGTTACTGATGTCTGTTTTCTGATTTACCTGTTAAAGATTTAAAAATCAGGACTGGGAAAAGGTCTAACCACTCTCTCTGTGCCACCAGAGGGAACATTTTTAAATACCAACCAATTTGTTATAATGTTGGATAAAACATTTCTTGTCCTCTCTTTTCTTACTAGACTCACTCTCTTGGTGATTACATTTAGTCTTATGACTTTAAATACCATTTATATGTCAAGAACTTCCCAATTTATATTTTCAACTTTGTTCCAAAAATCAAAATACACATCCTACTACCTACTTGAAATTGCCACTTGCATGCTTAATAGAATATCTCAATCCCAACTGATCTCTATAGTTTTGTTCTTTCTCATGATTGCTTTGACTATTTGGGGTCTTATGTGATTCCATATGAATTTTAGGATTCTTTTTCTATTTTTCTGAAAAGTGCCACTGAAATTTTGATAGGGATTGCATTCAATCTGTAGATTGCTTTGAGTATCATCAACATTTTAACAATATTAATTCTTCCATGAACATAGGATATCTTTGTGTCTTCTATAATTTCTTTCATCAATATCTTTGAATTACAGATCTTTCACCTTCTTGGTTAAATTTATTACTAAGTATTTTAATATTAATATTGTTCATGCTATGGTAAATGGGACTGTTTCTTAAGTTCTCTCTCAGCTAGTTCATTGTTAGTGTATATAAACACAATTGATTTTTTATGTTGATTTTGTATCCTGCAACTTACTGAATTTATTAATAATGACACATTTTGATAGAGTCTCTAGGGTTTTGTATATATAAAATCATGTCATCTGCAATCAGAGATCATTTAGTGTCTTCCTTTCCATTTTGGATGCCTTTTATCTCCTTTTCTCAAACTGAATTGGCCACTCCAACTTGTTATAGCCTTCATATTTTAAATATCAACAACTCCATTACTTCAGTTGTTCACAGCCGAAATTTGAGTCATTCTTGACTCATCTCTCTCATGCATCAGGGTCCAATTCACCAAGAAATCTTGGCTGAAGCTTCAAAATATATTTAGAATTTACCACTTCTTACCATTTATTTACAAGCCACCATAATCTTTCACCTAGTTTATTGCAACGGACTCCTAATCAGTTTGATTACATATACTAGCTCTGCTTCTCTTATCAGTTCTCAATATCATTACCAGGGTAATCTTTTAAAATCAGTACAGAGATCATCTCCTTTATCCCAATTTCACCCAGAGTAAGATACAAAATGTCTTCAATGGCCTACAAGACCCTACAAGATCTTGATTCCCATTACCTCTTTGACATCACTTATTACTATTCATTTATGTACTTGCTCTTTTCAGCAACATCAGCCCCCTGGTTCTTTCCCTAATGTCAGCTATGTCAATTGATCAGTAAAGTGTTTTCAAGCCTTTACTCAGATGTCACCTGCTTGATGATGCCTACTATGACTACTCTCTTTAACTGTAGCCTTCCTACGCCCACCCCTGGCTGTCTCTAACATCCTTACTTTGCATTACTTTAAAACAAAAGTTTAAGCATTTATCATCCTCTAACATCTTCTCTGCTTTAATTACATATTTTGTTACTTGCTTGTTGTCTGCTTTTTAAAAAAATACAAGCCACTTTTTTGTTGTTCACTGATATATATTTTATTCACTTCCCAGAAAGGTCCTGGCATGGAAAAAACTCTCAGTAAATATTGTTTGGGTGAATGAATGAATGCCAAAGTAATGCCACTTTAACATGGTCCATTGACATCCCAAATTCATTTATCTTAATACTTTGCTCAGGTTGCACAAAAATACACACATTCCCTGAATGACTTTTCTTGTCTCGGACTTTTATACCTGCTGCTCTCACTTCCTTTTACGCTCCTGTTCATTCTTCTCTACAGTCACACTTCTGTAGTCCCTGTAGCTCTCCTTAATGGGTTCACCACACTTTGAGACATAGCATGCATGCTAAGTCCTCTAGGAAGACTTTTCTGACATCCATTAACCACCCACCACTCCTATCTTCCACTAAAGCTAGGTTTGACACCCACCCACCTGTAATGCCAGAAAACCCTACACTTATCCTTAATGCTATCATAACTGATAGCAGTCAGTTCTTACTGTGCCAGGAGCTCTGCTAAATGTTTTATGTGGATAGTTTTATTTAATCATTGTAATATATATGCTAAAAATGTGTACTAGAAACATCTGGTGCTTCATTCACATCATGTCATTGTTTTTTTTTTTTTAAGTTTCCTAGTCCCCTTCCCCACCATCTCTGCCTCCTTTTTTTTTTTTTTTTCCTGGCCAGTTTAATGTGGGTTTGTATTCAACAACTTTTACCTGTGACTTTTCTTTAGTGGTCAGCCCTCAGGAAACTGGAGCCACTCTGCATCCCAATAAGCAGTTCTTGGGAATTATTTTCCTCCAAGGGAAATTGTTAGTCAATGTGTGTGGCCTTGAAGACTATAAAAGGCCAGTGCCCTTAATCCATATTAGTGTAACACTGGGCTTAAGAATAACTTCAGAGGTTCCTAGGGGGACCAGGCTGAAATAATCCTCTGCTGGATTTTGCCCGAAATTTAATTTTGGCTGTCTTGTTCTTTGCAGCATCTATCACAAGCAGCCTACTGAGTAGGGAGTAGATGTTCAACAAATATGTGTTTAATTCATGTTGGTTAATAATACTAGCAGGCTTTTATGGTAGAAGTTAGCTATACTCTGATTGAAAATATGTCAAGTAAAACTTAATTGATAATCGAGAAGCAAAGGAACAGCTTTAATTTTGAATAGTCTGAAAAATTTCATAGGCTTGACCTATAAAAGATATCAGCCTTGCAAATATAAGAAATGAAGCACAGTAGATTTGGGGAATAAAAAATAAAAACTCCCTAACATTAAGATTTTCTATATATCAACCTACAGCTTTTCAATCGACTTAGAAAATATCTTTCAGATATGAAATAATATAGAATAAATAGCTGTCTTAACCAAACTCTCTTTACTGCCTTCTAAGTGATAGCATGGTAGTCATAAGGCTAAGTGCTATATAGATATTATCTCATGAACTCCTCATAAATATCCTCAATGTAGGTACCACTAACATCCCCACTTCACAGACAGGAAAGCAGAAGCATAAAAAGTATAAATAATCTGGCCAAATTAACACAAATATATGAGAGTAAAGCTGGAAGTAAAATGGGGTAGAGTAAGTCGCTTTTGTAAGCAGCATTTAAGGCTGCTTCTCCCATTCTCAATTGATAGTTGATGATCCGTCTTTAATCACTTCTCTGATTTTTAAAAAATACTTTCTATTGAAGTAGTAGAGACTGCCAAGGTTTGCAGAATGAAATTTAAATAATCATTTCACCCTAAGAGAAAATTACTCTTGTGTATGGCATTAAACAAAGAATAAAATTATCTGAGACATGACTAATATACTTTAATACAATAAATGCATTTAACTGATTTATTATTTCTGTGCCAGGGAAAGGTTCTATGTACACAACTTATGTGATTAATATCAAGAATTTATACATAATTTACAACTTTTTATATAAATATGTTAAATAATCAAACTGTAAGAACAATGTTTATGATGGACTTTGCCTCATTTTAAAAGGATATTATTTTAATTTTCATTTAATGTTTCAAAAATGCAACCTTTCTTCCGCCCACAAAATCATCACAAAGAATGTACTTTATACTGATACGAGTTTTTAATAGGAATATATAAAATATTTTAATTTCAAATGAAATATATCTGTCTTAAAGAAAGCTCGATTATCTGTGATTCATGTTTCAAATAAGTTCTAAAAAGACAAGGAATAAAAACTTTGGCTAAAAAACTTTTAAAATAATGCTACTGTCCCAGACAACAATTATATATCTTGTATCCAGGAGCAGGTTATTCCTAAAGCCTATACTTAATGGCAATTGCTTTAATGTTTGCCTAAGGAAAATGTTTAAATATTAATAAACTAGTAACCTATTCATTGATAGTGAGTCACCTGTTTGAACTTTCAGTTCAATCACTTACAAAAAAAAAGCCGAAATTTAGTACAAATACAGAAATGGAAGTAGACATACTATAAAAGAAGAAATACCTAGACAGATATTTTTCCAGTCAGAGGTGGCAACTTCAACTGTAGCAAAAATCAAAGTAGGGCATGTGAAAATTAAATAGAAAAAGTTAAAAACTGGTAAAATCTTCAGTCTAAAATCTTCAGTGGGCTTTAATTTATAGTCTTCTCCAGTAATCGGACATTTAAAAGTAGTTCCATTTAATCAAAAATCAATATAAAGCACATTTTAGAACATTTCATAACAGAAATACCATATATCATTATCTGAGAAGAACATATGTGAAACATTCAAGGTTTTCTCTGTGTAACCACTATAGATTTAAGCATTATTGAAAGGAACATTAAAAGTCCGTTAAATGTACACAAATGTAAAATATAAGTCCCATTCTTACTGGCCTTTATAATAATTTTTACGTAATTTATTCAACACAATACACGAAATAATTTAAACAATCTGCTGATTGCTATTTATATTATACCTACATGTGTAATTTATGAAACTTCTGGGCAATTTAGATAACTTTCTTCTTTGTGTTGAAATTGTGTTCTGTATATCTGAGCACCTCCAGCAATGCTATTTTCCTGAACAAAAGATTAAAATTATTTATAAGTAAACATGAACTGCTTTTGACAAAGAAGCAAATGAAAGATTGATAGAATCATAGCTTAACACACATCTCCGCACAAGACAGAAAAAACAGATGGACCTCGATTACCCAGCCACTTAAAGAACAATTGTTTTACTCTGATTTATCTGTAATATGGTTTTATTTCTAGACTTTGTTTGGCATTTGCATGGATTATTTTTGTTTTAACACCAAGATGCTAATGTGTTAAATTAACTTACTTCCTTCTCTCTGTAGATCACCTCCTGTATCCATATCCTTTTTAGAACTCTCTTTCCACTGCTTAATTCAAGTACATACAGTCTTCTTTCCAGATTTTGCAGTGGCTTAGTCTATCTGCCATCTCTCTCTGCAGCTTATGATTCACATTCAAATGGCTAATCAAGTCACTGTAATCATGCCATTCTTCTACTTGGAGATTTTTGGTGGTTTTTTATTGCCTGAGCATAATTTACAAGTCCCTAGCATAGTATTCATAGCTCTTAATGATCTGTTCTTATCTTTCTAATTGTATATCTTAGTTCTTCCATATGCAATTTTTCATCAATATAGACTTTTGACAAGATTTATTTTTATCATTGCAATATGTGAATATTTGAATACCTTGTGATATATCCATCCTATGAAACACTATTAAAACTGTCAAAATTGGGACATTTAATATGAACTAGACTGATATATTTGAGTATTATGTAACATAGAACATAAGCATATGTTCTGTGAGCTGTAGGCAGTATATTTTAGATCTTTAAGCTCATTTTCTCCTTAATAAAATTGAGAAAACAATAACATATACTTAAATTCCGCATACTTACCAGGAATAATGTATGGCAAGATGTATGCTAACATATGAAGCATGTGTAAAATGAAATAAACAAAAATAAATGTTGGATTTCATGATATTGGTAACAAAAATGATGAAGGTAAAAATGAGGATGAAGAGAAGACTACAATAAAGCTGAATGATAATAATAAAACAAGAAAACCTCAGTATAAGCTTTAGTATAATCTCAAGTTTACACACAGGCAGATAGAAACATACCATTCTGTAAAATAAGACTTTACAATGGGTAAACAACGGGTAACTGTGAGTGGCACTTCTAAAAATAATTCTTCCACAGATAACAATGACAACCTTTGGACAATAGGCACAACCTAACTTAAGGTGCTGGTGAATAAAAAAGGCAGGGAGGCAGGAAGATACTGAAGAGAAATTGACACTAGGGAGAAATAAATGGCTGGGTTTGAGCTTTATATTTTGTGCAACGTGTACTCTGAGAACAGCTTCAAGTTTTCATCATGTGGGGTGCTTAATGTGGGGACATAAAAGCTACAGCCTTACAAACTTGAAGTAATAGAGAATTTGGGGAAATCACAGCACATAGAAAGTGAGGAAATCTCAGGAAAGTGCCAGAGCTGAGGAGCTCTAAGTAATATAGATAATCCCCGCCTGCCCAAAACAATGACTGGCCAAATAACCACGTAGGCCCAGAGCACATTGCAAGAAGTTAAATGAACCCTGAAGAACTGAACAGAGATTTTTATCTACCGTCCACCTTCATAGGGACAAAGTTGGAAGTTTGAGTTCAGTCATGCTAATTGCCTTTTTAAAAAAATCTATATTCTTCAGATAAACAGAAAAAAAATTCATAATCTCTGCAATTCATATTCACAGTGCCCAGCATATAAACTGAAAGTATGTAGCATACAAAGAAACAATTCTAGGACAGATCATTAGGGGAAAAGACAATCGAAAGAGATTGCCCGCAAAATGGCAGATGTTGGAAATAAGAGACAAAACTTTTAAGTCCATTTTTAAAATACATGATGAATTAAAATATGTTTGTAATTAGTGAAAATATAGAAATACACAATTAAGAAACAGAACTGAAAAAAATAGGAAACTGGAACATGCTATATATATTTTTTTAATGCACTGAATGGCATTAACAGCAGACTGAAGCTTAAGAAAGTAAGAGTCTGTGGACCTGATAATTGATTGATAGAAATAAATATCCATATTTTAGAAAAAAAGTAACAAGATAGAAAATATAAGCTATATGGGATAATATCAAAATGTCTATGGTTTGGCAGAAGGAGAAGAAATAGAAAATGAAGCATAAAATATAGTTGAAGAAAAAGTGGCTAAAATTTTTTTCTATATGGTTAGAGATATATATTTTTAAATTCAAAAACGATCAGGCAGCATCAAACAGAAAGACTATAAAAAACTACTATATAGACCCATAGTCAAACTAATGCAAATCAAAGAAAATATTGAAATTAATGAGAGAAAAATGAAACATTACATAAAATAAAACAATGAATGAAATATTGCCGACATTTTACAAGAGACTGCGGCAGAAAGAAGGCAGTGAATTAATATCTAAAATTAGTGAAATAAAAGAACTGTTAATTGAGAATCATATATACAAAAATATATTCCTCAAAAACGAAATCGAAACAAATATCTATGCTGATGAAATAAAACTACTATAATTTGCCCCTAGCAGACTTGCACTGCAACAAAAGTTATAGAAAGTGCTTCAGATGTACGAGAAATGATCTCAGATGAAATACTGGTATTTCAGAAAAGTATACAACATCAGAAATGATAGACACATGGGTAATATTTTTTCCTTTCATAAGTATTTAAAAAATAAGTATGACTATTTGAAATAAGAAATTTGGTCTGAGCACTGCAGCACACTCCTGTAATCCCAGCAGTTTGGTAGACCAAGGTGAGTGGATGGCTTGAGCTCAAGAGTTCAAGACCAGCCTGGGCAATGTGGCATGCATGTTTTGTCTCTACAAAAACTACAAAAATTAGCCAGGTATGGTGGTGTGCATCTGTAGTCCCAGCTAATTAGGAGTCAGAGGCTGGAGGATCACTTGGAGCCTGGGAGGCAGAGGTTGCAGTGAGCTCAAATTGTGCAACTGCACTCCAGCCTGGGTGACAAAGCAAGACACTGTCTCAAAAATAGAATAATATAATAAAATAACAAATTCAATATTATATTATATTATATTATATTATTATATTATATTATATTAATGTTATATTATTATATTATATTAATGGCTTACTTATAATGTCTATACATGTGATATATATAAAATTAAAGCATAAATATTAGAAAGATAGAATAAATTTTTTACTCATCTGAAACGTTCATATATTTTAAATATACTTTTACATTATTAATATTATATAGATTATAAATATGAAGAAAATGTACTTCCATCCTTAAAGCAGTTCCAAAAATATTTGCCAAGTAAATAAATACATCCAAATAAAATTCTAAAAAAGGTAGTTTTTTCAAAAGAAAAGAACAGAGAAACAAGGAAAAAAGGAGAAACTAAAATCAAATTGTCAAACAGTACACTTTTTTCAATGACATAAAAAATAGCATATGCTAATGGAACACTGCAATTAAAAGTCAAAGGTTTTCATAATAGATAAAAAATAAAGCCTAAGTACATACTGAGTACAAAAAAATTATTTATATAAATACGTAGAGACTTCCAAGATTAAAAAATGCAGACGATAAGCATAACAAAGGGTATATTCTGTCACATTGCACAGGTATATGAATACATTAATTGTTTCAAGCAAAATAGTATGACCAGAAATCTATAAAAAGATTTTATAATGGCAAATAATCAGTTACCCAGAAAGACATAACAATATAAGTTGGTATTTGACAAATAATAAAAATTCAAAATACATAAATTATAAATTGACAAAGCTAAAGAAAGAAACAGATAATTCCATAATCATAGTTACAGATTTTAACAAGCCTCTCTTAAAAATTAGGAGAGCAATTAGACAAAAATCAGGAGAGGTATAGAAGACTTGAGTAATGCTATTAAACTACTGGACCTAATGGATATTTGTGGGACACTTCACCTATAAATATTAGAATATACAACCTTTTTAAGTGCAAAGGAAGCAACCAACATAAATCATATGTCAGGCCATAAAACACTCTCGATAAATTTGAAGAATACAAAGTAAATATTATTTGGCAAAAATTAAATTAGAAATAAATTTTTAAAGCATAAAAACCACATGTTTAGAAATTTAAAAATGCATTTCTAAATAAGCAAAATAATAAATACTCAGATAATTCAAAAATATATCTGACTGAATAATTACAAAAATAGATCAAAATATGTGGGATACAGCTAAAGCAGTGATTAGAGGGAAATCTGTAGCATTAACCTTTAATATTAGAAACATTTAAATAAGGTTTAAAATCAATAACCTACAGTTAATCTTTGAGAATATTGGATTAGAAGAATAATCTAAACTCATAGTGCACAATAAATACTAAAAAAATAAAAAAGAACAAAAATCAATGAAATTAAATGCAGGGAGCAAGACATAATTTTCAAGACCAAAATTGCTTCATTAAAAAGATAAATTTGATAAACACCCAGCAAGAATGAAGAAGAAAGAACATGAATGATCAATATCAAAAAATGAAAGACAACGAATCTGACCCTTTATGTAAAGAGGAAGAAACCTGTTAAAAAATACAACTTGCTAAAACAAACAAGATGAAACCAAATTTGAACACTGTATGTAAAAAATTGAATTTTTACTGAAAGGTTTCTACAAAGAAAAGTCCAAGGTCAAATGATTTACTATTGATTTGGATACCACATTTAATGAAAAAAAAGTTTTAATTTACTTACCAAGCTTATACAAACTTGCAGAAAATAGAGCAGGAAATTCTTCTGAATTACTTCACAGACTAACCCAAATGCCAAAACTTTACAGAAATATTTTAAAGAAAAAAAAATTACAGACTAATATGTCTCAAACAAAATACTGCCAGACCAAATCCCACAATATATAATATGTATGATACATCATTCCAACTGGGATTTAACCAGAGTGCACGGTTAAATTAACATTTAAACATTAATCAGTGCAATTAAGCATATTAACACAATAAATGAGAAAAACTGTAGGATCATTTCAATACAGATAGAAAAAGTATTAGAAATATTCAACTAAAGTTACAATTTTTAAAAAGTAAAAACCAGGAAAATAAGTACACTTCCACAGTCTGATAAAGAGTATTCAAAATTCTACAGCTTATAGACTTAATGGTTAAACACTGAATGCTTTCACCTAAGATTGGAAACAAATTAGAATGCCTATGTTTACACTTCTATTCAACTTTATACTGAAGTATCTAGCCATCATAATAAGGCAAAAATAAATAGTAAAGAGTATAAATGCTTCTACATGCATAAATAATGATTATATAATCTTAAGAAATTTACAATACACCTTCTAAATCTAATAAATTGATTTAGCACAGACACAGTATGTAAATTTACTTAAGAAAAGAATTGTATTTTTATGTGTAAATATCATACTATTAGAAAAATAAACTTTACAAGTATTCCATTTATAAGAGCATCAGGAAACTACAGTGAAAACTAAAACATTAGTGACAGAAATTTTAAAAGACCTAAATAAAGGAGATATATACCATATTTATGGATTAGAAAAGAGTTTTAACTAAATTATTTATAGATTCAAATAATTTCATAAATGCAGCAAGCCTTTTTACAAATTTGACAAGTTAGTTCTAAAATTCAAGTAACTAGACTGTCCAAGGCAATATTGGAAATTAAGAATAGGAAAGGATTCTGGGACGGTGGCAGAGTAGGATCCACTGGAAATCTGCCATCTTCCCTATACAATTGCTCTGCCAGAATTGGTCTGATGTAACTATTTTGGAATTGGAGCCTATTGAAAGCTTGCAACTTCCAGAGGAAGTCTTGGACAGTAACTGTCAGTTAATTTCAGTAAACAGTAACTTTCCATTAATTTTAGTGGATTTCACCTTTTAGCACAGTAGCAGGCGCCCATCCCCCACCCCTCATTCCCATAGCAAACAGCTTGCAGGAGTCAGAGTGGGAAAAAGAACTCTGACTTCCTAATATCTTGCATCTGTGCTCTGATCACTGATTGATCCTTTTGGTTACAGAGGTGCAGAAAAAGAGACAGTGCACATTTCACTGCACCTCCACCATTACTGTAACCCTATCCTCTGGGTGAAGTGACTTCCAGTGAACTTAAAGGGCTAGTATCCCTCTCCCTTTTATTGTTCTCTTTTTTCCCCTTTTAGAAGCCAGTCATTACAAATAAGACATTGGAAGGAGACAGTTATATAGACAGTTTTCTTTATATATGGAGACAGTTATAAAGACACTGCAAATACACAGGTGAAGGTGCAAGGTTAGAACTGAAAAAAAAAGACCTTAAGTTTACACCTTAGACTGATTGTTGGCATAGACACGGCCTACAACAATCCAGAAAACAAAAACCACCACCAACAAATTCAGGTGAAGACAGATAATCTGGTTTCAAGAGCTACTGTGTTATTGGATTTAAATGCTCAGTTTTCAACCAAGAAAATCACAAAGAATGCAGGAAAGTTAAGGCCATTCAAACAAACAAACAACAAAAGCAAACCAACAAAAACCATCCTTGAGAAAGACCTGATGGCAGATTTGTTAGAAAAAGGTTTCAAAAATGTTCTAAAGATGCTCAGAGAACTAAAGAAGAACATGGAGAAAGTCAGAAAATGATAAATGGACAAAATGGAAATAGCAATAAAGAGATAGAAAACCTAAAAAGAAAAAATAAATCCTGAAGCCAAAAATTACAATAATGAAAATGAAAAACCTCATTAGAGGGATTCAAAGGCAGATTTGATCAAGCAGAAGAATCAGAGAACTTGAAGATATAGCAATGGACATAATGGAGTCTTAGGAACACAGGAAAAAAAAAAAAAAAGAATGAAGAAAAGTAACAAAGCCTAAGGGATTTCTGGAACATCATGAAGCCAATTAACACACACATTGTGGTGGTCCTAGAGGATAAAAAAAGAGACAGATTTTAAAAAAGAATAATGATTAAAAACTGTTCAAATTTAATACAATATCAGAATATAAATATCCATGAAACTCAATAGAACTTGGAGTAAGGTAAACAGAGGTGCAAGCCAAGACAAATTAAAAGCAAACTACTGAAAGTGAAGACAAAGAGAATTTTGGAAGCAGTAAAAGAAATGCAACTCATCTCATATGAGGAATCTTCAATATAATACCAGCAGACTTGTCATGTGAGCTTCGGAGGCCTAAAGACAGTAGGTTAATGTATTCAAAATGCTAAAACAGGGAAAAATGTCAACTAAGAGTCCCACAACTGGCCAAAATGTCATTCAAATTTGAAAGAATAATTAAGATATTCTCAGATAAACAAAAACCGAGGGATATTTCTATACTTGGCATGCAATAAATATTCAAGGAAGTCCGACAGATTAAAATGTAAAGACACTAGACAGTGACTTGAAGCCATATGAAGAAATAGATATCTCAGTAAAGGCAAATACATGGGCAATTATGAGAGCTGGTATTTTTGTAACAATGGTATGTAACACCACTTGTTGTTTTCTACATGATTTAAGAGAACAATATAAAGAAAACAACGATTAATCTAAAATTTAGTATTATAACTTTTTAAAATGTAGAAACATTGTGTTTTATACATAATTTAAGTGAGTAATGCATTAAAAAATTCTCAGTTTATATCTTGGGATACAGAATATGTAAATATGTAATTGTATATCATGAAGAACTGAAAGGAGTGAGGACACAGTTTCCATATATTATTAAATTTAAGCTGGTGTAAATTCAAATTACAGTGTTAGAACTTTCGGATGTTAAATGTAGTCTCCATGTCAACCACACACACAAAAAATAGCAACGGTATATACACAAAGAAATCGACTAACACATAAGAACATGATAAGGCAACAAATAACGCAAAAGCACACACAAAAAATGAGGAATATAAAAACAAGTACATAAAAGACAGAAGTTCCCCCTTATTAGTAATTAATTTGAATATAAATGGATTAAATTATCCAATCAAAAGACAGAAATTCAGCGGGGGGCGGGGGCGGCGGAGCAAGATGGCCGAATAGGAACAGCTCCAGTCTCCAACTCCCAGCGCGAGCCACACAGAAGACCGGTGATTTCTGCATTTTCAACTGAGGTACTGGGTTCATCTCACTAGGGAGTGCCAGACTATCGGTGCTGGTCAGCTGCTGCAGCCCGACCAGCGAGAGCTGAAGAGGGCGAGGCATCACCTCACCCGGAAGCGCAAGGGGAAAGGGAATCCCTTCTAGCCAGGGAACTGAGACACACAACACCTGGAAAATCGGGTAACTCCTACCCCAATACTGCGCTTAAGCAAACAGGCACACCAGGAGAGATTATATCCCCCACACCTGCCGCTGGGAGGGTCTTCACGCCCACGGAGCCTCCCTCATTGCCAGCAAAGCAGTCTGTGATCTACCGGGCAAGACAGCAGCGAGCTGGGAGAGGGCTTCCGCCATTGCTGCTGAGGCTTAAGTGGTAGGTAAAACAAAGCTGCTGGGAAGCTCGAACTGGGTGGAGCTCACAGCAGCTCAAGGAAACCTGCCTGTCTCTGTAGAGACCTGCACCTCTGGGGACAGGGGCATGTAAACAACAAAGCAGCAGAAACTCTGCAGACGCAAACGACTCTGTCTGACAGCTTTGAAGAGTGCAGTGACTTCCCAACACGGAGGTTGAGATCTGAGAAGGGACAGACTGCCTGCTCCAAGTGGGATCCCCTGACCCCTGAGTAGCTCCACTGGGGAGACATCCCCCACTAGGGCAGTCTGACACCCCACACCACAGGGTGGAGTACACCCCTGAGAGGAAGCCTCCAAAGCAAGAATCAGACAGGAACAATCGCTGTTCAGAAATATTCTATCTCTGCAGCCTCTGCTGCTGACACCCAGGCAACAGGGTCTGGAGTGGACCCTGCCAACTCCAACAGACCTGAGCAGCTGAGGGCCAAGGTCCTGACTGGTTAGAAGGAAACTATCAAACAGAAGGACATCACACCAAAACCCCATCAGTACGTCACTATCATCATCAAAGACCAGCAGCAGATAAAACCACAAAGATGGGGAAAAAGCAGGGCAGAAAAGCTGGAAATTCAAAAAATAAGAGCGATCTCCCTCGCAAATACACAGCTCATCGCCAGCAATGGATCAAAGCTTGATGGAGAATGACTTTGACGAGATGAGAGAAGAAGGCTTCAGTCCATCAAACTTTCAGAGCTAAAGGAGGAATTATGTACCCAGCGCAAAGAAACTAAAAATCTTGGAAAAAAAGTGGAAGAATTGACGGCTAGAGTAATTAATGCAGAGAAGGTCCTAAACTAAAATGAAAGAGATGAAAACCATGACACGAGAAATACGCGACAAAATGCACACAAGCTTCAGTAACCTAATTCGATCAACTGGAAGAAAGAGTATCAGCGCATTGAGGATCAAATGAATGAAAATGAAGCGAGAAGAGAAACCAAAAGAAAAAAGAAGAAAAAGAAATGAACAAAGCCTGCAAGAAGTATGGGATTATGTAAAAGACCAAATCTCCGTCTGATTGGGGTGCCTGAAAGTGAGGGGAAAAGGAACCAAGTTGAAAACACCTTTCAGGATATCATCCAGGAGAACTTCCCCAACCTAGTAGGGCAGGCCAACATTCAAATCCAGGAAATACAGAGAACGCCCACAAAGATACCTCGAGAAGAGCAACCCAAGACACATAATTGCCAGATTCACCAAAGTTGAAATGAAGGAAAAATCTTTATGGCAGCCAGGAGAGAAAGGTCGGTTACTCTCAGCTGAAAGCCCATCAGACTAACAGCATATCTCTCGGCAGAAACTCTGACAAGCCAGAAGAGAGTAAATAATATTCAACATTCTTAAATAAAAGAATTTTAAAACCCAGAATTTCATATCCAGCCAAACTAAGTTTCATAAGGGAAGGAGAAATAAAATCCTTTACAGATAAGCAAATGCTTAGGATTTGTCACCACTAGCCTGCCTTACAAGAGACCCTGAAGGAAGCATCTCCAACATGAAAGGAACAACCGGTACCAGCCATTAGAAAACATGCCAAAATGTAAAGACCATTTAGAAGCATAGGGAAGAACTGCATCAACTAACGAGTTAAAAATAACCAGTTAATATCGTAATGGCAGGATCAAGTTCACACACAATAAATCTTAACCTTTAAATGTAAATGGACTAAATGCTCCAATTAAAGACACAGACTGGCAAACTGGATAAAAGAGTCAAGATTCATCAGTCTGCTGTATTCAGGAGACCCATCTCAACATGCAAGAGACATACATAGGATCAAAATAAAGGGATGGAGGAAGATTTACTAAGCAAATGGAGAACAAAAAAGCAGGGGTTGCAACTTAGTCTCTGATAAACAGACTTTAAACCATCAAAGATCAAAAGAGACAAAGAAGGCCATTACATAATGGTAAAAGGATCAATTCAACAGGAAGAGCTAACTATCCTAAATATATATATGCACCCAATACAGGAGCACCCAGATTCATAAAGCAAGTCCTTAGAGACTTACAAAGAGACTTAGACTCCCATACACAATAATGGGAGACTCTCAACACTCCACTGTCAACATTAGACAGATCAACGAGACAGAAAGTTAACAAGGATATCCAGGAATTGAACTCATCTCTGCAGCAAGCAGACCTAATAGACATCTTATAGAACTCTCCACCCCAAATCAACAGAATATACATTCTTCTCAGCACCAATATTTTGGCACTTATTCCAAAATTGACCAATACACTAAAGTAAAGTACCTCAGCAAAATGTACAAGAACAGAAATTATAACAACTGTCTCTCAGACTACGTGCAATCAAACTAGAACCAGGACTAAGAAACTCCAATCAAACCGCTCAACTACATATGGAAACTGAACACCTGCTCCTGAATGACTACTGGGTACATAATGAAATGAAGGCAGAAATAAAGATGTTCTTTGAAACCAATGAGAACAAAGATACAACATACCAGAATCCTGGGACACATTTAAAGCAGTGTGTAGAGGGAAATTTATAGCACTAAATGCCCACAAGAGAAAAGCTGGAAAGATCTAAAATTGACACTCTTACATCGCAATTAAAAGAACTAGAGAAGCAAGAGCAAACACATTCCAAAGCAAGAAGGCAAGAAATAACTAAGATCAGAGCAGAACTGAAGGAGATGAGACACAAAAAACCCTCCAAAAAAAATCAATGAATCCAGGAGTTGGTTTTTGAAAAGATCAACAAAATTGACAGACTGCTAGCAAGACTAATAAAGAAGAAAAGAGAGAAGAATCAAATAGATGCACAAAAAATGATAAAGGGGATATCACCACCGACCCCACAGAAATACAAACTACCATCAGAGAATACTATAAACACTTCTACGCAAATAAACTAGAAAATCTAGGAAGAAATGGATAATTTCCTGACACTTTAACACTCTTCCAAGACCAAACCAGGAAGAAGTTGAATCCCTGAATAGACCAATAGCAGGCTCTGGAAATTACAATAATTAATAGCCTACCAACCAAAAGTCCAGGACCAGATGGATTCATACAGCTGAATTCTACCAGAGGTACAAGGAGTGAGCTGGTACCAATTCCTTCGAAACTATTCCAATCAATAGAAAAAAGAGGGAATCCTCCCTAACTCATTTTTATGAGGCCAACATCATCCTGATACCAAAGCCCGGCAGAGACATATCAATAAAACAAAGAGAATTTTAGACCAATATCCCTTATGAACATCGATGCAAAACTTCAATAAAATACTGGCAAACCGGATTCAGCAGCACATCAAAAGCTTATCCACCATGATCAAGTGGGCTTCATCCTGGGATGCAAGGCTGGTTCAACATTCGCAAATCAATAAACATAATCCAGCATATAAACAGAACCAAAGACAAGAACCACATGATTGTCTCAATAGATGCAGAAAGGGCTTTTGACAAAATTCAACAGCCCTTCATGCTAAAAACGCTCAATAAATTCAGTATTGATGGAACGTACCTCAAAATAATAAGAGCTATTTATGTACAAAACCAGCCAATATCATACTGAATGGGCAAAAACTCAAAAATTCCCTTTGAAAAACTGCCACAAGACAGGGATGCCCTCTCTCACCACTTATTCAACATAGTGTTGGAATTTCTGGCTAGGGCAATCAGGCAAGAGAAAGAAATCAAGGGTATTCAGTTAGAAAAAGAGAAGTCAAATTGTCCCTTTGCAGATGACATGATTGTATATTTAGAAAATCCCATTGTCTCAGCCTCTCCAAATCTCCTTAAGCTGATAAGCAACTTCAGCAAAGTCTCAGATACAAAATTAATGTGCAAAAATCACAAGCATTCTTACACCAAAGTAACAGACAAAACAGAGAGCCAAATAATAAATGAACTTCCATTCACAATTGCTTCAAAGAGAATAAAATACCTAGGAACCAACTTACAAGGGATGTAAAGGACCTCTTCAAGGAGAACTACAAACCACAGCTCAGTGAAATAAAAAGAGGACACAAACAAATGGAAGAACATACCATGCTCATGGATAGGAAGAATCATCGTGAAAATGGCCATACTGTCTAAGGTTATTTATAGATTCAATGCCATCCCCATCAAGCTACTACAATGAGTTTCTTCACAGAATTGGAAAACTGTTTAAAGTTCATATGGAACCAAAAAGAGCCCACATCTCCAAGACAATCCTAAGTCAAAAGAACAAAGCTGGAGGCATCACGCTACCTGACTTCAAACTATACTACAAGGCTACAGTAACTAAAACAGCATGGTACTGGTACCAAAACAGAGATATAGACCAATGGAACAGAACAGAGTCCTCAGAAATAATACCACACATCTACAGCCATCTGATCATTGATGTACCTGAGAGAAACAAGAGATGGTGCTGACTCTATTTAATAAATGGTGCTGGTATTAGCCATATGAAAGAAAAGCTGAAACTGATCCTTTCCTTACCCTTATATGAAATTAATTCAAGATAGATTAGAGACTTAAATGTTAGACCTAATACCATAAAACCCTAGGAGGAAAACCTAGGTAGTACCATTCAGACATAGGCATGGGCAAAAGACTTCATGTCTAAAACACCAAAAGCAACGGGCAGCAAAATAAAATTGACAAATGGGATCTCATTAACTAAAGAGTTTCTTGCACAGCAGAAGAAACTACCATCAGAGTGAATAGTCAACCCACAGAATGGGAGAGAAAATTTTGCAATCTACTCATCTGACAAAGGGCTAATATCCAGAACCTACAAAGAACTCCAACAAATTCTTACAAGAAAACAAACAGCCCCATCAAAAGTGGGCAAAGGATATGAACAGACATTTCGCAAAAGAAGACATTCATACAGCCAACAAACACATGAAAAAAATGCTCATCATCACTGGCCATCAGAGAAATGCAAATCAAAAACCACACCATCTCACACCACCAGTTAGAATGGCGTCATTAAAAGTCAGGAAACAACAGGTGCTGGAGAGGCCGTGGAGAAATAGGAACACTTTACACTGTTGGTGGGATTGTAAACTAGTTCAACCATTATGGAAAACAGTATGGCGATTCCTCAAGGATCTAGGAACTAGATGTACCATATGACCCAGCCATCCCATTACTGGATATATACCCAAAGGATTATAAATCATGCTGCTATAAAGACACATGCACACGTATGTTTATTGCGCACTATTCAATAATAGCAAAGACTTGGAACCAACCTGCAAATGTCCATCAGTGACAGACTGATTAAGAAAATGTGGCACATATACACCATGGAATACTATGCAGCCATAAAAAAGGATGAGTTTGTGTCCTTTGTAGGGACATGGATGCAGCCGGAAACCATCATTCTTAGCAACCATCACAAGAACAGAAACCAAACACCACATGTTCTCACTCATAGGTGGGAACTGAACAATGAGATCACTTGGACTTGGGAAGGGGAACATCACACACCGGGGCCTCATCATGGGAGAGTGAGGGAGGAGGGGGAGGATTGCAATGGGAGTTATACCTGATGTAATGACGAGTTGATGGGTGCTGACGAGCTGATGGGTGCAGCACACCAACACATGGCACAAGTATACATATAACAAACCTGCACGTTGTGCACATGTACCCTAGAACTTAAAGTATAATGAAAAAAAAAAAGACAGAAATTCAGAGAATGAATTATAAATATGACCTAGCTATATGCTATCTACTAGAAACACACTTTATATCTAAAGACACAGATAAGTTAAAAATGAAAATATGAAAAAGGACATTCCATGCAACTGGTTACCTATAGAGAACAGAGGTGGCTATACTAATATTAGAGAAAAGATAATTTAAATTAAAAAATAGTTATAAAAAACACATGAATAATAATTTCATCTTTTGTACTTTAAAAAATTTTTACAATATATAACTATATTTATTAAAGTATAGCATTTAGAATATAAAAGCAGGCTATTCTTTCTTAAACATTTAGGTCTTTTCTTTCAGTTGCTATGAATGACAATTTTAATAAAGCAAGAATATATAACAATTATAAATATCTACACATTTAATAACAGACCCCCAAAAATGTAAGAAACAAAAATAAACAGCATTAAAAAATAGACAGTTCTACAATAATAGCTGCAGACTCCAATACTCTATTATCAACAATGGATAGAACAGACAAATAAGTAAGGAAATAGAGAACTTGATACAATAAACCAACCAAATGTAACAGACAAGTGTAGAACACTCTACCCATCACTTCGGCATGTACATTCTTCTCAAATGCACACGGAACATTTTCCAGGATACACCTATGATAAACTACAAATTTAGTCTAAATCAATTTTAAAAGATAGATATAATACAAAGTACCTTTCCCAATCACAACAGAATGTAACTAAAATCTTAAAACCAGAAATTCTGAAAAATTCACAAATTTGTGGAAATTAAACAACCATGTCATTAAACAAAATGATTCAAAGAAAACCCCAAGGGAAAGTAGAACGTGCTCAGCAATAAGTGGAAAATGAAAACACACTAGTCAAAATTTAAGGGGAAAGCAAAGACAGTGCTAGGGGAAAAATTAAGAGATACAAGCACTTACATTAAAAAAAAAAAAAAAAAAAAACAGAAAATTCTAATATCGACAACCCAATTTTACATCTAAAAGAACTAGAAAAAAGGGACAAATTATACCCAAAGCTGGCAGAAGGAAAAAAATATTAAAGACTAGAGTAGAGATAAACAAAATAGAGAATAGAAAAATAGGCCGGGCATGGTGGCTCATGCCTGTAATCCTAGCTCTTTGGGAGGTCAAGGCAAGTGGATCATTTGAGGTCGGGAGTTCAAGACCAGCCTGGCCAACATGGCAAAACCCCATCTCTACTAAAAATACAAAAATTAGCTGGGCATGGTGGCATACTCCTGTAATTCCAGCTATTCAGGATGCTGAGGCAGGAGAATCATTTGAACCTGGGAGGCAGGGATTGCAGTGAGCTGAGATTGAGTCACTGCACTCCAGCCTGGGTTATGGAGTGAGACTCTGTTTCAAAAACAAAAGAAAAAAGTCAACAAAATACAAATTTGGTCTTTTGAAAAGATAAACAAATGGACAAACCTAGACGGTTAAAAAAAAAAAAAAAAAAGGAGAAATGACCCGCATTACTAAAATCAGAAAGGAAAGTGGGACATTATTACAAAATCTCCAGGGAAAAAAGGATTATAAGAGAGTACTATGAGCAACTGTATGTTAATCAATTGGCTAACTTAAATGAATTAGGCAAATTACTAGAAATACCACATACCATAACTGAATCATGAAGAAGTAGAAAGTCAAAATAGACCTCTAAGTAATATGAAAATTGAAGAAGTAATCACAAATCTTCTGACCAAAAAAGCATTGGACTTAGTGGATTCACCAGTGAATCTTACCAAACATTAAAGAAGAACACCAGTACTTCTCAATTATGAAAAAAAAAACATTTAGCAGAGAGAACACTCCCTAATTCATTCTATGAACCCAGCATTACTCAGATACCAAAGCCGGTAAAAGCGAAAATTATAGTCCAAGGATCCTTAGGAATGCTGATGTAAATGTCCTCAACATAATATTAGCAAATTAAATTCAGTAGCATATTAAAAGGATTTTACACCATGATCAAGAGGAATTTATTTCTGGAATGCAAAAGTGTTTCAACATAAAAAAAAAAAAAACACAACGTAATACATCACATTAATAGAAAATAAGGAAAAATAACCATTACGTCAAGTGATGCATTAAAGTCATTTGACAAAATTTAAAATCCTTTCATGATAAAACTACTCACCAATCTGGGAACAGAAGAAAACTACCTCAAGATAATGAATACCATATATAAAAAAATCACAGTGAGCATCATAACCAATGGTGAAAGACTAAAAGCTTTTCCTCTAATATCAGGAATAAGACAAGGATGCCGTTTTTTTCACTTCTATTCAATATAGTTTAGAAGTCTTAACTTGAGCAATTCAAGTGAGAAAAAGATATAAAAGGTATCGAAATTGGAAAGGAAAAAAATGATCTTTTTCTTCATATTAATATGATCATATATAGAGAAAACCCTAAAAATACACACAAAAGTACTCAAAACTAATAAATGAATTCAGCAAATAGCGGGATACAAAGTAAGCACAAAAAAATCAGTTGCATTTCTATGCAACAGGCAATGCTGACACTGACAATGAAAACAGCAAAAGATTTAAGAAAAAGGAGTTTACAATAGCATCAAAATGACTAAAATATTTGGGAATAACTTAACCAAGGAGGTGAACTCCAACCTTTTCTAAAAGAAATTAAAGAGAACATAAATAAATGGAAAAACATCCCATGTTCATAGATTGGAGGAGTTAATATTGTTAAAATGTCAGTACTACCCATAGCAATTTACAGATTCAATGCAATTGCTATCAAAATCCCAATTATGCTTTGTGTTAAATAGAAAAGCCAATAATAAAATTTCTATGGAATCTAAAGGGACTCTGAATAGCTAAAACAATCCCCAAAAAGAGGAGCAAAGCTGAAGGACTCTCACTTTCTGATTTCAAAGCTTACAATGCTTCAGCAATCAAATCAGTAGGGTACTGGCATAAAGACATAGATGTAGACTGTCGGAATAAAGAGTCTAGAGAAAATCCCTTGTAAATATAGTCAAATGATTTTTCACAAGGGTATCAATGGAACAAAAGGCTGTATGCAACAAATGGTGCTGGGAAAACTGTATACCCACATGCAAATGAATAAAATTGGACTCTTACCTAACACTATATTAAAAAAGTGAACTGAAAAATTTATCCTTGACCTACATGTAAGACCTGAAACTATAATACTCTCAGAAAAGAAAACATAGGCTGCTTCATAACATTGGATATGGCAATACTTTTTTGGATTGGACCCACAGCACAGGCAACAAAAAATATATACGGACAAGTTAGGCATTAATAAAAAAACTGTGTGCATCAAAAGACACTACCAACAGAGTAAAGAGGCTACTCAAGTGTGGGCAAAAATACTTGCAAATACTATATCTGACAAAGGAATTGTAGCTAGGATATACAGGGAAATCCTAAAACTCAACACCAAAAACAACCAATTAAAAAACTGGGGAAAAAACTGAAATAGACATTTCTCCAAGATATAGAGATAGCCAATAAGCGCATGCAAATATGCTCAACATTGCTATCATTAGGGAAATACCACCTTTTACCCATTAGAATGGCCACTATCAAGAAAACAAAATAACAAGTGTTGATGAGGATGTGAGAAAATTGGAAACTGTGCACTGTAGGTGGGAATGTAAAATAGTGCAACTGCTGTGGAAAGTAATATGTTAGTTTCTTAAAAAAATGAGAAAAGTATTATATGATATAGCACTTCCACTTCTGAGTATATATTGACAAGAATTGAGAGCAAGATCTCAAATATATATTTGTATTCCAAATAAAGATACATTTGTATATGTACATAGAGGAATTAAAGCAATTTTACTTTCTGTAGTATAATGAATAGATAAGCAAAATATACTATATGCATACAATGAAATATTACTCATTCTTAAACAGGAAGGGAATTTTGACATGGGCTGTAACATGGATGAACTTTGAAGACATTATAATAAGTCAAATAAGCTAGCCACGAAATATAAATACTTTATGCTTCCACTTATATGGGGTCCTTAGAGTAGTCAAAATCAGATACAGAAAGTAGAATGATGGGTGCCAGACACGCAAGACAAGGAAGAAATGAGAAGTTATTGTTTCATGGGCCTAGAGTTTTAGTTTTGCAAGATTAAATGTTCTGGAGATGCATGGTGGTGATCATTGAATAACAATATAAATATACTTAAATTGAACTATACATTTAAAAGTGGTTAAGATAGTAAATCTTTCTTTGTATTTTACCACAATGAAAATAAATGGAAAAAAAAAAAACAACAAAAAAAACAAGAACAAAGTAGGACTTGCAGTACCTGACTGCAAAACTTATTACAAAGTTTCAGTAATCCAATTAACGTCAATATAGCAGTATATAGAGCCCACCACATGTACATTCTAATTTTTCTAAAGGAGTACAGAGCAATCCAATCAAAAGTGGAAAGTGCTTTTACCAAAAGGTACAAAAACACTGGATATTTATGTGGGGAAAAAATTCCTCAACTTCTACCAAAACTCTTCACAAAAACTAGTTCACACTGGTCCATAAGCCTAATTGTAAAAGCTGAAACAGAAATGTACAGATTTAAGGTTGTTTTCTTTTAGAAAACTGCCTCTTTCTTTTTCCATTTGGTCGTGGTGAGCTTGCCATTCTATTATTCATGATACCCTAGTACCATGCTGAAAGGGTGGACATAGTACTGAGCTGACTTGCAGAATAGAATACCCATGTCTATTGCAAAGCTATTGGTTCATTGATTAGTACATGACTTAAACTTAGTCTAAGTTTCTCTCCCTTCTCAATTTTCCTCAGGTTCTTGATATTTTAGAATTGTAAAGATGCATCAATCAAGCAATCATCTATCAATCTATCTATCTTCATTTACATCTTCAGTTGAAAGCAGAAATAAGAGATGAGGAGAACTGTCTTATAGGTTTCTGCATCCAATTAGACCTAAAACCATCTCCAAACTTGGCTTTCCCAATAATTGCATATTTTTCTTAAACTATTGTGAGAGGTGTTTTCTGTTTTGCATATGTAGGGTACCAATTTATACAAACAAGAAGGGAATGGTAGTCAAAAGGAAGAACATGACCAAAGTAAAGCAGTACAAAAGAGAATATAATTTTCAGGGTACTGTATTATGTACATATATGAGGGTAGGGAGAACAGGACCAAGTAATTCAAAAATGAGCCCAGACATGTAAATTGTAATGATTTTGTGAGGGGCTCATTGTATCATGTCAGTTCCCTTTATGCCATCATGGGAAGAACGGCATGGAAAGACTTGGACTGTGGGATGGTAACAATAAAGGCAGCTTGTGGAATAGATTCAAATAAAGGAGAGCCTGGAAATGGGAGGAGAGGCATTGTTAGAAAAATGTTGCTGTGATTAATGAGAGATTAGCTACTTCAAATGGCAATAGTGAGGGTTGAAATGAGAACAGCATTATGGAAAATAAAAACTTGAGATCAGAGACACATTTTGTGCAAAAAAAAAAAAAAAAAAAAATTGTCTAATGGTGAGTGAAAGAAGAACCCATCATCATTTTGAGATTTCTAATTTGAGTAACTTAGTGGGTGGCAGAGCCATAATCCAGAATAGAAGCTCAGATGTGTCAGGGAAACACACTAAAGCATAAATATTCATTGAATTTCCATTTTCTCTTTCTTTTCCCTTCTTTCCCCAATCCCTATGACAGTTGTTGCTGTTATAATTATTACCATCATCACTGTAGACTTTGAAGCCTAATTGGCTTTTCTAAATTGGGACATATTTCATATAACATAAAATTTACCTTTAAACTATACAAGTCACTGATTTTAGTATTTTACAAAATTGTGGAATCATTATCATTATCTACTTCCAGAACACTTTCATCATCTCATAAAAAGTCTGATGCCCACTGGTAGTCACTCTCCAAGCCCCGCCTCCCTCAGTCTCTGGCAACCACTAATCTTTCAGTCTCTATTGGATGTGCCTTTTCTGGAAATTTTATATAAACAGAATATGTGACATTTTGGGTCAGGCTTCACTTTGCACATATTTCAGGGATCACCCATGATACAGCATGTTTCAGCATTTCATTTTTTTAATGATTGGGTATTTTCTGGTGTACAGATACACCATATTTTGTTTCTTTATCATTCAATGGATATAATCAAAAAGACAGACCATAACAAGTGTTGGCAAGGATGTGAACAAACTGGACCTTCATGCATTGCTAGTGGCAATGTAAAATGGTATAGCTCTTGAAAAAGAGTCGGGCAGTTCCTCAAAAAGTTAAATAGAGAATTTCTATATGACCCAACAGATCCATTCCTAGTTATATGCACAGGAAATTAAAAACATGTGTCTACTCAAAGGCTTGTATGTGAATATTCATGGTAGCATTATTCATAATAGTATTCATAACAGCCAATAAGTGGATACAAATCAATGTCTACTAATTGCTTTTGAGATTTGATAATAAGATTAAAAAGACAGTTTTTTTTAAAGATAACAAAAAGAAAATCAAATGCCATCTAAATATTCTAGAACTTCATTAAAATGAATATAGGATGAATGAGAGTAAGAATATTTTTGCAGAGAAACTTCTGGGATAAATGGACCTTCAAAAGTGGTAGATGGAAGAGGACATTCTTTGCAATGGTGGTGTTTGTTATGTAATGTAACTTCCCTCAGCACATTTTAAAGTGACCTAAGGATAAGTCTTACATTGCTTTACAAGACTGCAGTTTCCACCTTAAAATGTAGACAAGTTGTTTATATCAGTTTCAGAGGTTTTAATGAGAGAATATACATAAATTGACTATCAGATACTATTATATGATAATCACATATTAGTATTCATTTTTAATATTATCATCATATATACTGCAGCAGAAACAACAGACATAAACCTCATAAAGAATCTTACAAAGGGATCTCATCTGTGATATTTCTGATACCTTTGTATCAACCATAACCTTTGCAATTCAGAAGTCAAACTAGTTATTGAATTTCATGTTATTTTCTGACATAGCACTTGTCAGAATAAAATAAAATATAATGTTGAGACAAGGATATAGGGACAGTTGAAGTCTCCATGAGGTGAACAAAATTAAATCCTGTGCATTGCCAGGTAGCCCAGCACTACTCCTTCCCTGGACGCTAATTATCCACAAGGTTGAATGCTTATTAGGACCTTCTTGAAAAGCACTTTTTGTCAACATCAGTGGGGTCACATATGAACAAGGACTCTTGGACATCTCTCTTATTTTTGGCACTGTTACTAGACTGGAACCTGTAAGAATTCCAGGAAAGTGTGTGTCCTTTAATGCTGGAACATTATGCTGAAATGAATACATCCTACACTCTGGCATCTGAAGTATGATGTGGGTGGTGTCAAAGGAACAAGGTCTGAAAGTAAAAAAAAAATTAAAAAGCAAAGGGCAGCCTATGGAAAATTCTTCTAAAGAAAAGCTTTCCTAATCTGTAAATACTTAGAGTGTTTGGTAACACTTTAAATTGGTATTGCCAATAACAACTTGTGTTGCTAAAATAAACTTTTTAGAACTCAGTAAGAAAAAATAATCAATTATCTCCATTAGATGAAAAAAATTACCTACACTACTATAGAAAAACAGTTATAAAATTTATGTTAGATGAAGCAGCACTCAAGTAGTTTTAGTAAAAACATGTATGTATGAAGAATTTTACAGGTACAAAATATAAAATATTAATTTTTGATTTTTTTAATGTAATGTTGGTGATAATGGTCAGACTTATAACCATGTAATTTATAATCTCTTTTCTCGTTCTAAATAATGTTACTTTTTTTAGCCTTGATTTTGTATTCATTTTCTTAAGGAGGATTTCCCATATTGTACACTTTCCTTTTCTTTTCTTTTTTTTTTTTTTGAGATAGGGTCTTTCTCTGTCACCTGGGCTGAAGTGCAGTTGTATGACCACGGCTCACTCGACCTCATGTGCTCAAATGATTCTCCCACCTCAGCTTCCTGAGCAGCCTGGATTACAGGCATGTATTGTACAGATTTTAAGCTCTGCAAAATCTGGTTTTCTCTCTGCATCATCCTTTAGTGCTGCATTTAGAAGCACAAAATATAATGCCTGTCAAAGGTAAATACTATATAAGTATTTACGAATGAATGGCAATTTGATATTATAGTTCATTCATTATATAAAGTAAATCTGTGGTCATTGATTTTTCTTTAATATGTATCTACTGGTTTGACAGAATTATTCTTTCCAGTTCTAGTTACTGATTGGGTCAAAAAAAAGTGAATTTTTAAGTATTTATTGGATACTTTTACAGACAAGAAACTCATACTTAAGTCATTTATTCTTGGTTAGAGCTTGTAAGTATCAGAAATTGGATCACAATCCAGAATTTCTCATTAATTTTCATTCATATCCATAGATGCTGACCTTACTGAGATTTTTGCAAGCCCCAAATATGCTTCACTTTTTTGTTATTTCTTAATGAGTTCATCCTCTATCTTTGAACAATGTTACTTTATTCCATGTTTATGAGTAAAATGATCAATTTTTGTTCTTTACAAATAAATTTAAAATTATGGTATAAATACTGTCTTAGAAAAAGCTCAAGGTTGGGCATGGTGGCTCATGCCCCTAATCCCAGGAATTTGGGAGACCAAGTTGGGAGAATTAGTTGAGCTCACTAGTTAGAAACCAGCCAGGGCAACATCATGAGACCTCACCTTTACAAAATTTTAAAAATTAGCCAGGCATGGTAGTGTATGCCTATAGTTCCAGCTACTTGGGAGGCTGAGGCAGGAAGATCAATTGAGGCCAGGAAATTGAGGCTGCAGTATGCTATACCACTGCACTCCAGCCTGGTGTGAAACCATGTCTCAACAAAAAAAAAAAAAAAAAAAAAAAGACAGAAAAGATTTTAGAAATTGATTCAAAGGCAAGAGTACATTTTCTCCCCGCATTTTATATAATGCATTTTCATCTGCATATTACATAAAGTATTCCATGTTTTTAATATATATTTTGGAAAGAAAATATGCTTAATTGTAAATTGTTTGCATATGTTTTTAAAAATTATAAGTGGGTGAGTTTGTGAGAATATTTTGTTAGTAATCATATAAACTTAATGACATTTTAGTTATTTGTTTTGTGAATGCTATTTGCGTTAATTAGGACTATACAGGAAGATATCAGCCATAAAGAAAATTACATAGAAATGATAACATGCTAACAAATACCAGATACTTTTAGAAGAGAATGATCAGAATTCCTAACTATTATCATTATTATTATCTTTATCCTCAAAGTATTAAATAATAATTAGTTCTGTTTTTCACCAAAGGTCCCATTCCAAGCATGGAATTACTTTCTAGGGACATCAAAAATGTGGGCACAGAGTCTATAGTTTTAGTTTTCATACGGAATATATCCTCAATTTTTTTCACCTGCTCCACAGTCAGCCAACATTCAAGAATGCCGGTTATAAAAGGGCAAGCATTGTTTAAAATTCTCGGATTTTAAAATGATTATTTGATAACCAGCAAATGGTTTCGTGTATAAGGAACCACTGTAGTCATATGTCTCCATTAATAGTTCATGTCTCAGTAAATTACAATTACATGTTCTCCCCTTCTATTCCCAAATTTCTAGAAATCATAATTGTAGAAGAACTACGTGGACTTTTTATTGGTGGTTTGTATTAGTCAATTACCAGATAATTTGTAGGAAACACTTATGAAGGAAGTGATTCTGAGTCCTGCATTCAAATAGAAGAAAAAATCTCATGTAAATCTTGAACTCAGAGGATTGACTCAATGTTAATACATACAAAAATAAGATTAGCTGAATGAGCCAAGTACTACAGTTTTTTAACTGTGAGCATTTCCATCCTTATTCTTCCGCAAATTATTGAATAAACTATATTACATCTTCAGCTTTCTATAATTATAGTATTACTCTTATGCACTTCCGAGTTCCACAGCAATTTATTTCTATAAATGATTTGTAAATGTACTGTGATGCTAACTAGAGATGTTCAGAAAAGAGGGTTCCTCTCATAGACTTCTAAAATGAAGATTTGACTCCTCTAAAATCAAAGCCAGTCTTTTAAGCAAATAGAGTGAGAAGACAGCAACCTGGGTAAATTTGAGGGCTAACAGATGGCTCCTGTTTTACAAATATTCTTATTACTGAATTCTAACTTTTTTTTTTTTTGAAATGGAGTCTCACTCTGCAGCCCAGGCTGGAGTGCAGTGGCACGATCTTGGCTCATTGCAACCTCCGGCTCCTGGGTTCAAGTGATTCTCCTGTCTCAGCCTCCCGAGCACCTGGGACTACAGGCCTGTGTCACCACACCAGGCTAATTTTCTGTATTTTTAGTAGAGACAACGTTTCACCGTGTTAGCCAGGATGCTCTCGATCTCTTGACCTCTTGATCTGCCTGCCTTTGCCCCCCAAAGTGCTGGTACTACAGATGTGAGCCACCATGCCCGGCCCAAATTCTGCATTTTTGATATTAGATTTTCTTTCCCAAAATGAGTTGGAAGACCAATTGGCAAGAGAAGACAACCGTGGTTTATCCCTAGAAATCTGTGTTGCAAAATGTCACCTGGGCTCTGAAAAAACATGGGCAGGAGAGGTTTCTTTCTTTAATACTTCTGTTTTATATATATACACACACACACACACACACACATATATATACACACACACACTATATATATACACACATATATACACACAAACATATATATACACACACATATATATATATATTTAATTTTCAGATTGACTATTGATAACATTGGAAAAAAAGATGAAATTATAACAACAGGAAATAAAGAACAGAAAATTTTGGCTTGTTTCCCCAAACATTTCTTCCACATCATCAAGAGTAGAAAGATGAGAGGATGGAAAGAAAGGTTGAAAGCCATGCTACCCGGGAGAAGAACGGCCATAAATGAACTGTACCTGTGCTAAAATAACACGTAAAACACTTCCAGACAGGCGGAGTGGCTCACGCCTGTAATCCCAGCACTTTAGGAGGCTGAGGTGGGCAGATCATGAGGTCAAGAGATCGAGACCATCCTGGCCAACATGGTGAAACCCCGTCTCTACTAAAAATACAAAAATTAGCCTGGTGTTGTGGTGAGCGTCTGTAGTCCCAGCTACTCAGGAGGCTGAGGCAGGAGAATCGCTTGAACGAGGGAGTCAGAGGTTGCAGTGAGCTGAGATCATGCCAGTGCACTACAGCCTGGTGACAGAGAGAGACTCCCTCTCAATCAATCAATCAATCAGTCAAATGAAAAACAACAACAACAAACAATTCCTAGCTCGAAATGGCAAAGGCAGTGGATATTGGGGGAAAAAAAAGCACAGAAGACCTTTATAGCAACACAAAAGAACAACAAACAAAAGAAAAATATGGTTTTTGACTTATAGAAGTAGTTTATGCATATTCATGTTCCTTTAAGACTTCCACATGAGTAAATAATAGGCAATATTATAGCAATTACTAGATTCCAATATTTATAGAAAACTGACCACCATGAATACATAATTATTCTATTATGTCCATTCTAATGAATGGAAAGACTATTTATTCATTTACCACGACACAACATAAAAATCTTGTTTTCTTCCTTGCCATGCAGAAGTGAACTGAAACACTTGGTAAGAAAATATGTGGACAGAATATCTATTTTAAAGAAATTCTGTTTGTATGAGATTAATATACAGAATTTGGATACAAACATGCAGGAATATATTATTTATTTCAGTAATAACAAAGTCAGATTTGACTTAAAATAGACGAACGTGAACACATTTATTCCTCTCATGAACTTCACTTCGAGAATCTGCATGTTTGGCAATGTTCACTTACGCTTTTATATGAGTAATTACATATTTGTGTCACTGTTTATTCTTGATGGAGTGATGGGGAACATTATGAGTATATTCTGAATAGTAGTAAAGAAATTTTAGCAAAACCTGTATAAAATTATTTCATTAAATTAGAGAAAACGTAATGGAAATAATCATTTTCACATATTACTTCAGAATTAAAATTGATGGATATTTGTCAAAACAAAAACGGAGTCCTAATTTTAAAATGGACTTTTGGGACTTGTTTTTTCAAATAAGTGTTCCAGTTACTGATATCACATGTGGTAGAATTGGCCAACGGAGATGATAGAGTGCTACATAAAACAATTCCTTTTTTTTTTTTTTTTTTTTTGAGTATATCAACAACTAACTACTAACACCCCACTTGCTGTGTGCATGCCACCATTAGTAAAGTGTTTGTTTGTTTGTTTATTTATTTATTGAGACAGAGTCTCGCTGTGTATCCCAGGCTGGAGTGCTGTGGTGCGATCTCGGCTCACTGCAACCTCCGCCTCCCGGGTTCAAGTGATTCTCCTGCCACAGCCTCCTAAGTAGCTGGGACTACAGGCGTGTGCCACCATGCCCAGCTAATTTTTTGTATTTTTAGTAGAGGCGGGGTTTCACCATGTTAGCCAGGATGGTCTCGATCTCCTGACATCGTGATCCGCCTGCCTCGGCCTCCCAAAGTGTTGGGATTACAGGTGTGAGCCACCACGCCTGGCCGGTAGAGTTTTATGTGTATTAATTCATTTAATTCTATGATGAAGACTTTATGATTACACTCATGTTACAGATCGGGACACTGAGTCACAGGAAGGTTCAAAGGTTATGTAAAGCCACACAGCTAAACAGAAATTCACTCCGCAGCAATGTGGTTTCAAGTCTGGTGCTTTCATGATGCTAGAGCAGTTCTCACTTTTCACCACAGCACAGATTCAATGGACTAATGGTTAAGCAGAGGAAGGAAATCGAACTGTAAGTGGCCCATGAAACAGAGTAGTTCCAAATGGGAAATACAGACTGATGACAACCTCTAAGCCTTCAACTTTCTAATAAGATCATTTGACATCGTCTCTCTTAAATCCTATCGTAATGTTTGGTCAAATGAAACTATTAAGTATTAATAGTATTATTAGCTCCATATTTCATATTAGTAATCTGAGGCTTAAAAATGTTGGTCAACTTGTCCAAGCTTAGACAGAGAGCAAATGCTAGAGCTCAGGATTAAAACGGTGGTTTAACTCTGGTGGATACTCCTAATCAGTAGGCTTTGTACCATTTTGCAAAACATTTCATCTTTCTAATCCTTGTTCACTCATCAATAATGGGAAAATATTCATTTAGATTATCTCAGAATTTCATGCTAACATTTTGATGGTTACAAATGCCATGTATTCAATGACCATATGGAGCAGTTAGTTTTGTGGAGGCCTTGCAATGCCATGCCCTTGCTTACAAGGTAGAGGTGTGTAGGTGGATTTACAAATAAAATTCATTTCTGCCAGAATGCCAACTTGAAATGCTCACCCCCATGAAGATAGTATGTACACACTGACAGCCAAAAACACTAAATCATCAAGTAGAGGTTTTAAAAATCTCATATCCATTTCTTGAAATAGAAAATACTGACCCTCTGAAAATTTAATTCATCTAAACATATCTAAAATCTCATTGATGTTTGATTTTATTAGAGATAGCAGTGACTTACAAGACTAGAATTCAACGAAGGTTTTGATATTTATTTGGTGATTTTAAATATTAAAGATTTTGACCAAATTAACTTTGTGTTAAGCACTTTCATTTTTCTGTCTCTCATCTTAGCTCTTTTACAATTCTATATAAAGTTTTGAGGTGCAGGGTGGGGGAAAAGGTCAAAAATAAGGAAATATTCCTGCATAGTATGGTCAGTCAAGAGTAAGTACTCATTTTTCGTCGTTCCAAAGCTAATACCAAATGTGTTGAATTCCTTAGAGAAAAAAACTGCATAAAAGCAAGGGCTATTATATCTCTAAGCACACAGTTTACCTTATAAATGTGAGCACACATATATTTGCCATCCTATGGGAATGAATGAGAACAAGTACACTAGGGAATTTTGTTTCATTTCAGCAGAAAACTAGAATATTGCAATGTATTAAAATTATTCATTGCAGGAATAAGTCTCTAAATAAGACTAGTAATGCATATAGTCTTTACATTCAGCACCGAAGAAAATGTTTCCACTATGCATATTCTTTGACAAATGTTGCCAAAAGTTTCAATTATTTGTATCACATACACTAAAGTTGGTGAATGGAGATTTTAGAAACACTGACTAGAAGAGTTCACACATTGCTCTTTAAATAAATTCTGTATGTACGTATCCATTCTATAAAATTCTCTACCTAAACATGCTTGCAGAGAACCTCAGACTTTCTTTTTAATACTTCATTGTTTCTTTTATGTTTAAATCCCATGAAGCTGTATCATCATTTCTGTCATTCCTAGGGTATCAATCGGAATTGCACATTCAAAATTGTTAAGTTGCATAAAGTAAGGAGAGTCATGTTCCCCGTTGTTTACCCAATATGAACATGTACAATCTTGCAGATGAAAGTAAATACAATGTAATGTTCAGTAATGTTTGATAATATGTGATTCTCAGATTGGCAATACTAGTGATTCAGTACATTTTTTGCCAACAGAAAATAAATTGTCCTTGAGAAGGAAAAATAAAAATGAAGGAATTTAGCCCTGTCTTCTATCAGCCTATGAGTTCGAAAAAGAAGAAAAAATATATTAGCATTAGTAATAGTATGTAAAATGTAATGAGGGCTTATTAAATACTAAGGCTTACGTTAAGACTTTATGTGCATACTAACATTTGCACCTTGTAACAACCCAGTAAGTCATTGTCTTATTTAGAAAAATAATTTTACCCTCCCCACCCCCCCAAAAAAAAACTGAAGTAAATTAGGCAACTTATCCAAGGTCGCATGTCTTTTAATCAAAGAGTTGTAATTCAAATTAAAATCTGTTCTTAATATGTTTTATTTTAGTTAATAACCATGCATGAGAATTTAATAAGCAATTTAATTAACTACTGTTTAGAACCATGCTGGGAGCTACAGTGAGTACAAAAAAGTAATAGATCCTAGTTATTGCTCTTTGATCATGATATAGTTATTTTAAAATGTTTAATGATATGATGACTAAGTTTAAAACTGAGTGATAAATTAATAAGTATTATATAACTTTTTAAAAAATTGTATATGCAGCAAAGCAACTTATTAAATGAGAACAGAGTCATAAATGGCCTTATAGAAGTCTCATGTTAAAAATGTATTAGCAGTATGTTAGAAGAAACAGAAAAATTTTAAACTGCATATCCTCCTCATTTCAGTGTTGGCAATCATCTAAACACAGGACGCATTTAAATGAATAATCACTTCTCTAGTCAATTAATAGAATAGATCTAATAAACAAGCATTCTTCTGCATATCCTCCTCATTTTAGTGTTGGCAATCATCTGAACACAGGATACATTTAAATGAAGAATAACTTCTCTAGTCAATTAATATATCTAATAAACAAGCATTCTTCTGATCCAGATATGTTAGAGTATCTCATCTACCAGCTACTCTCTGTCCCAAAGCAAGGCTACATTATTAGGGAAGACCACATGTGGGTGCCTGAGAACTATCTGTAATTAATTTAACTGTTGTTTTCTTAATTCAGTATGGCGTGTCAAAATGTTTAGTAATGGAATTCCAGGGTTTATGTGAGGATAATGACAATAGCAAAGTGTGTAGAACAGAAACTTGGCTGAGGGATGGAAGCTCTGTGAAGAAATAGGTCCCCCCGATTTAGCACCTTTCTTAAAAAGAATAAAAATAAACAAATAAATTAATTTAAAAACTTTTAAAAAAGGAGAGCAGAATAGCTTAAAGACCATGATAAAGTAACATATTAAAAGAAGAAGTATAAAAAACAAAACTGGCTGGGTGCAGTGGCTCACATTTGTATTCTCAGCACTTTGGGAGGCTGAAGCTGGTGGATCACGTGAGGTCAGGAATTCAAGACCATCCTGCCCAACATGGCAATACCCTTTCTCTACTAAAAATACAAAAATTTAGCCAGGCATGGTGGTGGGTGCCTGCAATCCCAGCTACTCAGGAGGCTGAGGCAGGAGAATTGCTTGAACTCAAGAGGTGGAGGTTTCAGTGAGCCGAGATCACACCATTGCTTTCCAGTCTGGGTGACAGAGGAAGACTCTGTCTAAAACAAAACAAAACAAAACAAAAAACCATGTGACACATAGAGGAGGGAATGAAATTCTATGTCTGTGATTGGAGCAAAGGAAAGTAAAGTATGGAAGATACATGTGATAGAATACTTTGCAGAACATAGATGCAGAAATCTAACGTGCACAAAATAGGCATCTATCTAAAAAGACAATGATGATTAAAACAATAAATAAAAAGAGGTTTAAAACAGAAAGCACCCTATAAAACACAAATATGTGAAGAGAAAGCAACATGCACTTATTTCTTATATGCTTACCAACTATATGTCAGGCATGGTTTTAAGGTGTTTGATACACTGGGTGGGGGTTGGGGAGTGAATGAAACAAAATGAAACAAAGCTCCCTGCCCTCATTAATAGTACAATGTGTCTGAGAAGAGACAGATTATAAATAATAAACAAACAACTAATTAGTGATAAATATTATTTAAAAATTAAATAGGGTAGAGAGAGGGTGAGCATACTAGGAGGAGCTTACTTACAATTAAATTGTGTTATTGGGAGTGGAGACAGAGCAAGATGGCTAAATAGAAGACTTCACCAGTCATCCTCACTGCAGGAACACCAAATTGAACACAACACCTTCTTAAGAACCAAAAATCAGGTGAGCAGTCATAATAACTGTTGCCGCTCTATCATGGGGGAAAGCAATACAAGGAGAACTCAGCCAGCAGCCACGGAGGGAACATGCAGACCAGCCCTAGTCAGAGGGAAATTGCCCATCCCTGAAGTTGGAACTCTGATTTCAGTAAGCCTCACCACCATGGGCTACAGTGCTCTGGGGTTCTAAATAAAATTGAAAGGCAATCTAGACCACAAGGACTGCAATTCCTGGGCAAGTCTTCATGCCGTACTGGGCTTGGAACCAATGAACTAGTGAGACACCAGCTGGCTCAATCAAGGGAGGGATAGCACCACCTCTCCCCAGTCACAGGCGCCACAGCCCACGGCTCCAAGAGACTTTTCTCTGCATGAGAAGAGGAAAGGGCGGAGTAAAGAGGACTTTGTCTTGCAACTTGGATAATGGCTCAGCCACAGTAGGATAGGAAACTGGGTAAAGTCCTGAGACCCCCATTCTAGACCACAGGTCTCGGATGACATTTCAAGACACACTCTGGACCATAAGGGAACCCACTGCCTTGAGAGGAAGGACTCAGTACATCTGAAATGTACATTTAAGTGTCCTGTGTTTTTTTCAGGCAAGCCTATACTCCAGCTTTTTCCCCTGTTCCACCTTTAATTCTCTTAAATGTCCCCTAATCTCTCTCCACATTTTCTTCTCTGGTATGTTGAGAGGATGTTGCCACTGATGGAAGAAAAACTTTGAAAAACTGTTTTTGGAGCTTAGAAAACTTTCGTAAAAGTCTCATTTTAAGTTAGGCCTGACAGTGATTTAGTTCATGGGGATAAAAAATACCAATTAAATTCAAATGTGAGTTGAGTTGAAGGGGCATAAAATGTTGCTAAAGCTGTAGGGCACAAGTTTATTTAGGTAGTAAATTTTCTTGGAGTGGGTTAAGAACATTATCACAAATTTTGTTCCCAACTGAAATAAAAGAAATTTTAAAAACAACTTAACACAAATAAATTTTGGAGGGTGTTTATTGATAATCTGGTAGAAGAGCAGTGTTCAACAGATAAATAATGCAAAGCACATTTATAATTAAGTATGCTAATGATCACACAGAAATAGGTAAAGTAATTTTATCAATACACATTATTTAACTCAATTTAACTAAAATACCATTTCAACATGTAATATAGAATATCATTGAGGGTTTTTTTTTACTTTTTTGTACAAAGTTCTAAAAAGTCCAGTGTGTTTTTTACACTAGCATTACATCTAAATTTGAGCTATGCTACCTTTAAAATGTTGGACAGTCACATGTGGCTATGAGGCAGCATAGTTCTAGAGAAGCGATACTGGAGGTAAAATAGTTATCAGGGGATTAAAAGTGGTAGAGTATAGGAGGCAGTTAGTTATTTCAAAATTGAGAGAATATGGCCAGGTGTGAACTCCACTTAAAGTCAGGAGTTCAAGTGGTCATGCACAGCAACATAGCCTGGGCAACATAGTGAGACCCCATCTGTACAAATTAAAAATTAGCCATGTATTGTGGTGCATGCTTGTAATCCCAGCTACCTGGAAGACTCAGCTGATAGGATCGTTTGAGCCCAGGAGTTTGAGGCTGCAGTGAGCTATGATTGTGCTGCTGCCCTGCAGCCTCAGTGATAGAACAAGACCCTGTCTCAAAAAAATAAAATAAAATAAATTGAGATAATTTATTTAACAGCAAAAACACTTACATAGATACTGATGATAATTATAACTCTGATACTAGAGAAGCAAACTTCTCTCCAGCTTCATTGAGGTGAGGTTGACAGAAATTCTATATAATTAAAGGGTTCAATGCCAAGATTTATCACACATATATATTCTGAAATGATTACCACAATCAAGCTAATGTTATATCCATCACTTCACAGATACCCTTTGTGAGACAGCAAGGGCGTGAGAGAGAGAGAGAGAGAGAGAGACAGTGTGTGTGTGTGTGTGTGTGTGTGTGTGTGTGTGTGTGTGTGTATGGTCAAAACATTTAAGATCTACTCTTAGCAAATTTCAAGTATACATTACATTGTTAACTACAGTGAGCATGCTGTAAATTAGAGCTGCAGAACTTATTCACTCTGCATAACTGAAACTTTGTACCCTTTCAGCAACATCTACTTTCCATACCCTCACTCCCAACCCTGTCCCTGGTAACCGTTATTCAACTCTCTATGAGTTTGATTCTTTAAGATTCCACATGTAAAGTGATATCATGCATTAGTTGTCTTTCTGTGTCAGGTTTATTTCAGTCAGCATCATGTCCCTCAGGTTTGTCCATGTAGTGTCATATGTCAGGATTTCCCTCTTTTAATAGGCTGAATAATATTGTTGTAATAGTCAGCACAGAATTGGATACCTAGTAAACCATCCTTGAATATTGAGTGCAAAATAAAAACATTTTCACGGAGAAAGAAATTTAAAGAGAAAGATGTTGAGAGAATATTTATAACGGGTGTTCACTAACTTCTAAAGAAAATTGGAAACAAGAAATATGAAAATGTTCCTGGAAATCCAATATGCAAAAAGAAAACATGAACAATGAAGTTGTCAAACTTGTAAGTGAAATATAAACACTGTCTGTATAACAAAAAACCTTTTACTACTAGTATCATCTATTTTTAAATGTAATCAAAGTTTAAAGGAACATGAACATAAAGAGAAAAAAATAAAAGCAATACAAATAATAAGATGGTAAAAACAAATTAAAGTATAAACATATTAGTAGTTATAATAAATTCACACATATGAAAACACATTAGTTAAAACAATATTAATTGGATGGATTAAAAGCAAATAATTTAAGTGTATATTTTTTAGAAGTACCTAAAACCTATAGACATATAAAGTTTAAAGTACTAGGATTACAAAGATGTACAACATAATTAGAAATGTTGATTAAATGAATATCTATATTACCTTGCAGCTAATTGAAGAAAATAGAATTTCTCAAGCACATATGAAAAATTAAAAGTAAAAATATGGATGAATACAAAGCTGTAAGTCACTTTCCTTGATCACATAGCAATGTGGTTTTTAGTCAAAATGAAAAAATAAATGAAAAGTCTACAATTGGAAATTTAAAAATACGTAAACAACTCTTGGTCAAAGAAAAAATTATGATGTATATTATAAAATACATAGCATTTAATCATAAAAATTCTTCATATCACAATTTTTGAAAGACAGTGAAACTGGTACTCTAGGGGAATGTACATGCTTCAGTTCTTATAATGAAGGAAGATTACAACTAAAATTTTAATTGTTCAATTTATGTTTAAAAAATCAACTGGAAAATCCCACAGAATGTAGAAAGGACATAGAAAATTTAACAACAAAATTGATGAAATGGAAAACAGGCATAAATAGAGGTTCAATACCACCAAAATTAGTTCTTAGAATACATTAAGCGAGGGGGAAAAGAACGTTAAACAAGACTAGGAATATAGAGTTATACTATAACTACTTCAGATACTTTAAATGATAAGAGAAAACATCAATATAATGTCATCCCCGAAGGATTTTGGCACTCTTGTCAAAAATCATTTGACCATATATATACAAGGATTTGTCCCTGTAATCTGTATTCTATTCCATTGATCTATATGTTTGTCTTTATGACAAGCACTGAACTGTTTCAATCATTGCATCTTGTAGTAAGTTTTCAAATCAGGAAGTGTGAGTCCTCCAGCTTTATTCTACTTTTTCAGGATTCTTTTGGCTATTTGGGGTCCCTTGAGATTATATAAAAATATTAGGAAGGGATTTTCTATTTCTGCAAAAAAACATCATTCAGATTTTGACACACCTTGCATTAAATCTGTTGATTGCTGAGACAGGATGGACATCTAAGCAAAATTAATTCTTCCAAATCATGAACATGGGATGTCTTTCCATTTATTTATATCTTCCTTAAGTTATTTCATAAAAGTCTTATAGTTTTTTTGTTTTGTTTTTGTTTTTGAGACAGAGTCTTGCTCTGTTGCCCAGGCTGGAGAGCAATGGTGTGAGCTCATCTCACCACAACCTCCGCCTCCTCGGTTCAAGAGATTCTCATGTCTCAGTTTCCCACATAGCTACAACTATAGGCATGTGCCACTATGCCCAGCTAACTTTTGTATTTTTAGTAGAGACAGAGCTTTTCCATGTTGGTCAGATTGGTCTTGAACTCCTGGCCTCACACAATCCGCCAGCCTCGATAAATGTCTTGTAGTTTTTATTGTACAAGTCCTTCACCCTCTTGGTTAAGTTTATTCATATATAATTTTTTATGAAATTGTAAATTGAATTTCTCTTACTTCTATCTTTTGCTATTTTAAGTTCCTCATAGTTTTCTGGGTCCTCATTTTTGCTTTGTTGTCTTTTGTATTAGTAGATTTCTGTACTGAACTTTTTATATTCCCATTATTTCCTTTTGAGTATATTCTATAGCTATATTCTTTGTGGTTGTCTTTAGAATTATATTTAACATACTAAAATTATAGCAGTTAAATTTGAACTTATACCATTTTAACTTTAATAACCTACAAAAACTCTGTTATTTTAACAAATCCATCTCTACTCTTTTTAGTTGATGTTGTAAAACTATAGCTAGATACATCCTGTCTCCAAGAACATAAACTAATAACTTATTTAATATATTAGTTTTTAAATTATGTAGAAAACAAGTGTGGACTTACTAAGCAAGGTTATAACAACACTAACTTTTAGATTAATAATTTTAATGTATTAGCCTCTTTAATCATGTAGACAACAAAAATTGGAGCCACACAGCATTATTACAATAATAGATTTTGTATTTACCCATGTATTTATCTTTGCTGAGATCTTCATTCCTTAAAATGGCATTCAGTTACTTTCTAGTATCCTTTCAGTTCAACTTACAGGACTCCCTTAAACATTTCTTGAATGGTAGGTCGAGTGGGAACAAATTGCTTCAACTTTTGCTTATCTGGGAAGGTTTTAATTTCTGTCTTAATTTCTCCCTCATTTTAAAGGACAGTTTGTTAGAAATACAATTATTGGTGGATAGTTTGCATTTTTTTTCTTTGAATATATTAGCCAACTGCCTACTGGTCTCCAAAGTCTCTAATGAGACATTTATGGATAATTTTATTAAAGATCTTTTGTATGTGATGTGTCACTTCTCTGTTGTTTTCAAAAATCTGTCTTTGGCTTTCAACAGTTTTAGTTCATCCTGCTTGGAATTAGTTTATGTTTTAAAATGTTTAAATTCATATATTTCATCAAATTTCGGAAGTAATCAACCCAATGATTACATATGTAAATTTTTTTGTCCCTTTCTCCTTCTTCTGGAACTCCTATATTGTATATGTTGGTTCACTTGATATCTTACATGTCTCCCTTGTTCTTTCCATTCTTCTTCAATACTTTTTCTTTGTTTGACTCGATAATTTCTATGGTTTTACCTTCGAGTTCACTGATTCTTTCTTCTGCCTAGTCAAATTTGCCTTGAATCCCCTCCCTAGTGATTTTTTCACTTCAATTATTAAACTTTTGAGCTTCAGATTTTCTTTTTGGTTTCTCTTTAGATTTTCTATCTCTGTATTGGTTATTTCTATTTGTTCATATGCCATTTTCTTGACTTTCTTCGTGTCTTAAGTTTTGAGCATCATTAAGACAATTGCTTTAAAGTGTTTGTTTAGTAGGTATGCCATCAGTTGTTTCTCAGGTATAGTTTTGATTGTTTTACTTTTTTGATGAAAAGATTGGTCCAATTCACCTCTTGCATGCCTTGTAATTTTTTGTTGAAAACTGGATAGTTGAATCTAATAATATGGAGGTTCTGAAAATCAGATTCTCATACTTCCCCAGGTATATTTTTTGATTTTTTTAAAATTGTCATAGCCTGAGTATTTGTGAAAATCAAGTTGAAGTGTATATTTAATATCTTCTCAGGTGTTTTCTGAGCCTGTGTTTTTCCCTGGGAATGTGTAGTAATTATTTAATTCCCCACATATATGTGGGAGATTTGGAATGTCCTAGTCTTTAATGTACAGTTTCCAAAAGGAGAAATAGATAAAAATCTAAGAGGGAAAGACATATTGCACTCTAAATACACGGGGCTTATGGGGCTTGTGTAATAATGGGGGAGATACAGCAACAATGGACAGCACGTCTTTGCACCTCTGTGGTCAGAATCAGCAATCGGATCACACTTCCTCGGTATTTGGAGGACAGGGTCCCTTTTGTCCATCCCTGCTCCTATCCTGGAGCAGCTGTGTGCAAGCTGCTCCACGCATATATATGCAGTTGTCTGCTATGGGGCTGAGTGACAGGAAATAGGTGGCTGGTACTGTGCTAAGAGCTGAGATTGGCCAGACATGGTGGCTCACACCTGTAATACCAGCACTTTGGGAGGCCAAGTCAGGCAGGTCACCTGAGGTCAGGAGTTCAAGACTAGCCTAGCCAACGTGCTGAAACTCCATCTCTACTAAAAATAGAAAAAAAATTAGCTGGATGTGGTGGTGGGTGCTTGAAATTCCAGCTACTCGGGAGGCTGAGGCAGGAGAATCACTTCAGCCAGGAGGCAGAGGTTGCAGTGAGCTGAGATCATGCTATTGCACTCCAGCCTGGGCAACAAGAGGGAAACTCCATCTCAAAAAGAAGAAAAAAAAAAAAAAAAAAAGAACTGAAATTGAACAAAATTAATCACAATTTACTGTTCAAGACTTTGCATGGAAATTGTTAGTCTTCAATTAACTCCAGAGTTTCAATGTAGTTACATCAGATAGTTTCCAGTGTAATTATTGTCTAGATGGGAAGAGAAGATTGGGTGTTTCCTACACTGCCATCTTCCCAGAATTCTAGTCTCAGATATTTTGTTTTGTAGACTAGGTCCACCGATATTTTAAGAAATAAATAGTTCCAAATTTATGTAAGCTTTTGGAAAGAAAATGAGAAAATCTCCAAATTTATTTTATAATCAATGTATTATTAATTCTGGAACTAGACAATGATAAGAAATAAAAATTACAATCAAATATCACTGGGGCACATAGATGTAAAAGCAATTATCAAAATATTAGAAGTCAAGATGAACATAAAAAACAAGGTAAGTTTATTGCAGAATGCAAGGATGGTTTTAGTAAATACATCAATAAGATTTACTATGTTAATAAACTAAGAGAGGAAAATTATAATCATCTTATAGGTATTGAATAAACATTTGAAAGATTTCATGTCCTTTCATAATTAAAACTATCAGTAAACCAGACCAAGATGGAAATTTCTTTACCTTGATAATAGGTATATGTGGTACGATAAAAAACATTTCTGGAAGCAAATTCTGACATGTTATAAAATAGATAAAACATAAGGACATTATTGTGCTTTGTAAAATAAACTAGTCACAAAAAATAAATACTATATTATTCTACCTATGTACGGTACCCATTACAGTAAAGTTCGCAGAGACGAAAAGTAAAATGTTGGATTTTAGAGGCTGGGAGGGGGAGTAATGCTCAGTTATTAATGCATATCAAGTTTCAGTTTTGCAAGATAAAAAGAGTTCTGGAGATTGGTTATACAACAGATTGTAGTTAACACCACTGAACATTATACTTAAAAATGGTTAAGATAGCAAGTTTTATTTTTGCATCATACACACACACAAACACACACACACACCAACACACACAGGTGTATACACACACAGCGATCTCCTTGATTTATGATGCAGCTATGTCCCAATAAATCCATTATAAATCAAAATATCTTAAGTCAAAAATATATTTAATACTCCAGTAAATCCATCTTAAAGTTGGAAATTATAAGTTGAATCATCATAAGTCATGACAGAGGTCTTAGATAGCTTCAGGATGGGCACTGGTTAACAGAAAAACCAATCACATAATTAGAGGGCTGAAACAGTCAGCTACCTGACCCCCAGGGATGGTAGGGGGATTGGAGGTTGAGTTCAATCATGTGACCAAGAATTTGTCCAACTTACCTATATAATGAAACACTAATCAAAGCCATAGACACTGCAGCTCTGGGAGCCTACTTGTTGGTAAACATGCTGACATACTTGAAGGATGGCATGCCCTGACTCCCTGGGGATAAGCATTCCTGTTTAAAAGATCCTTCCAGACCTTGTCCTATGTATTTCTTCACCTGACTGTTCATTTGTATCCCTCACAATTAAATGGTAATAATAAGTAGTAGTATGCTTTCCTGAGTTTTGTGAATCATTTTAAGCAAATTATGAAAACTAAAGGGGTTATGGGAAGCCCCAAATTTGTAGCTGGACAGGCAGAAATGTGAGTAGTCCAGGGACCCCACTTGTAGCTGGTATCTGAAGTATAGACAATTGTCCTTTAATTATAGGATCTGACATAACATCAGATAGTGTCAGAGAATTGAATGGAATTATAGAACACCCAGTTGTCAGATAACTGATGTCAGAACACAGTGCCTATGAAAAAACCTACCACAGTTTTTTTAATGGTGAAAATTTGAAAATATTACCTTTTCAATGAGGGACAAAAGAAAAATCATGAATTCTATTAACCATGTTCTAGACTGAGTAGTCAACATGAAAAAAGAACAAATATTTATGTGGATTATAAAGTAAGAGAAAATACACTAATTAACCAATAGACAGTATGAGTATATAGATAGAAAACCCAAAATAAAATACAAATATAATTAGAGCTTAGCAAAATAGCCTATACAAAAACAATATAAAAATCAAGTATACTGCTTTTGACAGTAGAAATATCAATATTAAGTATATATAAATATTCAATATCTACAAAATCAAATGAAGGGGATTTCTGGGTCCAAAATGGTAGCATAGAAACAAGTTGGCTTTATTCCCTTGCACAGACAACCAAAAACAAACAGTGCTGAGATAATCACCAGCAAATTCCCAGAACACAAATTAACATGACGATAAGACATTTCCCAGAGCCACCAAGAAGTGAAAAATCTCTTGAGCAGATGATGAAAAAATTGAACTTCCATATCCATGACACCCCTCCCACCAACGTTTTTGGTACCACACACAGAATGTTTTCCCCCAACTCAGCTTCTACACTAAAAAAAAAAAAAAGAAAAAAAATTAGAATGAGATGTACAACCAGCTTCCCTACCATCTTGAGTTACCTGCAGGAGACTTATCCCTGCCTCAAACTATAGAAGCATTGGGAGTGCCTAAAGGGAGAAATATTTCTGAGCACAGTCAGAGACAAACAGGGTAGGTAAGATTGCCATTTTCAGCCCTAAAATCTCTACTCTATAACTTGACCAAAGGAGATGTCAAATCGTAGAGGCAGTTCATCAGAACCATGCTGTGGGAAGTTCATTCCACAGGTCCCCTGGACATAAACTCCTAGCCAGCCTTTCCAGAAGACTGAGATATCCCTTTTAGGGCATCCCCCCATTCAAGGATATCTAGTACACTCTGACTGTGTACTAGAACTGAGGCAAACCTGGGATTAAGGTGCCATCTAGTGAAAAAGGAGGCAGTGACCTAGAAGGGAAAAAAAAAAGGAAAAAAAAAATGAAGAGGTAAATTACAAAGAACCTCTAAGCAAACATATCCAATAAAAAACAAAACAAATGAGACAGAAAAGATAAATAACTAACCCTTCAATGCAAAAGACATAGACATACATCCATAAGAAACAACAGCAAACAGGGAATCATAACATCCTCAAATGAACAAAGCAAGAAACCAGTTCAACAAACTGGCAATAAGTAAACTCTCTGAGCAAGAATTTAAAACAGCCGTTTTAAAAAACTCAGTGACCTCCAAGATAATACAGAAAACCAATGTAGAAATTTAACAGATACATTTAACAGATTGAAATAACTTATAGAAATCAAACAAATCTTGGAATTGAAAAGTACATTTGCTTAACTGAAAAAGTCATGAGAGACTCTTAATAGAATGGATCAAGCACAGGAAACAATCAGTGAGCTCAAAGACAAGCGATTTGGAAACATTATCAGAGGAGAAGAAGACAAGGATGATAAGGAACAAAGATCACCTGCAAAACACAGAAAATCACATGAAAAAACAAAATCTAAGAATTATTGTATTCAAGAGGGATAGAAAGCTTATTTGGAGAAATAATAATTAAAAACTTTCCAAAACTTAAGATATAAAAACTGATGTAAAGTCAAAGAACACCAAACACATTTGACTTAAATTAGACTATACTAAGGTATATATTAGTTAATCTCTCAAAAGTCAAGGAAAAAAGATTATCCTAAATGCAGTAAGAGAAAAAAAAAGCAAATGACATATAAGGTGGCTGCAATTCATCCAGCAATCCTCAATGTGGACACCATACAAACCAGGAGGGACGAGGATAACATTTGCAAAGTACTAAAAGAAATCTGTCATTCAAGAATATTGTATTCCACATATCTACCTTTCAAATATGAAGGAGATGTAAAGAATTTGCAAACAATCAAAAGTCGAGAGAGTTCAACACTAAAAGACTCACCTTACAATAAATGCTAAAAGGGAGTCTTCAATCTGAAGGGGAAAAAAACAACCACAAACGTGCCAAAAGAAAACATAAGAATGCATAAAACCACTGGTAAAAATAAGTACACAAACAAACCCAGAATACTCTAATACTGTAATTATAGTGTGCAATCCACTTATAACTCTAGCATGAAGCTCAAAAGACAAATCTATCAAGAACAAGAATATCTACAGCAACTTGTTAAGAGAAAGGCAGTATTAAAATATGTAAATTAACATAAAGATAAAATGTGAGGACGATGGAGTTAGGGTATAGAGTTTTAAACAATTTTTGTTTGTTTTTATTTATTTTCTATTAATTTTGAGACAGATATCACTCTTTAACCCAGGCTGGAGTACAGTAGTGTGAACATGGCTCACTGCAGCCTGATTCCCAGGCTCAAATGATCCTCCCACCTCAGCTTCCTGAATAGCTGAGACCAGGGAAACATGCAACCATGCCCTGCTATTATTATTATTATTATTTTTTGTAGATATGAGGGTCTCACTATGTTGCCCAGGCTAATTTTGAAGTCCTGAGCTCAAGCCATCTTCCTGCCTCAGCCCCACAAAGTGCTGGCATTACAGGAATGAGCCACAAAGCCTGGTTGGATGTTTCTATTCCTAGTGATCTAAGTTGTCATCTCTTTAAAATATCTTACTTTATCCATAAGAGGTTTTTCTGGTAAGCTTCATGGTAACCACAATGCAGAAACCTATAACAGATTTTATTCAAAATAAAAAGCATAATATTACATCATACCACCAGAGAAAATCATTTAACCACAAAAGAAGACAGTAAAAAAAGGAAAAAAAAAAAAAAAAAAAAAGGTGAGAGGAGTTACAACCAGAAAACAAGCAACATAATAGCATGTCCTTACTTATAAATTATAATACTAAATATAAATGGACTCAATCTCCAATTAAAGGATATAGAGCAGCTGAATGAATTAAGAAAAAAGACTCAATATGTTCCCTACAAGAGACCCACTTCACCTATAAAGACACACATAGACTGAGAGTAAAGCAGTGAAAAAAGACATTCCATGCAACTTGAAACCAAACAAGAGCAGGAATAGGTATACTTAAATATAACAGGCTACAAATCAAAGATTATGAAAAGAGACCAAAAGGCCTCTATATAATGATGAAGGGGTTAATTCAGCAAGAGGATACAAAATTATTATTATGCACTAATCCAAAACCAGAGTTCCCAAGTATATAATGCAAATATTAATAGATTTAAAGGGAGAGATAGACTGCAACACAGTATTAGTAGGGAACTTTAACATGCCACTCTCAGTAATGAATAGATTATCTAGACAGCAAATCAACAAACCTTGGAGTTAAACTATATACTAAACCAAATAGGCCTAACATTTACAGAATATTTAATCCAACTGCTGCAGAATACAAATATCTTTCAACAGCACATGAAACATTCTCCAGAAAAGATTATATCTTAGGCCACAAAACAAGGTTTAAATAATTCAAATAACTAGAAATCATATCAAATATCTTTTCTGGAAATGGAATAAAACTAGAAATAACAAGAGGAACCTCAGAAACTACAAACATGCATAGAAATTAATCAAAATGTTTCTGAACAATCAATACGTTAATGAAAAAAATTAAGAGATTAAAACATTTCTTAAAAAGTGAAAATAGAAATAAAACATGCCAAAATGTATGAGATGCAGCTAAGCAGTACAGAGAGGACAGTTTATAGCAATAAATGTCTACATCAAAAACATAGAAAGGCTCCAAATAAACAATCTAATGATGAACTTCAAGGAACTAGAAAAGCAAGAACATACCAAACCACAAGTAAAAGAAAAAATAATAATAAAGGTCAGAGCAGAAATAAATAAAATTGACTCTAAATCACAGTACTGAGAATCAAAAAATGAAGTTAGTTTTTTTAAAAGGTAAACAAAATTGACAAATCTTCAGCTAGACTAAGGAAAAAAGAAGAGAAGACTTAAATAAAATGAGAAATGAAAATGATATAACAACTGAGACCAGAGAAATACAAAGAATCATTAGGGACTATTATGAACAACTATATGCCAACAAATTGGAAAACCTAGAAGAAATTGATACATTTCCAGATGCATAGAACCTACCAAGATTTAACCATGAAGAAACAGAAACATCAACAAACCAGGAATGAGTAATGAAATTGACACCCTGGTAAAAAGAATCTCTCATTAAAGAAAATTCCAGGACCTGAAGCCTTTACTGCTGAATCTACCAAACACTTAAAGAAGAACTAATACCAGTTCTACTCAATGTCGTAAAAAAATTAGAAAAGAGAATACTTCCAAACTCATTTCATGAGGCCAGCATTACATAAATACCAAAACAAGACAAAGACATGGTCAAAAAAGAAAACTACAGGCCAATATACTTGATGAACATAGATGCAAAAATCTTCAACAACATCCTGGCAAACTGAATTCGACAACACATTAAAAAGGTCATCAACCCTTATGAAGTGGGATTCATTACGGAGATACAAGGTTGTTTCAACATCCACCAATTAGTAAGTGTTGAAGATAACCTTAACAAAATCAGGAACAAAAATCATATGGACATTTTAATGGATGCTGAGAATGTATTTGATAAAATTTGACATCATTTTATGATAAAAACCTTCAACCACCTGAGTATAGATGGAACATACCTCAAAATAATAAAAGGTATATATATATGATAAACCCACAGCTTGCCTTGTATTAAATAGGGACAAATGGAAAGTCTTAAAGGTCTGGAATAAGACAACAATGCTTACTTTAATGACTGTTATTGAAAATAATACTGCAAATTCTGACCAACTAGGTAAGAGAAAGAAATAAAGGGCATCCCAATTGGTAAGAAAGAAGTGAAATTAGTCTTGTTCATAGATGACATGATCTTAGATTTTTAGAGGAACCCAAAATCTACTCCAAAACAACCTGTTACAATGATAAACAAATTTGGTAAATTTGCAGAATACAAAATCAACATATGAAAAAGAGTAGCACTTATATATGCCAACAGCAAACAATCTGATAAAGGAATCAAGAAAGTAATCCCATTTACAATAGCTACAAATAATTTAAAATACATAAAACTCAATTTAGCTAAATAAGTAAAAGATTTATACTAGAAAAACAATAAAACACTGATGAAATAAAATGAAGAGGACACACAAAAATAGAAGGGTATATCATGCTTATGAATTGGGATAATATTGTTAGTGAAAATGAAAATTATACCCCAAAATGTAGATTTAATGTAATCCCTAACAAAATACCAATAATATTCTTCAGAGAAATAGAAAAAACAATTTGAAAATATACATGAAACCACCAAAAAAGATCCCAAATAGCAAAAGCAATACTGAGAAAAAAAGAACAAAGCTTCAGGAATTATACTACTTAATTTCAAATAATACAACAACACTATAGTAACTGAACCGGCATGGAACTGAAATGAAAACAGACACATAGATCAATGGAACAAATTAGAGAACCCAAATATAAATCCACATATTTACGGTCAACTCGTTTTTATCAAAGGCACCAAGAACTTACAAAAGGGAAAGAACCGCTTCTTCAATAAGTGGTGCTGGGAAAACTGGATAACCATATGCAAAAGAATGAAACTAGATTCCTATCTCTTACCATGTACAGAAATCAAACAAATCAAAGTAGGTTAAAGTCTTAAATAGGAAATCTGAACTTTGAAATGTCCAGAACAAAATATACAGAAAATGCTTTAGAAAATTGGTCTAAGCGAAGATTTTATTGATAAGGCTTTAAAAGTACAGGCAACAAAAAAACACGTAAATGGGGCTATATCAAACTAAAAAGCTCCTTCACGGCAAACAAAACACTCAGCAGAGTGAAGAGACAACTCTGTTTAATGGGAGAAAATATTTGCAAACCATTTATATAAGAAGCTAATATGCAGAATATATAAGGAGCTCAAATACATCAATAACAAACAAATCCAATTGAAAAATGGGCAAAAGTTCTGAATAGATCTCTCTTAAAAGAGGACATACAGCCAGCCGGGCGTGGAGGCTCACGCTTGTAACCCTATCACTTTGGGAGGCTGAGGAGGGGGTGGATAACCTGAGGTCAGAAGTTCGAGACCAGCCTGGCCAAAATGGTTAAACCCCATCTCTGCTAATAATACAAAAATTAGCTGGGTAGCTGGGTGTGGTGGTACGTGCCTGTAATCCCAGCTACTCGGGAGGCTAAGGCCGGAGAATTGCTTGAACCCAGGAGGCGGAGGTTGCAGCAAGCCAAGATAGCACCACGCCACTGCACTCCAGCCTGGGTGACAAGAGCGCAACTATCTCCAAACAAACAAACAAACAAACAAACAAACAAAAACCATACAAATCAAATGCATACAAATGGCCAAAATGCATATAATAAAATGTTCAACATCAGTAATCACATGAAAAATGCAAATTCAAATGACATGAGATATCATCTCATTTGAGTTAAAATGGCCTTTATATAAAAGACAGGGAATAACAACAGATGCTGGCAAGGATGTTGAGAAAGGGGAACCCTCATACACTGTTGGGAATGTGACTTAGTATAGCTACTATGAAGTATAGTATGGAAGTTCCTGAAAAAGTAAAACTAGACCTACCATATGATCCAGCAATTTCACTTCAGGGTATGTATCCAAAATAAAGGAATTCAATATACAAAAAGTAAAAAAAAAATTGTGCTCCCATGTTTATTGAAGCCATATTCACAATAGCCAAACCATGAAATTAACCTTCATTGGTGAAGTGTCCACCAATGAATAAAGAAAATGTGGTGTATATACACAATGAATTATTCAGCCGTTAAGAAAGAATAATATCTTGTCATTTGCAGCAAGGTGGCTGGAATGAGAGGTTATTATGTAAAGTTAAATAGGCACAGAAAAAGTATCACATGTTCCTACTCACGTAGAAGCTTAAAAAAGCAGATCTCATGAAGATAGAGAGTAGAATGGTTATCAGAGGACAGGAAGGGTAGGGGGAAGAAGGGAATAAAGAGAAGGTACAAATGGGTACAGGTACAAATATACAGTTTGACAGAAGAAATAAGACTTAGTATTTGGTAGATCAGTAGAGTGACAATAGTTTAAAATAATCTATTGTATATTTCAAAATAGCTAGAAGATAATAATTTTAATGTTTCTTACATAAGGAAAATACAGATATTTAATTTGATGACTATTCCAGTTACACTGATTTAATAGTTACAAATTACATGAATATATTAAATGATATGTACCCGCAAAATATGTATATTATGTATCAATAAAATATAAAAAGATCAAATGAAAATATATAATATGTATGAATTAGAAGACTTAATAGTATAAAGATGCCAAAGTTTTATAGTTGTTTTCTAAACTTTCTACAATTTGATTTAAAATATCACAGGAATGTTTGTAAAGAAATTGACAATCTATTTCTAAAATGTATACAAAGTTGGGATAGACAGAATTCTAAAGATGTCTCCCCGAGTTTTGTTTTCCTGCTTTAGTTCCTGGGACTACAAATATGATGAAATACCATGCCTATCATTAAGTTACACAAAAAAGTGGTTTCTGAAGATGTAATTAAGGTCACTAATCAGTTGCTTTGGGTCCATCAAAAAAGTGAATATAATCTAATTCTATGAGCACTTTTAAAAACACAAAACTTATTCTGGCTAGTAGCAGAACAAGCAACTGGAAATTTGAATGAAGAGTGGAATTGACGCACTGTTCCTAACTTTAGAAGTTCACATGGAAAAGACCTGAAAACAGCCACTATGAACTAAGAACAATCACCAGATTATGAATGCAAAGATATTGGAACCTCAGTTACAGAACCACAAGTAAATAACTCCTACCAACAAGTATTAGCCTGGAAGATTTTTCCCCAGAGGCTACAAATGAGAACTCAGCCTGGCTATTTCCCTGATGTCAGCCTTAAGCAGGGAACCAAGACATTCCATGCTGGAATTCTGACCTACAGAATTCTACTAAATGGGTGGTTTTTAAAACCAATAAATTGATATGCAACCAAGAAAACCTAATACAGAAATGCAATAGTCCAAAAGTATGTATGACATTTTAAAACAAAAAGAATAAAATAGGACTAGACTTGGCCTATCAGAAATGAAGAAAATTATAAAAACTATAGTCATTAAGAGAGTGTGATCATGCTGCTAATGCAACTAAAGATAATCCCCAGGAACTGACCCATTGATATTCTGAATTTGCTTTATCGTTCAAGTAGTATTGTACATCACTGAGGAAAGGAAGATCAATTCAAATACATTGTATAAGCATTCTTATTTTTCCATACTACAAAAAAATAAAATTTGTTTCAAAACTTCTTCCTATACAGACAAATCAACATTAGATAGATAAAAATTCTAAAATCTCAAAAGTCAAAACTATAAAACTTTACAAAAACTATAGGAGAATATCTTCATGACCTTAGAGAAAGAGATTCTCAAACAAAACTGATAAAATATCATACAAAAAAATACGTCAAGCATATTAAGACAATACAGCACTACAGAAGTAGGGACAGCCACAAAACCTCATGTTCCTCAAAAGATCCCTTTAAGAATAAAAAGCCACAATGTTGGAATATATTTACAAAAGTAAACTGAAAACTACAGGTACTTGAAAAAATAAATAAATAAAAGAAATTCAAAGTCAGTTAAAAAAAAAAAAAAAAAAGCCCAGCAAGTCAACATTTTAAATAGGTAAATGATTAACAGATATTATACAGAGGATTAAAAAAAAATGGCAAAAAGAAGTTCTATACTATAAACAACTATAAGGAAGGATATGCAAATTAAGATGAAAACAATATACTTTTTATTTTTGCCCATTATATTGCCACAAATTAAAAAGTATGACAGTACCAAGCACTGGTTAGATTGTGTGTAAACATAGCTCTTATATGCATACTGCAAATGAGAATGAAAATTGGCACCAATACTTTCAGAAATAATCTGACATTATTTTAGAAAGTTAAAGATACTCATGCTTGTAAGACTCAAGAACTGCATCATTAAAATATGCCAAAGCACCAGCTGAGCCTGGCTCCCAGTAAAACTTATTTTCTACCTCACCTTCCTCTTTTCCTTCAAAAACTTTAAGTTCAAATGCCACCTCTGCCTCTGCTCATCTAGTTCCCTTCTTTGTTCTTACTTTTTCCATTTTCTTCTTTCCCTTTCTCTATGCACAAATCCTACCTATACATAAAAGATAGTTTAGTCTATAACAAAAACAAGCATCCATCATTCAACAAACATATATTGAACAGTCACTCTGTGCCAAGAATTGAGAGTATTCGACAGTGAACTAGATAAACATGTCCTCTACTTTGTGTTTCTTGCTTTCCAAAAAGTGACTAGGTGGTTGGTGTGGAGACAATAAACCAGTAAATCAAATAAATTAAGATTGTCCTGAGAAAAGTAAATATGGTGATGTCATCTGTGAAAATAATAACTGTGGAAATAGAAATGTATGTTAACTACAATGGATCCTGAGGAAGTCAGTTTAAAAAGTCAGTTAAAACAAAAAAAGACCAGCAAGTCAACATTGTCAGGCATTTCCTTCCTTAAGATTCCGAACTTCCAGCCGGGTGCGGTGGCTCATGCCTGTAATCCTAGCACTTTGGGAGGCCAAGGCAGGTGGATTACCTAAGGTGAGGAGTTTGAGACCAGCCTGGTCAACATGGTGAAACCCAGTCTCTACTAAAAATACAAAAATTATCCAGGCGTTGTGGCAGGCGCTTGTAGTCCCAGCTACTTGGGAGGCTGAGGTGGGAGAATTGCTTGAACCCAGGAGGCAGAGGCTGCAGTGAGCCGAGAACGTGCCACCGCACTCCAGCCTTGGCAACACAGTGAGACCCCGTCACAAAAGAAAAAAAAAAAATCTGAACTTCCAATAATATGCACACATATGTACACAAACAGGCATGTGTCTACACACATCTCCTATTCAAGTCTCTAAGCTTTTGATTAGTCCAAATTTGATTCATCATTCTGTTTGTAGTGAGGTACCTCACTGTGCTACTCATAGGGCATAAATAAATACTACCTGAACAAAAGCATGCAGTAATTAGTCACTAAGTATCTTTCTTTTGTATTGCTAAGGTTGCAGTGCTCCCAGGTGAACTGGGGTTGAAGCTCCTCTGTCTTCTCCATCATCTTCCGCCAAAAAAGCTTGGTTGCCCTTTAGTCTTCCCCTGTATTGAATGGTTTGGAGGACATGGACATTTCTCTCAAAAAAAAAAAAAAATTCTCTGTGACACATAGACCTTAGGAAGCTGAAGGCAGATTATAAATGAAGGTTGGGGACTGGCAAACTCTAATCAATGTACATAGACAGAGATATCAGTTTGTGTTGTTCCTGCTCTTTTATCTAATAATAGGAACATTTTTTTAAATGCTTAGGGTAAAAATATTTAATGTTTTGTTGTAATGGCCATATTTTTTATAAGTAATTCTCTGTATTTCTGATCATTTATGCAGATAATGCATTTATTTTTGAACCAGTAACATGTTTTCTATAAGATTTTCAAACTCTCATTCTATGATAGTAAAACTGCTTTTTCAGGAATTTGATACTCATTTGTATACACCCTAGTTGTCTCTGAGATTGCTTATGTCTGTACTACACAAAGGAGGGATTTTCATCTTTTAATGTATTTGCCATGTTACAAAGCAAAAATAAAAACCCACACAAAAACATAAAAAGGAAATCTTTAATATTTTTCATTTTCACTCTCTTATGTAACTGAAGTTAAACTATTTTCATATGCTCATTATTCTTTTGTAGTTGTTATGCTTTGAGATCTATTTACCATATTGACCCTTAAAGAAAAAGACATTGGTTCTTTTAAAATTTATCTTTAATTTTGGATATTTAGAAAAGTATTTTCTTAGTTTATTTGTCATTTAATTTGGCTAATGATTACTTTTTGATGTATAAATGTTTATACATTTTAATTCAAATATGTTGATCTTTCCCTTGGTGATTTTTCTCTGTTGCTTCAATGCTTTAAAAGTTTGTTTACGCCTAGAAGTCCAAAGATCACAAAAAGTAATTATCTAAATTGTCTTTTCATTCTTATAAGATTTTAGCTTTACATTTACTCTAAGTTGACTCCTTTAGTCTATGATTTTAGCTTGTCTCCCTCTTGATTTTATTTTGTTGTATGATGTCAAAGTGAATCTACGTTTTTGTCCCTCCAAAAAACACTCAATAACTCCATTTATTTAGTAATTATTTTGTGAAAGCTTTGTGATATTGTCTTTCTTTTGAGATGGAGTCTCACTCTATCGCCCAGGCTGGAGTGCAGTGGCACTATCTTGGCTCACTGCAAGCTCCGCCTCCCATGTTCAAGTGTTTTCCCTTGCCTCAGCCTCCAGAGTAGGTGGGACTACAGGCTCCCAACCACCATGCCCAGCTAATTTTCTTTTGTATTTTTAGTAGAGACAGGGTTTTGCCATATTGGCCAGGCTGGTCTTGAACTCCTGACCTCAAGTGATCCGCCTACCTTGGCCTCCCAAACTGCTGGGATCACAAGTGTGACCCACCGCGCCCTGTCTGTGATATTTTCTTACTTCAACACATATTGTCTTCATAGGCATGCACACGTCTATGTTTCTGTGTTTTCTGCTCATTCTCTCTCTGGATATGCTTGTATGTACTGTTGTTCAATGCATGTCTTTTTAATATGTTTCAACATATTTAGAGTATATTATGAAATACATTTTAAAGCATGCTTAGTCACTTAAGTTATATTTCTCTTTTATGGAATGTTGATATATTTTGGCAATGTAGATAATGTTATCTTTTTGACAAACCTTTCCTCAACTAAATCATCTATTTAATTATTGTCACTACGAACTACAAGCAAATAGAAAAAAAAAAAGAAAAGAAAAAAAATCTTCTTGGCAATTTTAAAAATAATGATTGTCATAAAACAACCTGTAGGCCTAAAAGTAAACATTTCTTCAGTAGTCAAAGAATTACTAAGCTAAACTTTAGTGTTCTTTATAAAATGAGTTAATGTTTGAGTTATGGATCTAAAGTATGACCATAAACAGCTCCCTTGAAGCCTGTGGTAAGGTCGGAGTGCCCTGGCATCCATCCCCAGAATGCTTTTAAAACTACTATGCTGGTGTTCAGTATCCTAGTGCACATGCCTTGCAAGTGTGGGTGCCATGAGTCTGATTACCAGTTCCAGAGGATGAGTTGAATGAATCACAGCAGCTACCATTGCTGCCGGGACAGCTGCAACTGATTATCTAGCTTACAAAAGGTTTTATGTTAAAGATCATCGAAATAAAGCTATGATAAACCTTCACATCCAGAAAGACAACCCCAAGATAATACATGCTTTTGACATGGAGGATTTGGGAGATAAAGCTGTATAATATTGCCACTGTTGGAGGTCCAGAAAGTTTCCATTCTGTGATGGGTCTCACACAAAACACAATGAAGAGACTGGAGACACTGAGATCTCTGATCATCAAGAAAAACAAACTTAAATGGACACTTTTCATGCTGCAAATCAAGTTGTCGTGAAGTTACCTGATTGTTTAATGAGAATGACTACCACCCTCTGTCTAATTCACCTTCCCTGGGTTCTAAATGTGGTATAATGCAAACTGCAGCCTTCACATTCATGGCACTTGTCTTACTTGTTGAAACATCACTGTGCACATTTGTTTAAACAAAAAAAAACAAAAAAGCAAAAAGGGAAAACCAACCTCACGGCCTGTGGTTTATTTTGGTCTTGTAAGGATCCGTTTATTTAAAATATTGACCTATAGAGTTGGATCGTATATAGAATATAGTTGTATCTTAAAGTCAACACATTACATTATTCTCAAAATTAAAAAAAAAAAAAAAAACCTATGTGCCATTCTCCAATATTTTTTCAATATAATGAGTGAAAGTGTTGACAGGGGATTCTATAGAACTAAATGCCCATTAAATAATGTGGGATCACCATTATAGGAAAGTGTCATTATTTTGCATTTAGACCATTCCTAGCAACAATGGAGAGTCAAGGGGGTAGGGAAGGAAACTAAGGAAAGAAAACTGGGAAAGACAGAGAAATGGCAAGAAAGCAGAAGTGGATTGTAGATGTGGACTTTTGAAAGGAATTGATGAGAGGTGATCCTCAATACTGCAGCTTTCAGAACTTCAGGCATCTCTGCCCCCAAAGCAAAGTGGAGAAGAGAATTATAAATCGAGCATAGTACCCTGTTATGTAGATGTTTTATTCTAACAAGGAGTGTTGCATTTAAATATAATGCTGTTTGCTTTGTGCAAAACTGAAACTGAAACATTTGTAAAGGTTTCTTTGTACTGTTTCTAATCTATAATTTAACAGATTTGTTCCACCAGAACAAACATTTGCTGAATGTCATGGAAATGGTTTTGAAAAGCATAAGTGTCAGCAAGATCGCCTCTGAACACAACACTTGAGCAAGGCAGCACCTACATACTGAACACACAGACCCACCCACAAAATGGGCAGTGTTTCAGCTATAGTCAGCGTCTCGGCCATGTTGGTGTTCTTTCAAAGACTTTCCTTTTTTCTGTCCTTAGGACATGCCTTCAAACTCTTCCTCCTATTCTGCACAAGCAAGAGGCATTAATCACACAAATCTACATGTCCATTTATCCAGAATTGTTGCCTATGATCCATCCTTTGAATAACTTATACTCTTGACCTTTCTGATCAATAAGATGAATGATAAAGGCAAAGGCTTGTGGTTTACATCTTCGTAGAAATTACCGCCTCTTCTGAGTAGTTAGAATAAATAATTCCTTTGGTGTTATTCATTGCCTCCTGCAAGCAATATTTGTATGTGTGTGGGAGCGAGATGTACTGTATCTTCTTACCTTTGATGTTTGGTCTTGTTTTGGGACTGCTCTTTTGACAAGCTTTCAAAAGCCCCCTACTATGAATGTCGAATTAAGTACCCTTATAAATATGCATGAACACAAACCTCATATACTCATTTTGGTGGCTACTCACTGTGCTGGGTTGCCCTGGAAGCCATTCCAAATGGTTTTGATTTTGCGTTTGAGATTCTTAATGGTGGTAATTATCTGTTGCAGCCATGCAGTACCAAATATGATGCGTGTTAGAGATACTTTAAAAAATAATAATAAAAGCAACTAAAGATGCTAATTCCCACATTTTAGTTCCTACAGGGCAATTAGCCCCTAGTAATGATGTTTATATTTATATGCAAATGTTTCAGGAAAAATGAATCTTAACAGAGACTTCATATCAATACTATTGGGAGATGAGAGCATTCCATCTGTCTGGAGAAAATGCCTGCCATTAGCTCTACATGCAGCCTATTTCTGTAATAGAAACTATTTAATCTTAAGTAATTCATTCTTCATTTTGTATTTTCCCTTCCTTCTGTTCTTTTATTAAGACTCTTAGCTAATGTACAGTATGTGCAGCTCTTCAGGGCCTACACATAGGTGCCTTGCCATGTTTTTTTTCTGAGTATCATCTGTTCCTTCAATTACTACCTAACATACTCACCATTCCTCATTTTGAAATAATAATCAAGTAACCAAAGCAGGCTTCTCAGGGGGCACTCATTGGTTAATATCCTCTGATGTAGAAATTACAACAACATACATAGACGGAAATGTAATGAAGCAAAGTTCTAAATTACAGCTGTAGCTTTTGACTAGCTGCTGGCTAACAAAAAAAGTACAAGGAAAATTGCTTCTTCTTGCACATGTGAGGAAACTGAAGATTTAAGACATTTCATGAACTCCTCGTCTAGTCAGAGTTAGGGAGCAGGCTCAGTCTAGAATCAACCTCATTTCGCAATACTTTGTACTCCAAGACAATCTCAATATGGAGGATTCTGTCATAACTAATCATTTTTTCTGTATTCTTTTTGTTTCCACAAGACATTTTAAACTACTCATTGGCAATTCAGTTACTTGGGTAGCATCACTGAATACACTGCTTATCTTAGATATATTCTTTTGCAGAGGAATAAAGTGCACATCTATTATATCATTTAAGAATCATTATTTTGCTACATGTTTGATTGAGATCAGCAAAGAATACTTTTTTTTTGTTAAGCTACTAGAAACAGAATCTCTAACTCCATGATTATATAAGACAGAACTGTTAACTGCATATAGAATTATAGAGTTCTACCTAATACTGTGAAAGTGCTTAAGAGTTCAAGTTTTATTTAGGATAATGAAAACATGGGGGGAAAAGTCAAATAGCAGCATAGTAAGAATATCGTGTCACATTTACACCATCTCTCTGGTAAAAATTCATTTAAGAATAGTAACATGTAAAGGCAAGGGTAGAAATTGGTGAATCTACTATATTCAATTAAATTCAGGTATATGGTAATTACTTACGGCTTTCCATAGTAAAAGATGTACCCATTTGACATTTGTCTTTTTCCCCTTTAACCTAGAACAAAGAAGCAAACCACCCCCAAATTTCTAAATAAGGACCAAGATACCTCAAATGGCACTATATTTCAAAACACAGATGCTCATTGTCACTCCCTGTCAAAACCTGGAATGAAGAAGTCTGGGAAAGGGAGAAATTCAGCATCCTGCCAGTGGAAAATCTCATTAGAAACTCTAGAGATTTATCTGTCACTCTGACAAGATAATTTGATTTTAAATTTCATCACTGCTAGCCCTAATTTTTAAAATTAAATTGGAAAAAAAAAGTGACTTCTTCTTCTCCCATATAATGAATAATAGGATAATATAAATCAAAATCAAGAGTGCCATTAATCAGAAATTACAAGAAAAAAATTGAAAAATTTTCAGGTTTGAGGGAAGAAAAGAAGTTCTCCTCCCTCACTCGTACCCACCAATCATGGAACTGGAATGAAGATCATTTAAAAGAGATTCCTTATGAGGTTCAATTTAAAGCTTCAAAAGTTATCTTATCAATGCAGAATTTTAATACTTTCTTACAAAGTCTGGACTCTTTCAAAGGAGCAGCACTTATCCAAACCCCATCCTGAGCCTTTTTAGTGCATCACTATCCCAATTCATTCCTGAGCGAGTTTTTCGGACAGTAGACACAACACAGTAAGATGTCATCAACATGCCGTTATTTTCAGGTGTGTCACAGTTAGCCAAGAGGCTAAATATAAACCTTATAAAAATCCAGTCCCTTCTCTTTCTTCAGAAAGAGACAAACAATTTAATGCCAGTGATTGATACACTTTCAAAAGTTGATCTACTTGAAGATCATCATCTGCTTTTTCAGTCATATTTCTGTGTAGTATCTCAGAATTCAAATATTCTCAGTTAGAGAGAGATCATCAAACAACTCATTAAACAGAATAGAATTCTATCCAAACCAAAATGCGACAGAGTGCCATAACTTGAGGATTGCTTTTTACATTTTTAGATGACCTACTTCATACAGTTTCCAAATATTAAAATTCCTAAAGAATGAAGATTTAATGTCAGCTTGCTTGTTAGGGAATTGAGTTCAAGAAAGGTGAATGGCAGAATATTTTAATATGAAGTTGAGAAGTCAGGGGCGCCTACTCTGTAGCCTCTCCATTTAGCAGAACCAGCTCTGATTGGCTCATTTTCCAAAAGGATTGCCTCCTGGAATGTTTACTTTCTCTTTAAGGGAGCTGTGTTTCTCATGCCTGGTACTTGTCACTCTTTAAGTCCTAGTTTCAAGTTTTTCCCTGCCACATTTCTTACAGGTAAATGAATGAAGAGACAAACTATATACCATTACTTAATAAAACATCACTGTGGTTTCCTGTAGGAAGTAGGCCAACTGTGAAATAACCTCTCTCTTAACTGAAACTTAGAACCAAAATGCTTCACACAATTTAATATTTGCACACTTTAGACTATCCTGGTTCTACTCTCTGGGACATCAAGATATTTAAATGATTTAGTGTATTCATATTTTTCAAAAAGTGGTCACACTTTCTACTTGGTAATCTAGGCAGATAAAGACTTTCGATAACGCTTTTCAATATTTAGTGGTAAACGTGTGTAGATTCGTATATATGTACATGTATATGCATTTTGTGTATGTTACATAAAATGTGATACAAAATCTCATAAATGGTAATAGTTCTATCACCAAATATGAATTAAAGAAACTGGGCTGAAAAATGTGAATTAACTTTACTCTTCTTATAAAGAAAATCCAACAATAATTATTTTAAACATTGACTTTGTGTCTTGCCCAGATTTTGAAAGCTTAAGAAAAGTATTTACCTTACAAAGTTGTTATGGATCCTCTCACAACGGGTTGATTTCTCGGGACACCTGCCTGAGTCCTCATAAGCAGTGTGGTATCAACAGCAATTTATCACCTGTTACAAAATGTCAAATAGGGAATTTTTTACAAATCAGAATAAAAATATTTTCTTTTCAAATTTCACAATTATATGTCAATAAATGTTTAAAGATATAACTGCATATATACAGGATTTGGAGTATAAATCAATCCCACAACCTTTTTCTTTTTCCTGGTCATTTGTCACATATAATAAAACACAGATCATGGAAAAGTAATATGAAAATAATTGCACAAAGATATGTATTTTTAAAAGGTCTTCATCAGAGATATTCAGCTCTTATTTTCAGGAACAAGCTCCTCAAAGATTTCACCTTCACCTTGAACATAGCAGTGACAAGCCAGTCAAGGTCCACCGAATCCAATTAGAGCAGTTTTCTGGGAAAAGAATTGTGCTTCTTGACAATATTAGGGCAAAATACTGTGTGAGCTGTTTTAACCGTAAGGAGGACAGTGGTAGCTACAATCATCTGTAGTCTGTGGCTTGAAACTGTGTCATAAAGCAATGACAGGCACAAAATATCTGTCAAGCTCTATTGGAACCAGTCATTGGCTGTTCCGCCCTGCAGGCTGTAGGTTGTATATCCTGTTGCATAAAATCAGAATGTTTTAGGGGTTAGAAATATTCAGAGCAGTGGACAGAGAAGTCACCATTGTCTGTCATAACTTAGGAGGGCTAAAATTCTGTGAATCTTATTAAAAAAGGACTTTAAAAAATTGTACCAATTCAGAGACCTGAAAAAGGCCAGGCGCGATGGCTCACGGCTGAAATCCTAGCACTTTGGGAGACCAAGGCGGGCGGATTGCCTGAGCTCAGGAGTTCAAGAACAGCCTGAGCAACACGGTGAAACCCCGTCACTACTAAAATACAAATAATTAGCCAGGTGTGGCATTGTGTGCCAGTAGTCCCAGTGACTCTGGACCCTGAGGCAGGAGAATTGCTTGAATCTGGGAGACGGAGATTGCAGTGAGCCGAGATCATGTCACTGCACTCCAGCCTGGGTGACAGAGCGAGACTCCATCTCCCGCCCACACCCCCCCACCAAAAAAATAAAAATAAAAAATAAAAATAAAAAACCTGAAAGGTACCCACTTTTCTCTCACTCCATTACTTCAATAACCCCTCACAAATCCACCTCCTAAATGTCTCCTCTTTTGCCCCTCCCATTACATACTTCCTATCACTTCCCTCACCATCCCACTTCCCACTAGCAAAATTTTTCTAACTGACTGCCCTTCTTCAGGCCTGTAAACATTCCAACCTTTGACTTATTCCATATCAGAAATTCTTTAGGCTGAGAATCTTAAGGAGAAATAAAATATTCTTTATGATCTGGCCTCTATTTTGCAGACTCATCTTCTGAGGGTTTCTATCCTTTCCCAATTTATTTTGAGGTTCAGCAATACCAAGCCCCATTCAGCCTACAATGATATCTTGCAAGTACTGTTTAGTGTGCCCTTTCAGCCACCTAGAAAAGTTCCTGTTGCTCATCTAAGCCCTATGTTGAGATGTTACCTGCTCATAGGCCTTTCCACTTTTAACTCCTGAGAAAGTTAATCTCTCTCTCCTCTAAGATGCCTCTGTAGCTCTGTCTGCAAGTCTGCTTTTCTGTCTAGATGTCTATCATCCTTAATTGAATGAGAATCTTTTGGTCTAAGATCTATAGCATTCAGCCTCTGTTTGCCTGATCTATAGAGGAAATGCATATTAGATTGAATATATAGTCTCTTTACTTGCTTTTTCCTGTAACACTGGAGATAGTTTCTCAATGCTGGGCATTCCCAATGCTTAAAGATCCTTTGACATTAAGTCTAGATGTGAGGCAGTAGGTGGCTGAGGCCCTAGTATTTTGATTCTGTAGTTGTGCACAGTATGTCTCCAAGTGATTAAATCACCCCACCTCTGTTATACTGTGGTCTCCAAAAACTGCTCAGAATAGTCATGAAACGGAGTTTGATTTCTTCAAAGTGCCTTAAGAGAAGTAAGAGTTATTGGAATAAAGTTCTCAGTTTGAACAAGAAATTTATTTACATGGCCTAAAAAACCATGATTGATTAACTGCCATGGATGATACTTTTAGAAGTCTATGTAGAAAAAGAAAAAAAAATGCTTTATTTTAAATGTCCAAGGGCCACCCAATTACACATAGGCAAGTTCAGTGTATAAATTTCTTCCTCCCTGGATTTAATATCCATAGGTACTACAGGATAGATATTTGTTCTCATTAGGTTAATATTTTCACAGCTAATATTTGGTAAATAAAATCAATGAAACATCTATGCTAGGTTTTGTTTGTCCATGTTAAAGAGGGCCGAATGGAGTAAATCACCTAATTATACCAGTCCCTTCACTTGCCATTACATGCTGGACATGAAGCTCTAATATCAATATAAGCTACATTTGATCAACATGCAGGAGGAATGCAAAGGCACTCTCTGGTTTTTGTAATGCTCTTTTCTACCTTTCGAAATTGAGTGGCTTTAAATAATCCTCCTGAAACTTCACACCTCACACCCCTTCAAAGCCCAATGCTCACACATGGTAGCATTAGAGGAAGGATTATTAAAGACCCCCATTGGAACTGTGGCCTATTCATTTTCTGTGTAAACCATGGGGTTCCTGTGCAGACAGTGATGTGCCAACACGAACCCAGACAGCTGCTGTACTAAAGCTGCTCTGAGTGCAGGTGGGGAAACAGCTTGTGATATTAACAAGACTAGATCCTTCTTGTGGCTTTCTATAGCCTTTATTTAAAATACAGAAAAATGCTTTCAAAGACTTATTTATAACTGTATCAAGCACAGATTGCACCAACATTATGCTGCAATGAGCACATGTGTTATTCATACTGATATTAAGTATTTTTCTTTTTTGAAATAGCCAAAGAGAAAAAACATGTTTCCTGACGATGGTTTCAGATAGGAGCTACTAAAATCATATCAATGAAACAAACTTGGGTGAAAATAGCTTTTTCGGAATTTAAAAAAATCATGAAAACAAACAAACAAAAAGATTCAGTGTAAACAGAGAAATTGAGACATAAGAAATGAATTTTTAACAAAGGTTTTATGAATATCACAGCTGTCACATGCATTTTTTCTCCTTCATATAAAGATCATAATTAAATTAGATTTGAATGTTGCATATCACTATGGGCTTGTATTTTTTCTAACTCCTCCATAAGCCTTAACAGACTTCTTCATATTGAAAACTTACTAATTGTTCTCCCTGAAGTTTTACTAAGCTCCTACTATGTTCTACAGCTCTGTTAAGTATTATGACCAACATATATCCACGTTATGCTTTTGGCCTCCAGAAATGTATACCATTTTGGGAAGAAAGAAATGTTCATTAAGTGTCTATGAGCATAAAAAGGGGCAAACATTTTAAAAAGCAGTTATGGGCCAAGTGATGTGGGCTCTGCCACTTAGTGCACAATCTTCAGAAATTTATTTTAAATCTCTGGCCTCCGTTTACTTATCTTTAAAATGAGGATCAAACCCTTACCTAGCTTATAGGTTTTCACCAAGCATTAAAGGCGATAATACAAGCAAAATGCTTTGAAAGGATCTTGGCACATAATAAATGTTTAGGAAAGAGCTGTTATCATTCTATGGTAATTCATAGAAGGTGGGGGTTATTTGGGGATGACATTGACTAAAGAGCTACACAGAAGAAAATTGTTTGCATTCAGAGCATTGAAAATATGTCTTTGATTTAGTCATTGAAGGAGAAAGTGGGCTTCTCAGGTCTAGGGAAAATATTGAACAAACTTTATGTAACTATGAATCAGCAAGCTGTACATTTTAGAAAGTGATATAGTCATAGGACATATAATTGAAAGGAAGGAATGAATTTGTGGAAAGATTTGATGTTAGATTGGTAGATATAGAACAGGGACATAAGTAAATACAGTGAAGGACAAAATTCAAGTAATTTCTTATCAAGCATTTTTACTCAATCTTTTTCACCCTATGATTAAACTTGAATAATTCTTACTAAAGTTATCATTTCATTTGACATTTCAATTACATTCACTCCCAACTCAAAACCATGAGTTGTTACTCTATTTCTCCATATTCACATTGCTTTAATTCTGTTAAATTTCCATAATATCCCTATTTTTCTACAAATTGACCTTTCTTTCTCTTAAGGAAATGCATTTTTATGTTTGGTTATTTCAAACACCTCAAATATCTATCTTAGCCTGAGCATATATGCATACTCTCAGGCTTAACTTTCAAGGGAACTCTGGTTTAACATTGGGCATTTATTGATTTTAAAGCCTTGGGCACTCACTTATTTTCTTCGTGTATCAATTTTCCCAATTTTAGAAATATTAAAAATGCCTGCTTTATAAGCAAGTGGGGATTAAGACAGCTGTAACAGATCAGACCTTTGAAATTACTATAGAATATAAAATAATTATTGTTAATATTCATGTTACTACTTTAAAAAAACCTTTGCTTTAGAAAAATGCTTTTAATAAGTCTATTTTAGTCAAATATAATGGCTGAAGTATTTTTTCAAATGGACAGTTAAGTCAACCACTATCACCCTTGAAGAAAGCTCATCTTACTATTGGCAAAAATAAAACCAACATTCAACTCTGTTTTCTTACAAATAAAGGGGAGACAATTGTTTCAAAATTAGAACCAAATATTTTCAAGATGAAACAATTAAGAGCACAAGATATTACATTAAAAAATCAGAAAATTCTGCATGCAACCTAATTATGAACACATTATTTTTCAAGGATAAGACTGCATATGATGTTATTTTCTAGATTTTATATTTTGAATTATTTTCTAAAAATGAAAGAAATAAAGATAAACAAAACCTCAAAATCATTTTAATAAATATATTTGTAATTATTTGGACACCCTATCTTTTGCTACATTCATCCCAGGCTATCAATAAAGTACTTAGGAAGGAGAATTAATTTCTGTTTACAGAGATCACCTCACTTTTTTCCCAAAGAACTGGGAAGAAAGTAAATAACAAGCATTTAATATTTTGCTTGTGGATTTAGGCCTACATATTTTTAAGGGAAGAAGTGGAAAATTATTGTCTAAGAAGGTGTTATAATAAATATCTTCGAAAAGGGAGACAAGACAGTTAAGAAAAACAAAAAGACCATCTCACAATCCTCAGTATTTTGCCTTTTACTTTTCAGCATACAAGTAACGTCATATAAAAGGTAAGAATTGTATCACACATCTAATTAATTCAGAACGTGACAGGAAAGGCAGACAAGTGGATGTTTTAGAAATGAATAGAGTTCATGAAGTATTTAATAAGTATTGATCCTGATTTCACCAGGGGGTAAACTATTCTCCACTACTAAATTAAGCACTGTTGAAAGCTACATCAACTGTAAGGTCGGTAGTTCAACTGATATCCAGTCATGGGCTATTCGTTCAACACTCTTTCCCTCATCAAGGCAGGGCTTCTCCCACATCCTCCCACACTGGCTATGGATCCCATTTGAAAATTGAACAGATCAATATTTTTGAATATCGGGTATGAGGGTGGGGTCATCATGGACAGTCTCAGAATAGTATGGAAATGAGCCTATAATCTGCTACTGCTATGGACAGAGAAAAAGAATACTTTCTGCAGTTGTTTTAAAATCTTCAAAGGCCACTTCAGTCACTTCATGAAACCTGATTCCATCCTGGTTTTTTTTTTTTTTTTGTTATTTTCAGTTTTATTACAACATCATAGAGACTAGCTAGAGTCTCAGAATAACTATGAGAAAGATCTTAGGTATAACGCTACTTCTTTTGCTGAATTTTTAAACTGTGTGCTTATATGTCAGTCTCTTTGGATGTCAATTTTCCATCTGAGCTTTGATGCTTATCAGGCTCAAAAGCTAACCGAACAGAAAGAGGTGATTTAATAGCCTGTGCTTCAAAATGTTCCATAAAAGAATTAACTAATGTATTACCAACTTTATAGTCTAACTCTTCTTTCCCTTTCTCCTTCATTCTAGGCTTCCAGATTAGCACATTGAACAGGAAACTTGAAAGCCATTTTAAAATTGAAGAGAGTAGAGATGTCCTGGGAAGAATTTTTTTTTTTTTTTTTTTTAACTGTGCCTTATGCTATGGACAATGTAACTACTGCCTGGCAGCAGTCCGCTGGGTCTTTCAAAAGACCTTTTCTTAGTTTCATCAACGTGCTTCCCAGAAGATCAGAATAATTGTACTTATACCGATGGTTTCACGCAGTTTGTAGCTACATGGGATATTTTCCTAAGACCTGAGGCTTTATTAAGCTGGCTGGATCTCATAGATTTAAAAAAAAAGTAGAACCTGTACTAATATATGAGTATAAATATGATAGAACGAGCAATTTTACCACTGTTACTTCTGATCGAGTTCAAATTTGGGTTCACTTGCCTAAGGCCTCAAATGCAGATTGGTCACAGTTGTAATCATCATCTCTGTTTTTTATGTGGTCAAGATGAGGATAGTAATAACCTGGTACTGGTCAAGACGATGACCTAGGAAAACAGCTCCATCATCTCAATCCCCATCCAGGGTTTTCTTCACCTAAAATGGGTATCAATCACCAAAATATTTACTTAATCTCAAATTTACTGGGGAGCTGATACAGATTCAAAAACAAACAAGTTCTGAGATGCTCTCAACCACTAACATCCTCCACGCTATGCTAACCTTATTCTTTTATTTTGGTTGTAATTTATTTTGAAAGTTATCACTTAGGTATGGCTTAGCAGTTAAAATAGCATAGTTCTAAGGGAACTTACATGTGTTTCACTTGTGAATGCTGTTTACTTATATATTAGCAGGAGTTTTCGTAATGACTACCGTAAAAATGTTTGAACTATAAGTTAAAAGTGTGCACATATTTGGATTTTTCTTCTAGCTCTGGTTGACCGAGGTCTCCTATCCTTACCCAGACAGGTTGTTCCTTTAATGAGTCAGATGAAAATTCTTACAACATTTCAATTTATATAGAGATGAAAAACATTGAAAAAAAGTAATAGAGGCCTGATGTGGTGGCTCACGCCTGTAATTCCACAGTTTGGGAGGCCAAGGTGGGCGGATCACGAGGTCAGGAGATCGAGACTATCCTGGCTAACACGGCGAAACCCCGTCTCTACTAAAAATACAAAAAATTAGCCGACCGCGGTGGTGGGTGCCTGTAGTCCCAGCTGCTCAGGAGGATGAAGCAGGAGAATGGCATGAACCCGGGAGGCGGAGCTTGCATTGAGCCAAGATCACGTCACTGCACTCCAGCCTGGGTGACAGAGTGAGACTCCGTCTCAAAAAAAAAAAAAAAAAAAAAAAGAAAAAGCTAATAGAGGTTTAACTCACTGGTCCCAATGCTGGCATTGTATAGCAAACAAAATATGTTTCTTAAATTTATGTACACAATGTGTTCCTACTAAAATTCCAAGAGATATTTTCTAGCAATGTAACAAATAGATTTAAATATGCCCCTTGGATGATAACAAGGTAAGGTTAGCAAATACTCTTTTGAGGTAGAAGATTATTGAAAAGGCACTAACTTTATCAACCAATAATTTAAGCTGTGAAGGATTTGTATAAATATTACCATTTCTATCTACAGAACAAAAAATTTAGAATTTTATATCATATAGAAAATTTAAAATAGAGAAATAAACACACATGCACAAAAGATTAAATGCAACTAATGTTGCAGAACATATTTGTCAGAGAAATTACATCTATACCTCACACCAAATAACAAAACTTTAGGCAGATTTTAAACTTTTCATGGTAATTATTAGTGAAAAATGAACAGTTGCTATAAAGAGAAAATGCGATGATACAGGAACCCCAACAGCAGAAGCATTTTTGCCATAACATATCAGGAAAGGGCCAGTAATGTGAGGCTGTTCTTTGTAATTCTTTGTATCTCTTGGAGGGATAGGACCAAGCCATGAGTTTAAGGGAAACTTTGAGTTGATCTAGTAGTTCAGCTACGTGTTCATGAGCTTCTGACAAGCACTTATCATAGAGAGAAGTTTCATAGCTTATGTAATAGTAGGAAGTTAAACTACTATAAACAGGGTAATGCAAATATATTTTTACTAAGTGTTTTCATTTTAAGAACTGAAATTACCTTGTCTCTGGACTTATCTTGTCTCTAAGTTTCTTATGGAGGAACTTAGTGGTAAGACACAAAAGAGTTACTAAGTATTTCAGGATGTAAAGCAGTGTTTTCCCCAGAACTACCCTTGAATAATTGAACTCATCATCTATTCAAGTCCCTTCAAAATGCTATATATTATGACACATAACCTCAATTATTATATTTTGAGCCAAACGCGGTGTACAGAAGAGACATTGGTCTAAAACAATGTCAACAAATGAAAATCTTTGCTACATTTAGATATCTCCAGATAAAGTTGGTTAAAAAAATGTATTTAATGCAGATTTGGTCATGATTTCCAGGGAAGTGTCACAAATTTCACAAAAATTCACATTTTTTTTTTTCACAACAGCAAGGCTAATGCTATAGTCAGCCCTTTTAGGAGACAGCTCTATCAATTTATGTGTAACACGTTAACTGGATATACTGAACCACTTAAGGATCATGAAAATTAACCTCCAGGGCAAAAACAAGTGAGCAAAAAAACAAACAACACCAGTACATATATTTTACAAATGAATATTTATGTCTCATTAAAAAAACCAGGAACAGTAGCATGTATAGACTTTAAACGACATATTTTAAATAACTTGAATAGCAGTGAAAATGAGGTGCTCAAGAAAGTACATAGGAGGCAGAAAATGTAATTTTATGATAATAAAAGACCACAACAACAAAAACATAGGTAAGACTTTCTTGAACTATTATTTGAAATGAGGGAAGAATAAAATAATTAATATTTCTCAATGAATGTTATATGTGATGTTATTTTTTACATTATTCCCAAGTGCATATTCATTTAATAAATTAGTACTTTAAAAGTGATGACGACTTTAGCTACACTGCCATGAGTTTATGTACTCAACTAGCCTTACTCCCAAAATTAAGCCTTAAAAATGCTATAGAAAGTAAATTTGAGTATTTATCTGATATTTGAAAATATTCTACTTTTCTCAAACTTGAAGTGAAAAAAAATTCCTTATATGATTCCCAAGTGTTCATAGTTCATATGTTGATTTTGCTTTTACAAACTTACATACTTATAAAGAGAAATATATATGTGTGTGTGTGTGTGTGTTTTGGATGTGGGTATTATTTTTATATATATACAGTATTTTAATCTATGCGCTTTTCAGAAACTTTCATCACTTAACTATGTATCTGAAAAATATGTCCTTTTTCTACACATATATTTGTATGTGCATGTAGCTTTTTACTACAATGTAAGTATTCTATAATATGAATTTACAACTATTTGTTTATTCATTAAAATGGTGATGAACACCAGCATATTAAAATCCCACTGCAAAACAAAGCTATCATAAAAGTCTTTGTTCTTGGCTCTTTATGCACATGTCCAAATATTTTCTAGGCCAGTTAGCAAGAATTGCACTGTCGGGCTATCAACAGTTTTAATATTAAGAGTTAACACAAGTCCTCTTTGAAAGGCAGCACCTCCTTTTGCAAAAGGAGAATTTATATTCACCATGCTGATACTTAATGTCATCAATCTGTGTGTGTGTGTGTATATGTGTGTGTATATATATGTGTGTGTATATATACATATCCCAATTTAATGGATAAGTCTCATGGTTATTTTAATTTGCATTTTTCTGACTACTTATAAGATCGCATATAGTATATTCTATGTGCATATTTTTCAATCATGTCTATAATATGAATTTTAAAATGTTTTTATTGTAGCAAAATGTACATAACATAGAATTCTCCATTTTCATTGTTTTTAAGTATACCGTTCAGTGGCATTAAATACATTCTCATTGTTGGCAACCATCAACACAATTCATTCCCAGAAATTTTTCTACTTCTCAAGCTGAAACTCTATATCTCATTTAAATTAAGTTATACAATATTTGTCCTTTTATTTCTGGTTCGTTGTACTTAGATAACTTCAAGGATTATTAATGTCATAATATGTTTTAGAATTCTTTTTAAGTCTGAAATTTTGGATTGACTGTTAACACTTTTGCCTACTCTTTATGATGTGGTAATGTTTTGTTGTTACAAATTGGAAGCCAACACAAAATAGGACGGTTTCTCATTGAAGAAATCCTCAGTATAGGAAATGGATGTCTGCTCTCTGCACTTGAACCTTGTCAAATTGTCATTTTTGTACCATTAAGTAAATAATTTTAATGACAAAAATTGTATGTTTATAGTGTACAACTTTTTTGATACACCTATACTTCGTGGAATGTCTAAATCAAGTTGCTTAACACATGCATTACCTCTTATACATTTTTTTCCACTTGACGTCTATTCATTTACTAATTCATTAGTAATTTTAGTAGTCTATTCATTTAGTAATTTTCTGGCATATAATATGTTATTATCTATGTTCAGTATGTAAAACAATATATTTGTTGAACTTATTCCTCCTATCTGAAATTTTGTACTCTTTGACCAATTATCTTCCCACCCTCAGTCCCAGGTAACCATCATTCTCTTCTCTGCTTCTGTGAGTTGGACTTTTTAAGATTCCACATATAAATGAGATCATGCAGCATTTGTCTTCCAGTGCCTGACTTATTTCACTTAGCATAACGTCCTCCAGTTTCATCCACACTGTGGCAAATGATAAGATTTCATCATTTTCAAGGCTGAACTGTATTACATTGTGTATATATATTTTATTTATCCATTTATCCATTGATGGACACTTAGGTTAATTACATATGTTGGCTATTGTGAATAAAGCTGTAGCAAATGTGAAAGTGTAGATATATTTTTGATACACTGACTTCATTTTCTTTGAATATATAACCAGTAGCTGGATTGCTGGATCATATGGTAGCTCTATTTCTAATTTTTTGAGACACTTCCATACTGTCTTTTCCTAGGCTGTACTAATTTACATTCTCATCAACAGTGTAAAAGGGTTCCCTTTACATCTTCACCAATACGTATCTCTTAGTTTTTGATAATTGCTGTATATATGTGTGAGGTTATCTCATGTTTTTAACTGTCTTTCTCTAATGATTAGTGATGTTGAGTATTTTTTGTGTGCTTATTGACCACTGGCACATCTTGTCCAGAGACATGCATTAGGTCATTCTTGCATAGCTAATCAGGAGGCTGTGGCATGAGAATCGCTCCTGTGGCAGGAGGCAGAGGTTGCAGTGAGCCGAGTCACTGCACCACTCCAGCTTGGACGATAGAGCGAGAACTCCCTCAAAAAAAAAAAAAAAAAAAAAAAAACAATAACCACCACCACCACTACCTGAAGCTGGGCATAGAGGCTCATGCCTGTAATCCCAGAACTCTGGGAGGCCAAGGTAGATGGATCACTTGAGCCCAGGAGTTCAAGACTAACTTCAAGACTAGCTTGGGCAACATGACAAGATACTGTCTCTACAAAAAATACAGTCCTACTACTTGGGGAACTGAGGGAGGAGGATCACTTGATCATTTGATCACTAGGGTGACAAAATGAGATCCTGCCTCAGAAAAAAAAAAGAAAAGAAAGAAAGAAAGAAAAGAAAAAGGAAAAAAAGGAATACCTGAGACTGGGTAATTTATTTAAAAAATGAGGTTTAGGTGGCTCACGGTTCTGCTGGCTGTGTGGGAAGCATGGTGCTGGCATTTGCTTGGCTTCTAGGGAGGCCTCAGGAGGCTTACAGTCATGGTAGAGGGTGAAGGGGGAACAGCTACATCACATGGCAAAAGCAGGAACAAGCAGGAGAGAAAGCGGTAGAGCAGTGCCACACTTTTTAATTACCATATCTTGTGAAAACTTACTGTCATGAAGAAGACAGTACCAAACCATGAAAGATCCACTCCTATGATTCAAACACCCCCCACCAGGCCCCACCCCCAGCACTGGGCATTACAATTCAACATGAGATTTTGGTGGGAACAAATATGAAAACTACATCAAATGTCTAACGTCCAAAATTTTTTTTTATTTCCTTCTTGCCTGTGCTTCTGGTTTCACATCAAAGATGTCACTTTCAAATCTAATGTCATGAAGTTTTTCCCTTATGTTTTCTCCTAAGATTTTTGTAGTTTTGGCTCATATTTAGATATTTGATCCATTGGTATTAATTTTTCATATGGTATAAGGCAAAGGTCCGACTTGATTTTTTCACATGAAGCTATCTACTTTTCCCAACACAGTTTGTTGAAAAGACTGCCATTTTCCCATTGAGTGGTCTTGACATTTTCCCATTGAGTGGTTTGACAAGTGGTCTTGACAAACTTGTTGAAAATCATTTGATTGTATACGTGAGTTTATTTCTGAGCTCTCTGATACCATTGGTCTGTATATCTGTCATTATGCCATTACCCCAGTTTTGATTCCTGTAGTTGTGTCACAAGTTTTGAAATCAGGAGGTGTGAGACTTCTACTTTTATTCTTCTTGGAAATTATTATACCTTATAAATCATATTCCATTTATATATATTAGTAGATTATAAAATTCTTGGAGACTTCAACCCTTTTTTTAATACAGCAACTTGAACAGAGCAGAATATTATAAGTGGTTGTCAGGTAAGTGATTAGCTAGCTTATTAGTTTTCCTTCCAAATCTAATTTCAAAACTAATTCTTTTTACACTTTATCTTAGTTTCACATCTCCATCTTCTTTGTTGCATTCTCTAAGACAAATGTCTTAATGTTGTCTTTAATATTTTGCAAATATTTTCAGCTACTCCAAAAGGGTTGATTGAACTGAGTTGCATTAGGAAGTAAAATTTGTTTAAAAGTCATTCATGCAAGTAAAGTAAGGCAAATTTCTTACACCTATATTAAACATATAATGATCTGAGGGATAAAATTAATAGGATATTTATAATGGTACTAGAAAACCTGAAGGCTAAAACAAATTAGAATGTTAAGTTACAAAGTTAAACTGCCTAGCTGAGAAGAGTTAAAATATATAAGCAAGTAAGAAGAGAATTTTTTTTTTTTTTTTTTTTTTTTTTTTTTTTTTTTGCTGAGATTCAACGAGAGTTAATGAAATAGAGGGTGCTGGAAGTCTGTTCCAAATAGTAGACTACCAACGGCAGAGCTGAGCTGATGTCGTACTGGCCAGAACACTTGTTGAGGGAGTTGGGATCAGAGGAGAACTTTTGAAAAGTAGAGTTTGAAGTGATTTCAATAGTGCTTCTGATAATTACATAGAATTTTGTTGTGCTAACAATAAAAAAACAAATGCTTTTGACACATCCTAATATAGAGAACAGTTATCAAAAAACAAAGGCATTTTGTACATTGTATCAGAAATCAAAAACATTAATATCTAAACTTACTGTGTACTTAATATTTGAGGTGCAGCTAATGACTTTCTAAGCACTTCCTTGTTAGCTAGAAAATAGTGGAGGTAGACTGAAACCCTGGTCTGCCTCATGCAGACCACAAGTACTTCTGGCCTCTTTCTGTTGTCTCTTTGAGCCATTTTCTGACAGTGCAACAGAGAATACAGCAAAGGCTCTTTTTCTTCATCCTTTGCATTTTTTTTTCTATTTCTAAAGCTAATTGAAATAGATTGTTCATTTTGTCTTCATAGTCTTCACAGAGAATTAAAAGGAATAAGAATAATGAAATAAACATTTTATAATAAACCTTCTCCAAATGGTTTTAGGACAATGTAGTTGCAAAACCTCATAGCAAAACAATTTTTGTCTTTAAGACCTCATATTTTAAAAATAGAAAATAGAGCAAGATTTTATTGTCTAGAACCAAATAGCTAAACTTTCTTATCTATTCACAGTCTATTGTCAAATGCTATTTTTCTCTCAATATGATGTATATACTTTATTAGAAATAAATTCATCAGTAATAATCATTCTGAGGTTTCATGGTATAAAAACCTTACAGTATAAAAATCTTACTGTTTCTGAGTCTCTACAAATTAGACATGGGTTTGTCTCTTAGGTGTATGTAACGAGTATTAAGAGCTGTCAAAGTACAGGGTACTCCTCTCATCTCTGTGGGAATACAAAATCTAAGAATAAATCCCATAATTTGTTTAAGAATAAGAGAGATAAATAAAGTTAACTTGCCAAATGTATGGGGTAGAGGTGGTAAATGTTTTGAATATTGCATGGAGAAAAAAATTGCTGGGTACCTTCTAACTGATATCTAAAATTGTTTGGGGCTTCTCTCTCTCTCTCTCCCTCTCTCTCTCTGTCTCTGTCTGTGTGTGTGTGTGTGTGTGTGTGTGTGTGTGTGTGTGTGTTTTGATGATAAATAATATATCCTGCTAAGGAGTTTAGCAGCTCCATGCTTTCAATACCTACATGTAACTGACAACCAGTACTGGGAATTCTGAACAATATATTTGTAAGAATGTGGACCTCTTTTATTGTTAAACTATGTCATTTTTATTTTTGGTTGTTTCCTCTTTAAATCGGAATTCGGAAAATATTCTTAACATCACTTTCTTCGTATAGACCAGGTTTTGTCTATCTGTATACCACATTAAAAAATAAGTTACATTTTGAATCAAGATAGTTTTGACTGGAAAATGAAAATATCCTTCTGTTTAATACTAACATTGATTTATACTAAACTTATTTTCAAGTGGATTGTCCCACCCATGTGTTATATAATTATGAGTTGTTCTTTACGGAATTAAGTGCCATTATAGAAATTCTCTAGAGTCTGTTCAGGCAGTATTTTTCTGCTTCATGACAGCCAAGATTGACATAGTGGAGGCCGCTGCTTGATTAAAATAAATGGCAGTCAGTGTATATAAAATCTGAACGTCAGCATGAGTACTTTTGTGGTATTTTAAAAATACATAATCTTCTCCCAAAATTTAAAGTAAAATTTATTTACTTTATGCACACAAGTTTAGCAGATATGGTTTTTAAAATAAGTTTCTAGTTCATACCTTTTTCTGAATGAAAACAAGTTGTGTTAGATTTTTTTTTTTTCCTAAAGGAAAAGCACATTGAGCAGGTCAAAACTAAATCCTTGAGTCTATGTGATGTGTTTGGATATCTTTAGAGCAATCTTATCAGACCTACTCCCACTGCAGTCAATAGTGTCAGTTTGGACCAGAAATCAACTTTGATAAAAGATTTTTAAAAAATAAATAATCGAACACTAAATAGTCCCATATGATTTATTATAAGGAATGATATACACTGATGAAAAAGTACAAGACGGAAGATAAGCAGCATAATAATTATTTTTAATGCTGTGTTCTATTATCTAAGAATGTTAAAAGCAAACACCTATATTTTTTAGAAACAGAATTTTAGAAAGGAAATTCAGTTTTAAATCACTTTAGATTTTTTTTTAGTGTTAGATCTTTTTTTTAAAAAAAAGCTTTTATTAAACTCTAATACAGATTACATTTTAGATAGAAACTGAAGTTATGTAAAAGCAAATTTATAAAGTAACAATTTGTTATCATTTGCATGCTGATGTAAAATCTCTACAAATTCCTTGGAGATTTTCATTCTTGCATCAGTTTTATTCTCTCCAACAGTACCCCGTCTAAGTTTTTGTGTGATTTTGATAGTCACATAGACAATCCTTCCAAAATCTTGGTCCTCAGTTCCTTAACCTCCTCTTTTTGAATGATAGTTCTCTATCCCCAGTGCACCATACCCAATAGCCTTTATTAATCAATTATTTTATTTTCTCCATTGGAAACTGTTTCTCCATTTCTTCATTTCAAGCCTCCTACTCTCCAAACATTACCACCTCCTCTTGTTCAAGGTCCTCCTATTAATTCCCCAGATTCAACAATTACTATTTCTTCCTACAACCTATAGCCATTGAACTTAGCACATGCCCACTGTCTCTTATTCCTTCATGTGCTAACTTCCACCCTTAGCCAGCTTAAATCTCATGATCCACCATCCCTTGCATTTAGCCTCCACTGCAATACCTCCCATTTTCCCAGTTATGATTGCCTGGAAATGCTTATATCCTAGTTCAATTCGATTATCTGATTAGTCTACTCTTATAATCGGACAGACGAGTAAGATTGAAATAAACACAATCATGTTGACCTTATATTCCTATCCAATGCCAAGCAACACAATTGGGATAAACTAAATGTTATCTCATCAACTCAAGGACATCACTTCAACACTTCTCTGCTTTCCTCTGTACCATTAATGTGATTTATTTACCACATCATTCTCATTAGCATACAATATGTTGCAATATCTGTTCTTTTTTAAACCTCATCACATCCCGATTTTTTCTTTCACCTCATCACTCTGCCAAAATAAATATTGTAAAAGTCAGGTCATTCATATAACTAAATTAAATGAACTATTCTCAGTTCTCCTTTCACTCAAATTCATTGCTAATATAGGTAGCATTTTGTAGTCATTCATTTCTTGAAATATCTCTTCACTTTAGGGATTTTGTTTCTCTCTGACCATAAAGGTAATTCTCTTTTCATCTTTTTTGCTTGCTTTCTTCCCATTTCCCTATGATTCAATTTTTCTTTTTCTCTTCTTTCCTACCTACATTTATTCCCTTTGGGTTTTCTAGTCTTATGATTTTCGATATTTGTATATTCACTGCTTCCAAATTCGTATCTGCAGCCCAGAGTTCTCCCCAGACCTAATAATCCAAATTGCCTATTTACCATCTTCCTTTGGAAGTCTCATCCTAAACCTGTGTGTCCATGGCATCAGTTAAGGGCAACTCCATCTTTAAGTTGCTCAAATCAGAAATAGTGGCTTCATCCTCAACTCTTCTCCACCTCTGCAACCAATATCCATTAGCATATTTTGTTGGCTGTACCTTTAAAATATATACTGAATCTAAAACCTTATTTCCACTATTGTCATGTTAATTTAAGCCACCATTGTTTCTCTAGTAGAGAAATAACAGCCTCCTAACTTGACTCCTTACTGCCATCCTTGTCCCCTTGGAATACACACAAAGCAAAGCAGTCAGAATTAGCTTTATAAAGTCATACATTTAACTACATAATCGTTGAGGTAAGAATAAAGGCAAGTTAAAAGAAACTATAAACTGGAAAAGACATTAGGGAAACAGTATAAATTATAGCCTGTTCTTCCTAATAGAGTAAAGGCTACTGAAGTTGACAAAAGAACCAACCACCTGATTTTTAAAATGAGGAAATGACAGAAACGGACACTTAACAGGAAAAAAATGAAATGCAAATGTCTAATAATTATATCAAAAGATGCTCAGTGTAATTCCTAAAAAGATAAATTCAAGTTACATCCTATGTGGTGGCTAGTGAGAGTACAGATGATTTAAGTCTTTTGAGGGGCATCTGGCAATATTTATCAAAAACATACACATATAACGTCTTAGAGCAGCTTCCACCTTGAGAATGTATTAACTTGTGAGAATGTAACTGCCTTACACGTATGAAATTAAATAGAAGGGTTCTTTTTCCTTTGTGACATTGTTTATAATTGCAAAAATTAGAAGCTGAAGTGGCCAAAAATAGGATAAGGATAATTTAATTATGATATATCCATACAATAGAATAGTATGCAGCTGTATACAAAAGGAGAGTGATCTGTTTATTGATATAGAATTCTTTAGAATGTATGGTTTAATAAAAAGAACCACAGAGGAAAGGAGTATATCAATAGGCAAACACATTGGTGTAAAAAGTGAGGCAATGGGGAGAGAAATATATTTAGAAATCCTTATATTTGCCTGAAGATAATCTTATGTGACAGCTAATTAAAAATGGTTTCTTGAAAATGCAGGTAAACCAAGTGAATGGAGACAGGAATGAGAGCTAGGACTTTTAGTGTAAAACTGTTATATATCATCTTTATGGTTAAACCATGTAAGTGTATTATCTATTCAAAAATAAGTTAAATAACATAACATATTACTTCTCTGCATGAAACCTTTCATTAACTTCTTACCTCATTTAGAGAAAAAAACAAAGTCTGGATATTGGTCTACAAGATTCTGTACCTTCTCATCCTGTCTGCCATTGCTCTTCTCTTGTATTAACCTGCTCAAAACACATTGACTTCCTACTGCTTCCTGAACACATCAAACACTTCTACAGCGGGACTTTTGTTTTACTGCTCTATCTCCTTTGAATACATTTGCCCCAGAGATCCTTTGGGTTCCTTCCTTCCTTCCTTTTCTTCTGTTACCTGTTCAAATGTCATCTTATCTCTGATGCATACCTTGACTAGTGTATATAAAGCACCCTCCCATCTTGGGACCTCTACTCCTTTGATGTTACTTTATTATTTATTTAGCAAGTATCACCACTTGATATCATTTTACTTATTCCTTTTCATCTTCTCTCCCTCTACACAGCAGAATGTAAGCTCTTAGGGAACTTTGTTTTATTACTGGTGGTTTTCCAGTGCCTACAACAGTACCTTGCATATAGTAGATGTCAAAAGTATTCCTCCAATGAATGAATGTTTGATAGTTAATCAAGTAGAAAATGAATTTTAGATAATTAATCAACCATAATCCTCTAATTTGTTGTACCAGAATAGCTCACTTACGTGTTCCCAGCAATATATGAATTCTACCCATGTGTATGGTAACCATGGACTTCACAATCTTTGGAAGTGCTAGGAGGGGAGTAAAACATTCTGAACAAAGGATGTTCTTCCCTTTCCTCCCTGCGACTTAAACCCAAGAAGCCCCTTTGCTTCTTTCATGGGAGCCCTATGGAATTTTAGGAGAGAACTGAGTAAACAGTCTATGAGTAGAGGCCATCTAGATTAGTTTCATACCCATTTTTCACCTCTTAAAATACAGTCTAACTCTCAAATGTTGCGCAACCATTCTTGAAAACGTAGCATGAATCTATTCAGCCAAACTCAATTTTTTTTTCCTGAAAATTCACAGTATTTCTATTTTTTTCCTGAAAATTCACTGCTAAGTAATTCTATCAAGATTACCCACTGTAATTCGTAACAACTAATGCCGATAGGTAAATCTCAAAATTGTGTACACATAATGGGGTTAAGAAAGTTGTACTAAAACATATGTGTTCTGTGTATGTAATTCACCATACATTTAGATAACCTAATCTTTGTTCTATACCTCTTGAGTGATTATGCCGCATGCTGCATACAAGAGGCAGGTTTTTTCCCCTTCTCCTTAAGGCTCCTACTGTTAGATGATATCTTGTTTTCGTGATTTTTGCTTTAGCCTGAGTAGGAGGCACATAAGCCCTTTTTTTTTTTTTTTTTTTTTTTTTTCCACTTGCCATTCCAAATGAAATAGTGAGAATGCTCCTTAAACCGCCTCTTATCTCCAGTTCTATCTGCATAACATTGCCCGGAACTTTGCTGCGCCTTCTCTCTCTTATTTCATTTCCCTGTCTGCTTTAAGTGCAGGCTCAAACTGTCTTTAGAAATTGCATGTTCCGTGTAAATCCCAGGAGCCCTTTCACACGGGGTTGCCTATAGTTTTCTGACAAACTTGGCTCCTCTGCGGTTCTTCTGAACTTAGGGACCTTGTTCTTTTTTCCCCACTTCTTTTGTTTTTCTTCTCTTTCAGTCTTTGCTCTTCATTCAGGTTGGCTGGATTTTGTCAGAATTCAGGTTCTTCCGTTCTCGTCTCCCCCTACTGCTATCTACTGCTCATGTTTTCTTTGTTCCCCCATCAACTACATTTTCAAGCATAGCTCAGAACAGCAGAGGCACGATGTGGTTTAACACATGCAACCAGCCGGGCGTGGTTACTCACACCTGTAATCCCAGCACTTTGGGAGACTGAGGCAGACAGATCACGAGGTCAGGAGATCGAGACCATCCTGGCCAACACGGTGAAACCCCGTCTCTACTAAAAATAAAAATACAAAAGTTAGCTGCGTGTGGTGGCACGAGCCTGTAATCCCAGCTACTTGGGAGGCTGGGGCAGAATGGCTTGAACCAGGGAGTCAGAGGTTGCAGTGAGCTGAGATCACGCCACAGCACTCCAGCCTGGTGAGAGAGCGAGACTCTGTCTCAAAAAAAAAAAAAAAAAAGAACCTAAACTACTGGATCCAGGTGAAGACAAACCGGCAATGCCTGTGATTCTTGGAGTAGTTTTTTGATTTTTAACTTTAGTCTTTTCTCTTGTTCACTTTGTTTAAACATCTCTTAGTTTGTGTCTTCCGCTTTAGGTCTCCATACAAATGTCACCTCCTCAGAGAAGCTTTTACTCACCGCTCTTCAAGTTATTTTTTATTACCTTTTCATTGATTTTCTGTGTACCACCACAACGCCTAAGCATATGGCTTATCTATTTGACTTCATTGTAATTCTCTATCTTTGTCACTCTCTGGAAAACTGGGATCTTGTCTTTGTCACCATTTCCTCATGGTCTTCAAGTCTAACGTAGACAAATAGTAAGCCCTCAGTAAATATTGCATTACGTATTTCCTCTTCCTCTTTCTTTCACCCCCACCTCAATCTAGTTATTTGAAAGATTTTGCATGTTGATCTTCCCTAAAGCTTACAATATAATTTATTTAAATAGACATTCAATTATTACTCTTAATTCACAATTTTATCTTTCTCTCCATCCATTTTTAAAATCTATTATGTAGTAAAGTAAAATCTTGGTTATTATTCTGCAAATATTTTCTAAACTCATATTGTTTCCTGTGACATGAATGGGGAAAATTTCACTTGTAATGGTAGTTTATATGGTATTTGGTACTAAGGTGAATACTAAGATTCATGGTTATAGCTTTTAACATGTCCTTACTTCAATAAATTTTGTCAAATATGATTCAAATTATAGCAAGCTCAATTTAAAACATACGGTTAACTATAGGTGTTATTTAAAGTAAACCTGTTAACACAGTTAATATTCCCAATATCAGTACTATGTTGACTTCTCAATGTTCTGGCATATCATTCTATCACCTAAATATTACTAGAAAAATTTAGCAATATACCAGTAAAATATGGAACTCTGCAGCCTCCATTGTTAAAGGTTATTCCCGTTCCCATAGCATCTTACAGAAATATCTGCTAAGAATTTATACTACATTAAAGAACAAGTGAAATTTTAATCATATTATATAACCCATGCAATTTTTGGAGCTGGATGGTATTTTCATTACATAACTGATTCATAAATTATATAATTTTTATTAATGACCCTATTAAGCATGTATTTGCATTTTTATTATAATTTTTCAGTTTTCAGGGATTTGTAATTACGTACGTTTAGATAGGTTTGGGCACTAATTTGTATAGTTACCTAAATTAATATTACTTTTGGTTTAGCTTTCTTTCATTGCTTAATGCTATTTTTAAATTAACTACTTAAAATTGTTTTTCAGAATGATACAAAGTATATTTCTACCTGTGTGGCCTTTGATGTATAGCTAAATGTATGTTATTTAATAATGTTGTGAAGAGACTATACTTGTGGATTCTTTAACATTTTATAACAACACACCCAACGGACATACATATCAATGTAATAGTTAAAAACACGGGTTTGAATTTTAGCTTTGTCATTTATTAACTAGGTGATATTGGGAATTTCACTTAAAATCTCTGTACCTCCATTTCCTTACCTCTTCAACATTCTCAAAAAAGTTGTCCTAAAGATTAAATAAGGTGCTGTATGAGAGCTCCCAGGCCCAGGGCCTGATATATCATCAGAAATGTCAGCTATTGTCTTCACTAGTAGTATTAATGTGGTTACTATTACTACTTAATTCTAGTCATTGTTTCTTTTTAAGCATTTTTTTAGTAAGAGAAAATCTCTCCTTTTCTTTACAATTATATATATTGTATAAATATATACACTTATATATAAATAAAGCTGGCCATTTGAAGGTTTTTGCATGTAACTATTCTCCCTGTTTAAGTACAATAGGCCTAATATGCTTTATAGTTTCTTATTTCTCAATCTAATACAACCTTAATATTTATTGTTTTCCTACCATGTTAAAGGCTCAGAAGTAGTGATTTGAGGGAGTATGATGATGAAACAAACCACAATTACTCTGTTGAGGGACCATCAAATCTAGTGGAAAAGCTCAAATGTCCTCAAATAACTACATTAGAAAACAGAACGTGATGTGTGTGTGTGTGTGTGTGTGTGTGTGTGTGTGTGTGTAGTTTCTCTGATAAGCATGTATATATATATATGCTTAACTGCAAAGTGCTGGAGACATACATAGTTGACAAATAAATATTAAGTTAGCCCTTTCTGTTTGAAAATAATTGAATCTTGTTATGGGTTGAATTATGTCCAACCAAAGAGATCTGTTTAAGTCCAAACCTGCGGTGCCTCAGAGTGTGATCTACTTTGGAAATAGAGTCTTTTGAAAGACTCTTACCCTTACAGAGGTAATCAAGTTAAAATGAGGACATTCAGGTGGACCCTAATCCAGTGTTTCTAGTTTTCTTACAGAAGGAAAAATCTGGACACAAAGGCAGCATGCACAGAAGGAAAACAATGTGAAGATGCAGGGAAAAGATGGCATGTAACACGAGTGATGCTTCTATAAGCCAAGGATTGCTGGCAAACACCAGAAGCTGGAAGAGGCAAGAAATGATTATCCTCTATCACCATCAGAGAGAGCACGGCCCTGCTGACACTTTGATTTCAGACTTCCAGCCTCCAGACCTGTGAGACAATCAATTGCTATTGTTTTAATCACCCAGTTTTTGGTACTTTGTTATGGGAGCCCTGGGAAACATACAAGTTCTAAACCCTAACTGATCCTACAGGAATTGAAAAACACCAATCACCAGTCAGTCACCTGAACATTAACCAAATTCTAATTGTATTTAAAGCTATCCAATGTTAAAGCTGAGTGAGGAATTTGATTTGTCGGAGTAAAAAAACTGTACAAGACCTTTTAATTTTTAGATATGGCATTTAAAAATTCTACTAGCTATTAATATCTCCATCAGAAATAAAAATATCTACTGCTTACCTACTTTTGTTTCCCCACCCCATCGAGTTTTCATATTTGAGTGCTGTACAGATGGTACACTTTGCAAATTTTCAGTTAACCCATAAAATAGCATAAACATTACATTCAAATGGGCAAATGCTTACCTCAACTAACTCAAGTGTGTTGTTACTACCAAATAAGATAATGAACATTAAACTGTTTAGCAACATTTAATAAAGCACTAGGAAAATATATAAGGTACTATGATTACTGAGCTATTTAGCATGCAAAGAATTTAAAAGTCTTTAAAAATAATTTTAGGTCTGTAATAAAATATTTACTTTAAACGTCAACTACATCTTGATAAAATAAATACCAAAATGGTATTTTACTTGAAAAGGAAAATCATTCACTAAGGCTTACTTGCGTGACTATCTTTAAGCTGATCTATTTTTCACTAATGAAACTTGTTATTACTTAGAGAAAGGATTTGACTTGAAAAAAAAAAGATAAAAAATGTGGAAAGCCTAAAACTCTTAGAGACAAAAGGATGCAAATGTAACTCAAAAATCACTGCAATTCCTAGAGAAAGCTTTTTCTGTGACTTACCTGTGGTTTGAATTAATCACATCTCAAAAACCTCAGGAATATCAACAGGAAATATTTAGAAAGGCAAAAATCAAGGATTTTGTTTGTTTCTCTGATAAGCAAGAGTTGGAAGCCTGCACTCAGCTTTCTGGATTATTTACTCCAATCTGATTCAATAGGTATAATATATCTATATTCTCCTCTAGGTTAGACACTTGAGGGGAATCTCTTGTAAAACTTGGCATTCTCTTTCTCATTAACTAGGCCAGCCAGAAAGATCTGGAAAAAAATTTTGAATAAAAATCTAGTTACCTTGCAGTCAGTGGCAGAGACCTTGAATGCTGGACTCTTGGAACACTGAAATTTATTTGTTCTGCCTACTTTATGTCCTTTCTATATATTTCTCAACTCCCTGCCTTTATCTTGTCGTGATAGAGTCCTTCCAACAAATCCAATGGTGTCCCTAGCTTCTTTTGTGAATAATTCTGAAATCATGCAGTTTAGCCATCACTGATCATTGACTGTACATTCCACCATTTTGTATATGCTCTTTTTCTTTTTCAAATTCTCTAAGAAAATCTAAAGTACTAATCACCTTTCTTCTGATTATAGAGCTCCCTGAGAGCTAATGGCCCCTTCTCACCATTTACTTAGATTCCTGGCCAAAGAGGTGAAGTTGACATATTTTTGAAGCCACTTGGTCAATTTTAGACACTAACGTAAAGCATTACTAGAAATCATAAAGTAAATGGTGAACAAGAAAGGATCAGTTTGTCTAAAAATATTTTCTTCCAAAACTTGTTTCTTCCTATGTTTATTTCTTTGAAAAAGATTCATCATTTAATGGCTAAGACTAGGAAACCTGTAAATTTTCTAGTGACTTTTGATGATATATGATGTACATAAATTAGCAGGGGAAAGGAAAAGTAGTATGTTAGAAAAGAAAACAAGAAAAGGATTGAAGGCAAAGTTTTATTAATAATATATTGCTGACAAAGGAAAGAGAAGGGAGTAATTTTGATCTGAATCTCTGGAAAAGTGTTTGAAGAATTTGTTTCACCACTACTGTGGTCTGAGTCCAAAACATTCTAAGATATTGCAACATCTGGCCTGATCTAAGCCATGTGAACACTTAATGTAGTAGGGAAAAACATTATTTGTGTATGCAATTTACATGCCATTTTAATCTTTGAATAATGTTTACTTAAATATACAGTTTTTTTTTCTTTTTTGAGACCTTGGCTTACCACAGACTAAATGTATAGAAGTATGTGCTAATGTGGTGTTCCCACAGACATATTCCACAACTTCCAAGAAGTATTATGTATTTGATTCTTCAAATACTGTTATACATTGGGTAGCACTCAAACACTCATTGTAGGTCAGCCGTGGTGGCTCACACCTGTAATCCCAGCACTTTGAGATTAGGAGTTTGAAACCAGTCTAGCCAACATGGTGAAACCCCATCTCTACTTAAAAAAAACAAAAACAAAACAACAACAACAAAAAATTCAGGTGTGGTGGTACACACCTGTAATCCCAGCTACTCTGGTGGGTGAAGCAAAATAATCGCTTGAACCCAGGAGGCAGAGGTTGACATGAGCCGAGATCGCGCCACTGCACTCCAGCCTTAGCGGCAAAGTGAGACTCCATCAAAAAAACCCCCAAGAAACAAAAAAACCCTCTAACTGTAGTTTGTTAAAGAATAAAAACAATAACAGCCAGCAACCTAAGAAAAAGTAATTTAGAACACCAAACTTAATTTAGGTTTCTTTAGAGGAAAGTAATTGCTAAATTGGCATCATCTACAATTCCTGAACAAAAGAACCCCAGTATTTTGTGTAAATCTCCAAAACATATCTGAGATTAAGGTGCATAACAAATAGTATTTCTCATATTTGCAATGCATTAAAGTTACTGTTTCATGGATTAAGTGAATAATTTACAAGTAATTACCTATTGCATAAAACAACTTGCTAGCCATTAGTCTATGTGCTTGATAAATCATATTTATTAATGCTGTAATAATTCCAGAAAGTGAATACTATATTATCTCTGATTTCATTTATACAAAAATAGGACATTAGCTATCAGCCCATTCAAACAATAGCGACCACTCTTGTTTTGAAAAAAGAAGAAAAACAAGAATAATTGGTGTCAAGTCTTACCTAAAGTATCACAGCCAATGGAAACCTTGGTAGCATTTATCTTATCCAGATATTTAGAGATTGTAGAAAGCTAAGAGAAAGTGTTTCAACATGGTCAAATATTAAAAGGGACAATATTAGGTATTAGTTTAAAGTGAGAAAGAATCAGAGTACAGCAGAACAGGTCAAAACATGAAAGTTTGCCTGCCAATCATAAATGAACAACAAATAGAGGAAATGGGCTTTTTTTCTTTTATAACATTTAAAGATACAGCTATCTTTTAGGAGAGCTTTCATGAAGTGTTCCACTTCTTGACCACTCATAGTCCTTTTTATCTCATATAGTCTCTGATTCTATAATGACTACTGCTACAAATAATATTAGTAGAGAGATAAGAAATAGGGGAAAAGAAGGCAAATCACCTCAAACAGTGATAACAGAGGGTAGAATTAAGTCATTGTTATATATGGCAGTTCTGCCTTTCAAGACATCACTTTTGTAAAGCTCCTAAGAGAAAAGGGGATTTTAAAAAATGTTTCATATTAATTAAATTCCATATTGTATCAACCCATCACCCAGTGTATTATGATCATATTACGGGAAACAATTTGTCATTCAAAAACTTGCTAACAATCTCAGTAGTGAGGGTCTCTTAGAAACAGATCTCGGGAAGGTGAATACCAACAGGTATGTGTTGCTTGGGAACAAAAGATTTTTTCATTTTCCTCCACCAGTCTGAATAGCCAGTTGATTTATTTATTTGGGAACAAAAGCACAACATTCAATATCTTATGAAAGGCACCTACATGAAACCCTTTAAAAATGCATGATTTCTTGGTATCATTTGAAAGATGTGTTCAAATACAAAGCTAGTGTATAAAATCAGTTATTTGATCAATTCATACTAGTAGTTAGCTCTGAAAATTCAGTGTAATACTAGGAGGCTGAAAGAATGGGGAAAATGTGCTGAGCAAAAAATCCCATCTTTGGTGGTGGGGGCAGGAGAAGAAACCATATGTGAATGCTCAAGGGCAGAAAAAAGAGTATGTTACAAAGGTTATGAAAATATGTGACAATGTATCTGAACAAGCGATCTGTATACCATGTTCACCCAGATAAATAACAGTTATTACTTTACTAATAAGTGATATCCTAATACACAGAATTCACTGGGATCATTTTGAAGCTTACAAAAGTAGAGATACTGGTCAACTTGTATCTGAGGGTAAAACGCAGTTACCACATAAAACTAGGAACCCTTTAATGCTTGTGTCTATGTTATTTTCCATATATATATATAAAATTGTATTATATGACTGTGTTGGCTTAGAAAGATATATTACCATAGACTTTTTATTAACCTAAAATTTCATTTTTTTCTTCTGATTTTAAAATAAATTGAAATATGTTTGTGAGCTATAGGCACTGTGCCTAATGGAGAAGTCAGTTCTGCTTGTCTTTATTTACTACAAGTGTGACCTTTGACAACATACCTAAATCTCTAAGCTTTGTCAGCTATAAAATGGGAAAGTAGTAATGGTGCCTGTTTCATGAGGCTTTTGTGAGAACGGAACCACACAATCCATCTAGGAAAGTGAAGGTATACAGGGTGGGGCAGGGATGAGAACCGATGAGGGTAGAGAAAGGTGAGAAGGGAAATTGTTAGACAGGGCTTGGGAAACGAGAACAGAGTAGTATCAAGGGGACTGAAATTTCTAAGCACAGTAAGCTTTGTCTTTTAATGAAATAGGTCTCACCCATTTACATGCTATTGTTTTTCAAACATAATTTCTATTGTGTTAAGTAAAACACAATTTAAACAAGTCATTGACTTCACACTTTGTGTCATAGTGCATTTTCTCAAACAAACCTAATTATTCCTAACAGGAGATTTTTAAAAATTGATAGTAAAAGGAGGTAATCATTGGTATGAATGGGATAATTTGAAGGATTGCAGAGTCAGAAGTTTGAAAACGAAAATGTAGAACTCAAAGAGACAATTTCTTAATGGAAGCCCCAACACTTTGCAGCTGATGGAACTAAATCTCAGGGAGGCTGCATGATGTCACGAATTAGGATTATAATCCAAATCTCCTGATTCTTCCTCATGGGGTTTTGTATCACTCCATACCAAAGGTATGAGAGTTCTGGAGATGATGATTTGCAAAATGACAGTCACTGTAGATTTGCGAGATTTTGGTAGAACAAAACAGGAACTTCTTATTAATTCAAAAATATTTATTGCACCTCTAATGTTCTTGTTAATGTTCATGCAGTATAGAAAAAGAAAGGCACATTATAACTTTAGAGGTTCTAATTTAGACAGCAGGATACACATTCAGTACATAATTAAACTGCCACTTGTATCATTGTAACCAAGAGAAGTTCTAACATGGTAAAAGGCACAGTGTGCCAGGTAAGTGGGAAATGGGAACACATAATGTGGTCCACACATTCAGGAAATGCTTCCTTGAGAAAGACATGAGTAGACTAAAACCTGAAGATTGAGCCCAAGCAAAGAAGGTAAGAGAGGATATTCCAGGTGCATGAAAATGGCTAGGCACTCAGGTTGTTCCAGGAGCAGAAGGAAAGTCTTCTGCTGGGGTCTTGTGAGTGAAGAGGCCTGTGGGGAGTGGGAGGAGGCGGGAGATGAACCTGGAGCACAGATGAGGCCCGTTCATTCAAGCAAGTGTAGAATATAAGGATTATGTGGTTTATTCAAAAAGCAATGGTCTGCAAATGAGTACTGAACACAATCTCTAAATAGACCAGATGAGAAACGACAGTAGTTTGAGGTAGTTTGGTGGCAGCAGGGGAGATAGAGAGATATAAGGAATTAAAATATTGTCTAGAGGTAGAATATACAGGACTTGTTTTCTAACTGAAAAAGGTGAGAGTGTGAAGGAGGTACTAAAGGTGATTCTAGCTGTCTGATAAGAACAACTTGTGGGCCAGGCTACCTTTTCTACGATGGTTTATGCGGTTGTAGCAATGAGAATCATGTTTCTTTACTTGTATATGTCTTTCTTCTAGTTCATCCTACAAAATTAGTTTAATAGGTTAGAAAATTCAAGCAAGCCTAATATAGAATCTAGAAAAAAAGGATATAATCAGATAGTTTAATAGTTTATCACAACACTGGCTTATATTTACTGGGTATCTCATGTGTCAGACCCTTTTCTAAGATTTTTATATGAACATTATATTCATACTTCCTCATTTAAATTATTAATCTATCTGAAGTAGATACTACTTTTATTCTTAATTTACAGAAGAGGAACTAAAGCACGTAGAACTCAAGTAATTTAAACAGCATGGAAATGATAGAGTGAGATGTGAGGCACTTTATCTTACCTATTATGCTAGATGGCCTCTTAAAAAATCTCTCTGGTTTAATATTACATAAAAGAAGGTGAGTGGGTGGGTCACCTGAGGTCAGGAGTTTGAGACCAGCCTGGCCAATATGGTGAAATCCCATGTCTATTAAAAAAAAAAAAAAAAAAAAAAAAAAAAAAAAGACAAAAACTAGCTGGATGTGGTGGCCCATGCCTGTAATCCCAGCTACTTGGTAGGCTGAGGCAGGACAATCGCTTGAACCTGGGAGGTGGAGGTTGCAGTGAGCCGAGACTGTGCCATTGCATGCCAGCCTGGGTGAAAGAGCGACACTTTGTCTCAAAAAAAAAAAAAAAAAGTGTAACCCTCCTGTGGTTTGGAAACCCTTGGAAACCCTCCTGTGGCTAAACCCAACATATTAACAGGCTGGATAGAAATTTGGGCCTGAAAGCCTGGATAACATTAAATAGTGTTAGTGTTCCATTGTTCTCCTGGGAACCAAGAAACGCTGTGCTGGGTCCCTGGATAGGGTTGGAAATGGAGAGATCTGTATTACTGGTTCAAGTCTTAATAATGAATCTAACCAAGGTGAGTACTTAGAAATGTTTTTTGATAACTGATTTATTGTTTAAGAGCATTCAGATGAAACAAGTTCATGACAGAAATTCTTAGACATAGGATCCAGAATGTACTTGCCTTCCCAGGAAGAAAGAAGATAAATTATTATTATTTGTCAAAATTGTGTGAAATCATTAAACCTGCTAAAGGTTGAAAAGCAGAGACCTATGATCTCTGCTTCTGTTGGAGATAACATGATCCATTAGCTTGCTTAGAAGAATAGTGATGTCTTACGGTACTGAACTGTTCAGTTTTATTACCACATGAATTCCACATAATCAGTTCTTAGGATAGCACTTTGCCATAATACATTTCATAGTTCATGGACAAAAATGACCCTTCAACCCAGGTAAATAACAGTATATGACATATAGGTGTTATCTAATTCTGAGTCAAGCTTTAGGTACTTGAGGAAGGTAAATTTTTAGTAGAGAATATAACTTATGAGTCAGATTTTTTAAAAGTCAAGAGAAACGTCTGCCTACAATATCTCACATTGTTCTCACATTTTGTGTAAAAGTTAAAATGAACAGAATGCTGATAGAGGAATGCACTTGTGTTCAGTGGTGAATCATCTCTTGTTAACTGCTTTTAATGCAATAGCTCAACAATCATCAGGTACAAAGCACACTGTAAACAAACCCTACTTTCAACTTACATTTTTTAGCTAAACTTGGAGATTATGGATAAATGTATCTGACATGGGACAGCACATTTTAGTGAATGCTGATAAAAATCCTGGCGAGACCTTACTTTTCATAGAAATTTGTCTCTGAAGGACATAACCTTTTCTGTCATGATTGTAACTCTCACTGCAAAACGAGAAAATTAAATCACTTGGGAATGCTAGAAAAGACAGAAAACTTTAAACCAAATGCCACTCATAACACTAGAAAGCAAAGTAAATGATGTGTTGGCTTTGATACAAGAAAACATCTATGACATTATCTATCATTAAGTCGAAAAATCTGTCAGGTACGTTTTCCTTCCAATGATGGTTTTTTAACTAAGTCTGGAATTGAGCTGTTTAAATAATAATTGACATATATATGAATTTAAACAAACTTCTCAGCTCATCTATATAACTTAGACCAAAAAGACCTTCAGAGTTCTGGATCCCTTAACTGTTTTCAGGATGACTAGATAATCCTGCTATTCCCTTTTACAACATCCTAACTTTCTAACCTACCTCTATTTCCCCTGGTCAATTGTCTCCAGTCGACACAGTTAACTCAGGGGTTTCCTTGATTAGTGGCCAGTTAGCGATGGCCTTTCTAAAGGTAAAAGTTAGTATACATATGTAACAAACCTGCACATTGTGCACATGCACCCTAGAACATAAAGTATAATTTAAAAAAATGTTAGTATAAGGGTAGAAGAACAAAATGGATGTTATAGAAAAAAAATACGAAAAAAATCACGTTTTCAAGTGCCAATGTCATTTTGTGCACACTATATAGAAAAAAAAAATCATGCTTCAAATTTAACTATAGCCAAAATTATATATTAGAATTTTAGCAACAAGTTGTCTTGCAGATATTTTCCTATAGGAATATAAAACTCAATTTTTCCCTTCATTTATGAAACACCAAAAATTACTTTCATGTGTATTTATGTCTTCTCTGATCACGGGTTCTATTACTAAAATGACATGAAAAAGAGATATGATTCAGATCTATCAAAGCTGATGGCTCAGCCAAATTAATCTATAATCAGAACAAGACAGGGTATGACAAATTTTAGACTTTTACTTTAAAAACTTTGTTGGAAACATTGAGTGTTAACAGGCTAACTTTGTAAAATTTGAAACATTTACACAAAAAGGTATGGGGGTGTATATGTGCACTTTTTAAAAATACCAGACGGCAGATGATGTTTGAGCCCATAGGAAATCCTTGGTTTTTTTTGTTTTTTTTTTTTTTTTGAGTAATAAATACCTTATGATATGCCCACTTAAAATGAATCTGCTAGCATATAGTACAAAGTGAAAATAATTTTGTCTCAAAAATATCTAATTTTTGCTTAGCAAATTTTAGATTGTAATTATAATCATGCCCTCCATCTTGAGATTAAAAATACACAAAACATTGTTTTCAAAGTATAGTTTTTCTGGTAAAAGTTTGTGATATCAGGAAATGACATCTTTCACTTTGCAATTAACTTTTGCACAATCACAAAAACAGTCATTATCTAAGAGTAGTTCAGGGTTTTAAAGTTTTCCCAGGGGCTTCTCTTAGCTCTGATTTTTTTTTTTTTTTTTTGAGACGAAGTCTCGCTCTGTCGCCTAGGCTGGAGTGCAGTGGCGAGATCTCGGCTCACTGCAAGCTCCACCTCCCAGGTTCATGTCATTCTCCTGCCTCAGCCTCTGGAGTAGCTGGGACTACAGGCGCCCGCCACCACTGCCGGCTAATTTTTTGTATTTTTAGTAGAGATGGGGTTTCACCGTGTTAGCTAGGATGGTCTCGATCTCCTGACCTCGTGATCCGACCGCCTCGGCCTCCCAAAGTACTGGGATTACAGGTGTGAGCTACCGCGCCCGGCCTGATATTTAAGTCATACTCCTTTGAAGTACCTAACATTTCAGTTGGTCAATTTTTCTTTAGGAAGATAGCTTTTACTTTTGGTCACTGCTGTAACTGCCAGATATTCCCATGTTAATCAATGGCTTTCTAAGTTATTAGAACAGTTCTCCAATGTCACTCTCATCTACTTCATGAAATCCGTGACTTTTCACAAGATTTGCAATGTCACTTTGCAATGTCATTGCTCTGTTTTCATACAGCAGTGACAAATTTCAAAACTAAAATTAGCAAGAGATCTAGAAGTGTTCAGGCAATAAATGGTACTGTTCTATAAGACTATATGATTGAATGGAGATAGATTTTACACGTTTTCATTTATTTATAAACTTATTCATATTATGACGGATTTTGAGACTAACTCAGGGGACAGCCAATTTAAAGTGCCCAGTAGTAAATATTTCAGGTCTCTGTTGCTACTATTGAACACAGTCATTGTATCATGAAAGCAGCCATAGACAGTATATGAAAGAGTGAACATGGCTGTGATCAAATAAAACTTTATTTACAAATCCAGATGCTGGGCTCGATTTGGCCCAAAGGCTCTAGTTTTCTGATACCTTGTCTAATTCAATAAATACTAAGATTATGAGAATCCCCTCCATAAGAAATTATTTTTTCCCAGAAAATAATGCATAAAAGCTTCATTGATAATATCCCCCAGAGCTACATACTTATGAAACCGCATATTATTTGTATGCATTTATAAAAGTGACTGCTTTAAAGACTATTAGAAATTTACTTGATTCTTTTATTTCTGTTATTATATTACCTTAAAGTGTATTGAAACATTTACTTTAACAAAAATCTGAAAATTTATCTTTCTCCTGGGTTTGCAAGTTTTTGACCCTCCCATTGACACTATTACAGATTATGAACCCAGGTAACCCAGTCAGAATGATATGGATAAGAAAACTGGGATTCATGCCTGTAATCCCAGCACTTTGGGAGGCTGAGTTGGGTGGATCACTTTAGCTCAGGAGTTCAAAACCAGCCTGGGCAACATGGTGAAACTCCGCCCCTATGAAAAAGTACAAAAATGAGCTGGGAATTGTAGCACATGCCTGCAGTCTCAGCTACTCAGGAGGTTGAGGTAGGAGGATCAGCTGAGCCCATAAGGCGGAGGTTACAGTGAGCCAAGATTATACCACTGTACTCCAGTCTCCAGCCTGTGTGACAGGTGAATCCCTGTCTCAAAAACAAAACCAAAAAAAAAAAAAAGGAAATTATTTCCTATTATCAAATATTAGTATAATTCAGTAAGAAAATGCTGATTTTTTTCTTTATACAAATTTTAATTAAAAAAAACAGAAATGATTATTTGTTTTAAAGAATGCATAAAACTTATATAGCACTTATAATGTTCTAGGTTATGCTTTAAGAGAGTAGTATAGATATATAATATGTAAATATAGATTATAACCATCTACATGTATCTATGTATGTCTACATTCATATAAACATATATACATATATTTTTGTATAAACTTTTTAATTCTCACAACAGCTTCATAAAGAAAATATTGTCATACATACTTTATAGCTGTGAAAACTGAGTCACTGAGCATTGACTTATTTTGAGTCACAGAGCTATTAACTGGCAGATCTGTAATTGGAACCATGGTGGTCCAGCTTCAGAATCCATGCCATTTCTACTCTTTTTTACAACTTTGTTGATGAAGCACTCAGTTTCCTTCCTGAACTCTAATTTCATTTAAAATGTTATTTTCAAAGGCAATACTTAAAATTTGCCTAAATTAAATCATAGTTTTTGAAAGTTCATATGAAAGTCCTTCATATATATTAAAAGTTATGATGACAAAAATCTCGTTCTGGAAGGGGTCTATTGTTTATATGTCTATCTTCTACATAGGACAATCAGATTCTTTTTGATTTATCCCATTTTTTAGAAGAGCTCCTCAACAGTTTTTTTAAAATTAAAATGACTTGAATAAATCAGTCAGTCATCAGAACCAAATGCGAATCTATTATTCCCTTGCACGTGGCTTTATCAGAAAGGTACAAATCATGAGAACAAGAATATGTGTAACGTCTTTTTCAAATAAATGGCAATAAATGTTCTAGAGCCAAAATAAATTTCAGATCTGTCATCTCTGACTCCTTTCAGTTAAACTGGTAAATTTGCATAAGCAAAACAACCCTCCCCTCTGTTTTCCAATTAATAGAGTCTTAACATGTTTGGAAAATATCTGGTTGAATTTACTAAAACAGCCAATTATAAACCAGGTGTTTCAATTGTATAAATAAACATGTGGACTGCATTAATTATGGCATGTCTTTATCTCAGCTCCAAACCATCCCACTAAAAATGGAAGAGCATTGTATATTTCTCCAACTTACATCTAGATTGTGTTTTAATATCTCATTACATTTTTAAAGGATGGAATGAAGATCTCTAAGGCATGCAGAGATCCTTGGTAATTATAAATACAAGATGGTATTAATAATAAACTTTTATTTCCATTCATTTTTTTCTCATTAATTCATTCTTTTAAATTTTGTATATTGCAATGGGATTTTTTTTTTCTTCCCCTGTTACAGATGTTTGGATTCTCTAATCCCCCAAGGTATCAGAGGCCTGCATATTCCATCTGCAGTGATAAGCATATCTGGTGATTAGAATTTCATACAAAGCAAAATACTAATACATCATTAAGCCTACAAAATATTTAGTCCTCCATATGTTGTTTGTGCTTCCAATTTCTCAAATGTTTTGCTATAAAATACAATTCAGAATAAAAAATAGATAAAAAGTAAAGAATATTTCTATTTTTAACTTTTTTAATTCTGTTTTTATAAGGCATACTATTCAGTGCTCCTCACTCCCTTGACACAACTCTCAACACGCAGTTTATGAGGTTTACAGAAGATACTGTTTTAAATAATACATTTGGTATTAAATTGAGCTTAATGTAAAATGGGTAGGAAAACTCATTAGAAGCTTCCTGTTTGGGCATTAATTGCCAGTCATCTTGCACAAAGTAAACTGTATTTTCCAAAGTCTGTGCAATGGAGTAAAGATCCTGTTTTTGCTATAGAGTTCAAATGCAACTTAAGGTTGAAATATATCATTTAAAAATAAATCCATTACGTAAAACCTATGAATACTTTATTTCACATAAGACAAAGCAGCCCAAAGGTGAAGCCCAAAATGAGAAGTTTCAACAGAAAAGAGCAAAAGTTAAAAAGAATTTTTTTTTCTCAGTATCCCAGTATTTGCTTTCTACCTTGGCAACAGTGCTAAACAAGCAATAGGAGGAAAATTGCATCAACTGTGTGAAATAGGACTGCAAAAATCAACTCTCAGATTTGGACTATCTGCTAATTAATAGCAGGTAATGCGTTCATTTTTACTTTTTTTTTTTTTTTTCCCAACTTTGACATGAAAGCCATTCACTTTTCTTTTCCACTGGCTTTCTTGGTCTTACGTAAATTCTACTCACTCCTTTTCTTTCCTGAGTTCATTTCATCTAGGATTACTTCAATCTGGAAATAGAACAGTAAATACTAGAGGGACTAAACAAGTAGGTCTCCCCTAGTGAAAAGATGTAAAAGATACAACATTTCATCCAATGAACCAACCCACAATCAAAGGGCTGAATCCAGCAGTGTTTGAGACCTGAATATTTTAGCTTGAAAGGTAAACATAAAAACGACCCTGGAGATTAAACAATTTAATATTTTTCTTATTTAATGAAGACTTGGGGCCTCCCGAGTACAAAAATCTTAGAAGCATATTTTTCATAAAACCAAATTAACCAAAAATGGGAAAGACCTTTCAGGTCAGTCAGACCATCCCCTGGAGATCACAGAGGGCAGTTCCCTAGAATAAATATGCCAGTGTTTTGTTCCCTCAAGTGTTCGAGTTCCCTAGTGTTAGGCCAGCTTCTGACCTTTTATTTACAGTGTTATTTATTATTCATATTTTATTAAATATTTAAAATGCCACCTATTGTATTTGATGACTATTATGAGAAGAAAAGGTCCCTGTTCTTCAGATCCAGTTAGTTAATATCCTGGACTTGGCATTAATTATCTGGCACTTCCTTTCAAATCTCCTGACGCATCATGCTTGTACTTTTACAGGGGGCAGTTGCAAACCTTTTTGGCGGAAACTAAACATGGCCATGAAGATAGCAAGACTCAGGAATTAGTTCACCTTAGACCACTCCATTCATACACATATTCATCATTTCTTTTACTTCTTCAGGACTACCACTGGTAACTGTTATTAAAAATGACATACAACAGGTGGCAAGTACGACATTGGTTTAAGAAAAAACGTCTCAATTTGGTATGGCTTTTTCCAGGGTTAGTGGGGTTGGGAGGCTGTTAGGGACTTCCATGGCCATTGCTTATATGGAACTTAGTAAACCAATGGAGGAGCTCTTTCCCCTTCTCCTTCATCCAATCTCCCTCTCTTTCTAATGGGATGGTAGTTAGGTGAGTGAAAGAAGAATATTATTCTGATTATTTAACTGGTTACCTCCTAAAGCCTAGTGTCCAGTTATTCTAAGGAAGATCTATATTTTTGTATGAAGAGAAATTAGAAAAATCTCCAAACTTTATTTTCAGGTAAGTTAATCTAATGGCTTTTCCGACAAATTTAGGGAAATATGGATTTAGGAAAACATATACGTTTACATAAATATGTTTCCCTAAACACTGTTTCCTAAAAAAAGTAAACCAAAGACAAACCAACAAGTAAACAAAGCATTTTTCTTTGATGTCAGGAATCAGTGCATTCCAGCCATAGAGAAACAGCCTGGAGGACTTCTGTGATGGGGGATGAGCTGCTCCTATTCAGGTCCAGAACCAAGGTTGATAACTACTCAGATATGGGAACTTGGCACAGATAGAAACCTGTTTGTGTGACTATTAAGAAATGCACACTTAAATGCATTTAAATGTATCCTGAAATCCACTATTTAACTACTTCCATAAAATTTTATTTAAAATGATAGCCTCACCCCAGTCACAGATTGTGAGAGAAAGGGCCTAGCTGAGGCAATAGCATTGCCATCATAGCAGAGGCTGTCACCAGGAGGAGCAAGCTCACAGAGGCCATCGAGAACAGAATTAATGATGGGTAAGAGAGCATAAAGAATGGGATAAAATAGTCCACTTGCCCATGTGAATTTTAGAAAGACTTGGACAAAGAATAATCTCCTATTCCACCCAACCGACCTCCTCAGGAAAAAAAAAAAAGGGAGGGGAGTTCAAAGTCAGGCCATCATGATTTGGATGATGCTGTTTCTGCTGCTCTGATTACTCATTTTTATCCCTCAAATCCTTTTCTACATGCCTTCCCAAATTTAAGTTTCATTCATTTTCCCTCTTATTTTCTTCCTTACTCCACATCTCTCAACAACCTCAAAGGATCCTGACATCAATTTTGATTTCTTAACATCTATTTTCTATTGAATCAGAAAAGAAATCAGACTTCCTAGGATTATATTTTAGATAGATCCGTTATTTGTGTGACCTTGGAAAAAACGAACATATCAGAAACTCAGATTCCTCATATATAATATAAAAATAAAAATTAGGACGTAGATAGATGTCTTTGATGAGTAAATGAGGTTATTTGGGTAAAGCACTTGGCAGAATGCCTGGCATACAGTATATCGATATTAGCTGTAATTATTATTAATTATAATTAGTCAGATAACTCTAAATATGTATCTCCAACCATGGTATTTATACTCAACCCCAGTCTTTATTTCCAGCTCTTTGCTGATTATGTCTTACTATCACTGCATATTCAACATTTCTTAAACTAAACTCATCCTGTTTTTAACTTTTAAAACTAAGCTACTTATGCTAAGATCTCATTTTCTTTATGTATCAACTTAGTTATTAAATTACCTACCTACTACTGATATGTCTTGAACATTTCTTCCCTCCTTTTAATTCCCAAATTCACCCTCAAGTGGAAATACTCAACCTCAGCCTCAAGTATTGCAATTATCTCCTAACTTTTCTTTCCTTTCCTAATAACTACCAACTCTAATCACTTGGAACTCTGGAGATGAATCAATATTCCAAAATCACAAATTGTAATCAATAGACCCTCCAAGTTTACAGTGGTCTCATAATATAATCTCTTTACAAATTTAGACCCAATCTAATTCATTTCTAACTCTTGCTACTCTTACACAAAACTTTAAGCTCTAATGAAATGCATTTCATACCTCTTCTCTGATCATTCCACACATTTCTCTTATTCTCTCTTTCTGAAATACATTCATCATATTTCTGTGTAAAATAACCCATGTCCTTAAACAGTTATCACAATAAAACATCGCATATAAAGCTTTTCTTGATGATGGTATTGCTTTGCAAGATGTCATAGCATTTAGTTTATATATTTCTTCTGCCACTTCATCATGACATGAGAAATTCCTATGTGTTTATGTCTCTTATTACCTCTTCCCTTAGTCCCTACTAGGTTTAAGGATTCTTCGGGAAATTTTATAGGCACAACTGAGCCTTACATTTACTTTGTACCCTGAACAATGTGCCTGATAGACACACAGATGTATGATTAGTTTAGTGACACATGGTCATTTTGAAATGTGTTATAAAAATAATTTTTCATTTCACCAACTTGAAGTTATTACTGACTGAATAGAAAATATTTACAAACGAATTTCATTAAGGATAAAGCTCCAGGTAGTAATGTAGCCAGAAACTTATTAATTTGTATTTATTAAACAAAGGATTATTTAGGTCGAAAGGAAATTCAGTTGTTTTTAACAAAGATGGAGTATCTGAAAAATTCAAATACATACACTCACATTGTGCTTATAGTTTAAACATTAAAACTCAATAATAGAAGCCAACACCAGACTTCACGCTGCCCTAAGACAAGTAATCTCTGTATCCCCCACATCCCAGGAACCTTACCAACATCCCCACACTTCCACTCAGGGGGCTGTAGCATTGCAACACCAGCTAGACCCAGCATATGATCATGTATCCAGTACCTGAGTCCAAGCAACATTCTACTCCCCAAAGTACAAGCAGTCCGGCACATCAAAGAGGCTGCCCCAAGGACATAGGGAGCAGAATAGTATGCTACCCAGAGCCTGAGAGTCACCTGCCTACGACCATCATGAATAGTGACCCTGATTCCTTCAGCAATGGGGCTACCATGCACCCATGTGTGCCACCCAAGGGACCAAGAACTGGTCTGCTAACCAGTTGACATGAACATGCACCATCTGGGAACCTACAAACCAAAGACCAGCCTGCCCAGCCTGCCACCATTGACACCCAAGTACCCAGTCTGGTGGCCCAAAGACCAGTCCACCTAGCTCACAGAACCCACCATGACTGCTGTTGTTTATGCATACTGTCCGGGGGCCTAAGAACCAGCCTTACTGGCCAGACTTTACCACTGCCACCACCCATGCACACCATCCAGGGACCCAAGAAATAACTCCCCTGGGGCCTACTGCTGCCACAGCTGGTGCTCACATATATACCCAGAGACCTGAGTAATGGCTTACTCAGTGGCTCCATCACCAGCAGAGACTAAGCCACAGTCTCCATAATCGCAGCCTAAGTCACTGGGGAACTCATAGCACTGACATTCATTACAGTCAAATAAATCATTTGGACATTACACTATGGTGTAATTTCTAAGCACAAAGTACCCTACCCAGGGTACCCTACGCAATTGACTCTATAGACACATCTACAGAAAAAAAGTCTATTACACCAGATGCAGAGATATCAAAACAATGATGGAAGAAATATTAAAGATCAAGGAAACATGACATTTCCAAAGGAAAGTGATAATTTTCTAGTAACAAACCCCAAAGAAAAAGAAATGCATACAATGCCTGAAAAAGAATTCAAAGTAATGATCATATTAAAACTCAGAGCAATACAAGAGAGCACAGGTAAACAATATAAAGAGATTAGAAAACCAATTTATAATATGAATAAGAAATTCAATAGTTAGATATAAAAAAAGGAACTAAACAGAAATCTTGAAAATGAAGAACTCAATTAATGAAATAAAAATACAATTGAGAATGAAACAAAAATACATATTAAATCAAGTAGAGGAATGTCTAAACTGAAGAGATATCTTTGAAATTAACCCAGTCAGACAAAAAGAATAAAGAAAATTTTAAAAATGAAGAAAGCCTGTATGACATACAAGACTATCAAGCATTTTGGGAGTTCTAGAAGAGACGGGAAAAGGCATAGAAAGTCCATTATAAAATAATAGCTGAAAACTTTCCATGTCTTTTAAGAAAGATAAACATCCAGATACAAGAAACTGAAAGATCCCCAAATTCAATACAAAAATCCTCTCTGTGACACTTTATAGTCAAACTGTCACAAATTGAAGACAAAGAGAAAATTCAAAAAACAGCAAGAGAAAAGCATCTAGTCACATATAAGGGAATTCCATTATACTATGAGCAGATTTCTCATCAGAAACATTGCAGGCTAAAAGAGAATGGGGTGATATATTCAAATAACTGAAAGTAAAGGAAAATTGCTAATGAAGAACACTGTAACCCAGCAGAGCTATCCTTCAGGAATATAGGAAAAATAAAGTCCCAAACAAGCCAAAACTGAGGGACAGATAAGCACTGGATCAATTCTACAAGAAACGCTTAAGAGAATCCTACATCCTCAGGCAAAAAATATATTTATCATCATAAAAACACATAAAAATATGATACCCATTGGTAGCAGATACATAAATGAGAAAAAGAAAGGAATTAAGCAACTTCATTATAGAAAACTACCAAACTACAAAGATAAACAACAAGAGAATGAAACAAAGAAGATGAACAAAACAATCAGAAACCAGTTATAAAATGAGAAGAGTATGCTTTTACCTATCAATAATAACCTTGAATGTAAATTGTTTTAATTCACTAAAAAGTATAGACTAGGTGATTGAGCCTAGGAGTTCAAGACCACCAGCCTGTGCACCGTACCAAGACTTTGTCTACACACACACACACACACACACACACACACAGAAAATGTTAGCTGTCTATGGTTGCAAACACCTATAGTCCTAGCTACTAAGGGTTTTGAGGTAGGAGGAATACTTAAGCCCAGGACTTGGAAGTTGCAATGAGTTATGATTGCACTACTGCACTCCAACCTGGGCGGCAGAGTAAGACTCTGCCCATAACGACAACAACAAGAAAATTATAGCCTGGCTTAATGAATTAAAAGAACAACAACAACAAAGAGAAAAAACTATATGCTGCCTGCAAGAAACTCACTCTCACTTTACCTGTAAAGGTACACATTGACTAAAAATGAAAGGATGGAAAAAGATATTTTAGGCAAACAGAAACCAAAAACAGGAAGGAATAGCTATACTTATATCAGATAAAATTGACTGTAAGTGAAAAAAACTAAAAATAAAAAGATACAAAGAAAGTCACTACATAATAATGAGATCCTTTCAGCAAGAGGATATAACAACCGTAAATATATATGCAACCAACATTTGAGAAACCACATATACAAATCAAATATTGTTAGAGCTAAAGAAAGACAGACCCCAACCCGATATTAGTTTGGGACTTCAACAACCCACTTTCAGCATTGGACAGGTCATCTATACAGAAATCAACCAAGAAACATCAGATATAAACTGTACTATTTATCTCATGGACCTAAGACATATTTAGAAAACATTTTAATCAATTGCTACAGAATACAGATTCTTCTCATAAGCACATGAAACATTTTCCAGGAAAAACCATATGTTGGGCCAAAAAACAAATCTCAACATAAACAAATCAAAATCATATCAAGTGTCTTCGCAGACCAAAAAGGAATAAAACTAGAAATTTTCCTTGCCTTGAGTTGGCAGTGGTTTGCATTTACACCTGTAAATGTATTCATTCTTTTAATTTATGTAAGGTTTTTTTTGTACACAATGGTTTTCTATTGTTATGTGAGAATATTAGGCCCTAGCAACACATCCCTGTGTAAGGAAAAACAAAAGTGCTGCCATAAAACAAGCAAACAAAAACTAGAAACCAATAACAAAAGAAAATTATACACATACATAGAAATTAAAATCACATCCTTCCTCATGTCCATTGGATCAATGAAGTAATTTAAAAAGTAAATTAAAAAAAATATTGAAACAATTGAAAGAGATACAGCATACCAAAACCGATGGGATATAGCAAAAGCAGTACTAAGCAGGAGGTTTATAGAAATAAACACATCAAATAAATAGAAATAATTTGAATAAGCAATCTAATGATGAACCTTAAAACATGAGAAAATCAAGAATAAGTCAAATCCAAATTAGTAGAAAAAAATAATAGAGAACAAGTATAACTAAAGGAAACAGAGATAAAAATTGAACAATACAAAAAGTTGGTTTCTTAAAAAGGTATACAAAATTAAACTGTTAGCTAGACTATTACAAAAGAGAGACAACCCAAATAATATCACAAAAGAAAAAGGAGACATTACAACTGATACCACAGAATACAAAGAATTGTTACAGACTATTATGAGCAACAATATGCTAATAAATTAGAGAATCCAGAGGAAATCGGTAATTTCCTGGACACATAATCCCTATCGAGACTGAATCAGGAAGAAATAAAAAACCTAAATACACCAATAATTAATAAGATTGACACTGCAATTAAAAAAACACACACACACACAAAACTCCCAACAAAGAAAATCCCAGGACCAAATGGCTTTACTGTTAAATTCTACCATACTTTTAAATACTAATTTTTCTCAAACTATTCCAAAAAATATAGAAGAAGGGATTTCTCCCTGATTCATTTTATGAGGCCATATTACTGATACCAAAACCAGACAGACACAACAACAACAACAAAAAAACTAAAGACCATATTTCTAATGAACATGCATGGAAAAATAATTCTCAACAGAATACTATCAAACTGAACCAATACCATATCAAAAAGATAATACACCATGATCAAATGGGATTTAGCCCAGAAATACAAGGATGCCTCACCATAAGTAAATGAATAAATGTTATATGCCACATTAACAGAATGAATAACCATATAATAATCTCAAAAAATGTAGAAAAAATTAATACAATTCAACATCACTTCATGTTAAATCCTTTCAACAAATTAGGCATACATGAACACACCTCAACACCCTAAAAGTCATGTATAAAACACCCACAGCTAATATCATATTGAATGAGAAAAAGGTAAAAGCCTTTCCTCTAAGAACTGGAACAACAGAAGGGTGCCCACTTTCACCACTCCTATTCAATATAGCGTTGCAAGTTCTAGCCAGAGCAATTAGGCAAAAGAAAGAAACAAAGCACATTGAAATTGAAGAAGGTAAAGTCAAATTTCCCTCTTTATCAATGACATAATCTTATATATAGAAACTCTTAAAGAAACTACCAAAAAAGTCTTAGAAGTGATAGACAAATTTGGTAAAGTTGCAGGATACAAAATCAACAATTTAAAAACTCTGCATTTCTCCAGCCATAAAAAAGGATGAGTTTGTGTCCTTTGTAGGGACATGGATGCAGCCGGAAACCATCATTCTTAGCAAACTATCACAAGAACAGAAAACCAAACACCGCATGTTCTCACTCATAGGTGGGAACTGAACAATGAGATCACTTGGACTCGGGAAGGGGAACATCACACACTGGGGCCTATCATGGGGAGGGGGGAGGGGGGAGGGATTGCACTGGGAGTTATACCTGATGTAAATGACGAGTTGATGGGTGCTGACGAGTTGATGGGTGCAGCACAGCAACATGGCACAAGTATACATATGTAACAAACCTGCACGTTATGCACATGTACCCTAGAACTTAAAGTATAATAATAATAATAATAATAATAATAATAATAAAACTCTGCATTTCTCTAAACTAATAAATTAGCTGGAAAATAAATCAAAAAAGGAATCCTATTTACAATAGCTACAAAAATAAAATATATAGAAATAAATTTAATCAAGCAGGTGAAGGATCTCTACAAGGAAAACTACAAACCACTGATGAAAGAAATTGAAAGGACACCAAAAATCTGGAACAATATTCAAGCTCATGAATTGTTAGAATATTGTTAAAACATTCTACCCAAAGCAATGTACAGATTCAATGAAATTTCTATTAACATACCAATGACATTCTTCACAGAAATAGAAAAACAATCCTGAAATGCAAATGAAACCAAAAATGACCCTGAATAGCCAAAGTAATATTGAACATTACAACAACAGAATAGTTGGAGACATCACATCACTTAACTTCAAAATACACTACAAAACTAAAATAAATAAAACAACAGTGTATTGGCATAAAAATGGACACACAAAAACAGACAATGGAACAGAATAGAGAACTAATAAATACACTCTGTATCCCATAAATATGTACATGTATTTCATGTCACTTGAAAATACAAGAAAAAATAAAACCATTAGTATTTGATAAAATTTCTGATTCTGGAATGGCCCAACAACCTCCTTTAGATCTCACTCTCCCACAGTTATCAGTGATAAAATTGGGAATAATAAAGAAATATCAATGAATCAAAAGCCTTGCAAAATGAAAAGGAAAATTCTAGAGAAGAGTTGGCAGTTTGAAAAATGGATCATCATAGGTGAGTTACCATTTTTACACCTTTAAGTCTGAGGACAGGTCACATCCAACCTCATGCAAGGGGGAAAGAATGCCAAAAGAAAACACACAGACTTTCCCGATTCAAGGATCAATAAAAGTGTTTTGTGGCAACCACAGTAAATAAAAGGAAATCCTAGGATGGAGAGTCAGAGAGAAGAGAATCACATATTGTCTATAAACTCTTCAAAAACTTATAGCTGACCACTGGATAATGCATGCATGGGACTGACTCAGAAGATTCTCAAATCAGCCTACCTAAGAACAAATTAGTTGAGCTACAATTTGACTTGCTCTTCTTAAGACAATTTGTAGTTTATGTCCAAGCAAGTTAATTGCCTGCTAAAACCAAACAAGCAAACAAAATTTGACATTTTCCAGAGAAATATCTGAATGAAGAATTTTCACAAAATGCAATCAGTATATCTAAGACATATTCCAAAAGTATGTGACATGTAAAGTACCAGGAAAATGTTCCCAATTCTCAAGCAAAAGACAGTCACTGAGACCAACATTGATATAACCCAGATACTAGAATCATAACTACGTTCAAAATTTACAAGGGTAATAGGTTTGTAATAAAATATTGAAAATTTTCAGAGAAATAAAGCACTGTCAAAAATAAACAAAAATTCTAAAAAACAAATTTAAAAATTATGGGGTATGCTTAATAGCATAAATAGAGAAAAAGTCAATAAATGTACAGATAAATAGGAAGTATTCAATTTAAAGACTAGAGGCCAGGTGCAGTGGCTCACGCCTGTAATCCCAGCACTTTGGGAGGCAGAGGTGGGCAGATCACAAGGTCAGGAGATGGAGACCTTCCTGGCTAACACTGTGAAACCCCATTTCTACTAAAAATACAAAAAATTAGCCGAGCGTGGTGGCAGGCGCCTGTAGTACCAGCTACTCGGGAGGCTGAGGCAGGAGAATGGTGTGAACCCGGGAGGTGGAGCTTGCAGTTAGCCGAGATCGCGCCACTGCACTCCAGTCTGGGCAACAGAGCAGACTCAGTCTAAAAAAAAAAAAAAAAAAAAAAAAAAAAAAGACTAGAAAAACTATTAGATCATAAAATGAATGTCCCTCAGAGACTTGTGGACCTTTAAAAAGTCTAAATTTTGTGTAATTAGAACCTCAGAAGAACAGAACAGAGTAGAAATTTTATTTTTGGTGAAAGTTATAAATTTACAGATAATAGCAGATAATAAAGGCTATTGAATTCCAAACAGGAAAAAAAGCAAATCATAAATATGAGAAATTCCTGAACATATTATAACCAAACTACCAAAAAGCGAAGATAAATCTTAGAAGCAGCCAAATGAAAACACACATCTTACATAAGATCAATTACACTTGGCCCATGCACAACCCATGAAGCTAGGAGCGCTGACCATCCTCCCAGCCCCTGCAGTCAATTGCATATAACTTTTGATTTCTCAAAAAAAAGTTAATAGCCTATTGTTGGCTGATAACATAACCGGTCAATTAACAAATATCGTGCGTATTATTTGTATTGTAAAATGTATTCTCACAATAAAGTAAGCTAGAGAAAGAATGTTATTCAGATAATCACAAGGAAGATGAAATGTATTTACTATTAAATGGAAGTGGATTATCATAAAGTTCTGCATCCTTGCCATCTTTATGTCGAGTAGGCCGAGGAGAAAAAGAAGAGGAAGGGTTGGTCTTGCTGTTTCAGGGATGGCAGAGGGCAGAAGAAAGTCCACGTATAAGTGGACACGCACAGTTCAAATCCACGTTGTTCAAGAGCCAACTGTATTTCAATTACTTTTAACTTCTCATTAGAAATGATAGGTATCACAACTGAAACTACCTTCATGTGCTGATAGAAAAAAAATATGTCAACCCAGATGTCTCTACTTAGTGAAAATGCATTTCAAGAAGAATAGAGGGCAGGCGCAATGGCTCTCACCTGTAATCCCAGCACTTTGGGAGGCCAAGGAGGGTGGATCACTTGAGGTCAGGAGTTTGAGACCAGCCTGGTCAATGTGATGAAACCCCATCACTACTAAAAATACAAAAACCAACCAGGAGTGGTGGCGGGCACCTGTAATCCCAACTACTTGGGAGTTTGAGGCAGGGACAATTGCTTGAACCCAGGAGGTGAAGGTGAAGTGAGCCAAAATAACACCACTAAACTCTAGCCTGGGCGACAGAGCAAGACTCCGTCTCAAAAAAAGAAAAATAAAAAAAAAGAATAGAGAAATAAACTTGGAAAAAACTGAGATGTCACTGCCAGCAGACATGAAATTATAAAAAATGTTAATGAAGTTTCTCAGGCTAAAAGGAGTTAAAAACAGATGGAAATATAAATACATGAATCTTCAAGAAGAAATGAATCAGCAATGCCCAGACATTAGCATATGTATTCCTTTTAATCTGTATAGATTAAATAAGAACTCCAAATAATGATTTTACAAGAGGTGCATAATATTTGATATTTTTCTTGGCTCCAGGTGTTTATATACCATACAGGAATTTAGATCCTCCTCGAGCACTTGGACGTTGAAAAGTGAAATTCAATCTAGACACTTGAAAATCTGGGAAGTCAGAAAAATTCTAGAGGCGCCATTTGAATAGATGTTACAGAATATCTGATTCTAGAATGCACATCAAAGGCTTTCATGCTCACTCTGCACCGGGGAGAAGTCTTTCTTAATAGGAAACAAACGTGTGTTCATTGCCTGATGTTGTCATGTTATAGGTAATGATTTTGCATTGTACACAATTTTAAGTTGGGACAAGGTGATGATATGTGCATATATATTTATGTAAATATATGCTATATATATATGGGGGGCATACATGTATTTTATATATAAGCCTATAGTCTCAGTATGCTTTCTTGGACTACATTAGGCTATATTACTAAAAGAGTTTTTAAAAATTTGGTTTTGGGACTACACAACTAAATATTCTAAAATATTGTCCATCAGTAGCCCAATAATGTGATTTGGTTCAAGATGTGCCTTATTTCATTTTGTATCCACAAGAATCTTGTAAATTGTGCTGCCAGGACACAATTTATTATTGTGATTATTTTATTTTTATTTCTTTTAAAGATTTCAAAAAGACAGACTATTGGGCTAACAGTGATACTACCTCTAGTTAGGAGTGACTGGTGATAGGCTCCTAGAATGTATTATTACTACATTTGTGTTACGATTTATAATGAGAAAAATAAATAGCAAAAGCATATGATTATTTCCATAATTTAACTTACATTTTCCAAAACTGGTAATAACTAGCGTAATTTAGATCTCATAAAAGAAACAGAGATGCTCTACTGAATCTAAAATCAAAGCCCATGAAAACCTTTTATACACAATGTAAACAGACATGTTTAATATAAGCATCTGCCAATCTAATCTGATAATTTTGTTCATGTTGTATTTTTTGCCCATTTGGCATGTTTTTATGCAGCAATTTATACACAACACTGTATCAGCATATATGGGGGTATACAACCAGCTGTGTCCTATTATATAATTTACACACACAAAAGTTTGACAAAAAAAAAAATTGCTTTCTAATGAAATATGCAGGGAACATTTTAAGATATGGAACCTGTTGACCTATTTTCCAGATGCGCCCACAAGGGCATATTCTGTGCCTAGCCCTTTGGCTACAATATTACTTCTCTCAAACAGATTGGTATGTCTATTCTCCAAGGCAGAATTTGTACATTTGCTTCACAAATGAGCCTACCACTTTTGAAGTCCACTCTTTGAAAAGATAGGAAAGAGCTACATGCACTTTACTCTCCAAAAGGGGTTGTTTCTGGCATTTTTTTTTTTTCAATCTGAAAATAGTGATTAGTAGTAAACAGAGTAAACAGTGGTGGTAACAATGTACAATCAGAAGCATGCATGAGATGTGCAGCTGCCAGTAGTTAACATCGTTTCTGTTCACTGTTTTCCAAAGCACTGCTTATATTATAAAGAAAAAAATTTGGGGAAATAAAATCGTACACAATGAATATGGATCACAGTTCTATCAGGGCTGCTCCTCCCATCCTCCACCTCCAATTAATTTTTGCAGATGTTTATTTGACTTTATTTATTTTTATTTTTTTTGAGACGGAGTCTTGTTCTGTCGCCCATGCTGGAGTGCAGTGGCGTGATTTCCGCTCACTGCAAGTTCCGCCTCCCAGGTCACGCCATTCTCCTGCCTCAGCCTTCCGAGTAGCTGGGACTACAGGCACCTGCCACCTTGCCAGGCTTTTTTTTTTTTTTTTTTTTTTTTTTTGTATATTTAGTAGAGACGAGGTTTCACTGTGTTAGCCAGGATGGTCTGGATCTTCGGACCTCGTGATCCACCCGCCTCGGCCTCCCGAAGTGCTGGGATTACAGGCGTGAGCCACCGCATCCAGCCTGGTGATTTTTTTTATTTTTTTTATTTTATTTTTTTTTTTGAGATGGAGACTCGCTCTGTCGCCCAGGCTGGAGGGCAGTGGCGCTATCTTGGCTCGCTGCAAGCTCCGCCTCCCGGGTTCACGCCATTCTCCTGCCTCAACCTCCGGAGTAGCTGGGACTACAGTCGCCCGCCACCGCGCCCAGCTAGGTTTTTTTTTGTTTGTTTGTTTTTTGTTTTGTTTTGTTTTGTTAGTAGAGACGGGGTTTCACAGTGTTCACCAGGATGGTCTCGATGTCCTGACCTCACAATCCCTCCGCCTCAGCTTCCCAAAGTGCTGGGATTACAGGCGTGAGCCATTGCGCCTGGCCCTGGTGATCTTTTAAAAGTAAAAATCGTTTGACTGGCTCTCAGTGAGGCAGGTACAATAGACAGTAAATATCCCATGCACACCTCTTAGATTTTTGCACTCCATTGTCTTTGAATGTTTCACACCCATCCGCAAGATTGTCTCTTCTGCAAGACAGCCTCAAAAAGATTCATTTGTCTTATGGCATTTAACCCTGGTTTTGTCTAATTCTCTTTATTTTTGTTCAAGTCTCAATCAGTGTTGTCATTTTATTTGGTAGTTCATGAGAGTCTAATGAGATCATGGGATTTCATCCTCTGTAAATGTTGTCTGAATCTGGATAGCCTGAGGTTAGTAAAAATATTTTGAAAAAGCCCCAAGGGGGTTTTTGATACACTGTCTATCCATGTTGAATCACAGACTTCAGTGAGAATGTGCTCCTCTAATGGACTTCTCGTTTCTGGTTCCTGCAGCAGTGATTTGTCCTAGAGAGTTAACATGGTGACTTCCCTCTGCAAGTTAACTTCCCACCTAGTGTGATCAAAATGAGACAATGATGATCATGATGACGTAGCATTTTGGCTCATGGGTGTGTACCCTATGGTATATTAATATACTGGCATTCTGAGGATTGCCTCTTTCATGTGTGCTGTTTGGTTAGCATGTCCCTGTCTTCAACTCTGAGTTTCAGAGAAGAGGGCCAGATCTTGGAGTCTAACAATCTTGGCATGTAGCCTCTGAGCTGTTGTCCAACATTGCTTAAGCTCGTCTTAGTTGAAACAATCACCATTCCATCTTAATATTAATAAGCTAATTCTCAACTGTCTTTTCTATGAAAACCATCAAATGCCTAAGGCATTTATCCTTAGATCATGGGGCAGAGGATACACTAATCAGATTTGTGCAAAAGGCATTTTTAGCAGCTCTTTTCAATTATCTAGCTCATAGTATTTTTAGTAGAGACAAAGTTTCATCATGTTGGCCAGGATGGTCTCCATCTCTTGACTTTGTGCCTTCTCTGGATAATAACCAGAATATTACCACCACCACCACCACATATTTGTATCATTAAAATAGAAGTTAACATTTTGGGCTATTCACTATGTTTCAGGAACTCTGTATGCTAAGCACTCTGCATTATCTTAATTTCCACAAAACTCTAAGGTAGTTCCTATCATTTTTTTCCACTTTATACATTAGGAAACTGAGAGAAAGATTAAGCAACTTGCAGGAAGTAATAGAGTGAGACCTGTCTAACTAGGATTACTTGCACTTACTTCTATCACAGCACATTTAGCTGTGCTGCTTTGGAGGCTGATATTACTAAGCAAACACAAACACGGGTTAATTCTCTACCATTTATAAGGAGGCTTTGAGACTATGTGTTGGTTTAGAAGGAGCATCTTAAGGGTAAGGAGTGTTTGTTATTGCCGGAAGACCAGGGAAGTCATGAGTTTTAGATAAATAGAATTTCTAGTGACCTTTCATTCCAGATTATATTACACTGCTGCCTAATTTACCCACATATAAGATCAGCCATATGTGGTAGTTTCAGTGTAGGGAATTAAAATCTCATTTCATCAACCACCACAGAAAAAACAACAACTCTTTTGATAGCCACTAGTACCACAGAGCGCCTTCTCTATATCAGATACTGTCCTAAGCATTTTTGCTTCATTTTTAAAAATGGCATATGAAGACAATGGTGCAAGCTCATCATCAATAATTATAGATGTAAACTAATAGTTTGAGAACCAACTTAGCAAAATCCACAAAAAAATGGATATGATATGTTTTTTACAAAGGCATGCATGTTCTTGCAAATGCATGAATGCAACATTCGGGAATATTTATCACTCTGATACAAGTGACACGGAAGAATCTCCGGGATGCAGGACAGAAGGGATGTGATTGCAATTGAATCCGCAGAAGTTGAATCAAGATTACATCCTATTCTGAGAAGAGTTATAATCAGGCAGAGGAGAGAATGGGTTTATTCATCCACAGAGCATAAATAAATGAACAAACCACCACCACCATGAGAACATCAGCAGATCCTATCCAGGCAACATCTAAGGGAGGTGGTGGCCCATGATAGGTCCACTCGAATCGCCATCCACTTGACATAGATCCCTACTACAGAGACAAATTTAGCAAGTTATCAGTTTCTAAAGGCAAACTTGAATCACAAATAGTATTTTTTTATTCTATATTAATTTAATGAGCAAACTTATAATACATGGTTTTTATATGTGGCTCTCTGTTAAGAGAATATGTGGTTAGACTGGTGCAAGCATGTGATATGTTTGATAGCAGTTTTTCCTATGGTTCATTAATACACTGGCATTTTGACATATCCATGTAGTTACAGCTCTCAAGGCACATAGATTTAAGCTGATAATGGGAGTCAACCCACAGGTAACAAGTCCAAGAAAAGAAGTTTCTGAACCAGCAGCAAGACCAACCAGGTCAGTAACTCAGGTCAGTGTCACTTACTGAGACAGACTGGCCTGCCATGACCTGGGCAAGGCTCCTCTGCACATCTGGGTACCGCTGGCCACTGGATTTTAACTCTAACATTTTATAATTATTCCTCTATAAGACACATTAGCCTCCCCATTTTTACAGATGAGGAAAGAGTCTCAGAGAGGTAATATAAGTTCCTGCAGGTTACACAACTAGTAAGTGCAGCGCCAAATACTGAACTCAGAACTGTTTGGCTGAAAATTCTACATTCTTCCCTCCACTAGCCAGGGCTCATTTCCTGAAAGTCATGTACAATTGCATAGCCATCACTGATGGAGGGGACAGTGTGCCTTAAAGAACCCCAGAAAAGGCCAACAGCAACCACAGCAAAGTATTTAACTTATAACTAGGTTTTCAGAGGCTTTCACTTCTTTTCTTATTGTTTGTCAGTTTCCAGGAGAATTTTTTTAAAATCTCAAAGCAGTGCCCATGATAGACAACCCTGAGGGAAATGCAGTGTTACTCAAAGTTATGGCTTTATTTAGGCAATGTACTATAGTATTAATATATACTATACTATACTGAAGTGAAGTATATAATAAAGCATACTGCCTAAATAAAGTGCAAGCCAACAGCTACTTCTCATAGCCAATACTTCCAATTATACTCGAAGTAGGCAAGAAACGACAAATTGTAAGAAGACTCAGAAGGAAAAATACATTTGTAAGAGGAGATAATTCATTATGCTAAATTGCATTTGTCTTTTGAGAAGAGAGAGGGAAGGAGTGTTAATATAAGAATCCAAATGGCTCTCCCTTCACATAAAGACTATATTTCAGATTTTTAAGCCAAATTGCACTGTCAGAGAATCACTCCAAATTTCATAACCATTATTATGACTCAGGAGCATTAGGAACTACTTATAGGCGAGTTTTGCCTGAGGCACAATTGGGAAGTAAGTGAAATTTATCTTTCCAGTCCTTAGTGTTCTTTCTCTATATTCCCCCGTCCCTTCTGGCACTGCCTGCTATTGTTCTTCTTTTATTTTTTCATTTATTGGAAGAGTTATCAGTCATTTACACTTTAGCATGAATGCATAGTGTTTAGCCTAATTAGTTTGTTTTCTCATCTACAGTAGACTCATGTTAGAAATTATCTCAAAGTGTGAATTAAAGGATTTTGTTAAAAATTTTAAGATATCGGGGGAAGACAGAAGAGCTTTTAAGGAAATCATTAAGAGAACTTTTTCATGTATTCCCTGGAATGACACCATAAAGGCAACTGCTGACAGAAATGGTGATAAATAATTGGTGAATAGTATAACTATAGCTTCTCTCCAGAAACCCCATATCTGAGAACTAAGAGTTGAAATGAAAGCTGAAGGCAGGTGTGATGAATTATTTCCTTGCAATAACAGAATTTTAGGTTAGATAGGACATTATGCCTACCATTAGCTCCTGCTACGTTTCGTGTTTGCCCCTTCCTTTTTTGCTAGAAGCACGGAGCCCTTTTCTGCCTCTCAAGTCACTGCCCTGTGCTTCACGTTTATTTCTCATTCTCATTGGTGTATCTTCCCTGCAAACCAAGGTTTCCATTTTTCAGTGACATATTTTCAATAAACAACCGTGTTAGAAAATAATCGGCTAAGTTAATGCTTACCAGAGCATGTGTGACTAAAAGCTCCTTCAAGTTTTCGTTGTCCGAACTCTTAAATGTATTTACTTTTAAAGATCATTGTTAACCAAATGAAATGTGGTCCAACTTAATGATGAACTTTTAAACAGGAGGAGTACAGCAGATGTTAATTAACAGGCCTGAGGGCAGGTGACCTTTCCAACTCCATCCCAGCAATAAACACAGCCATAGCAACAGCAGGAAGAACAGTGGCCAGGCACCACAAACCACCACTAAAAAGGGAGAGCAATTTGTCTACTCTGTAGATGCATAAGGTTGAATTCACCTTGATGGGATGGTGGTGAGAATGGTGTTCATTACACACTGTTGGGCACACAGAGTTTTATACAGAAGGAAGGGTCGTCTATGAACATCTTTGAAGTATCCATTCGTTAGGAGAGTTAGAGGATGTGGAGGTGATCATCACTATTAAACAGCGCTAGAATGATTGGACTCGCTGGCATCCTCACCCAACCATTACTATTGCTGCTTTAGGTTTACTCTGGTCACATTGTAAGTCCCGTTAGTGCTAAAACCTCCCTGGAACAATCCCTAGGATGCCACCTCTCTTCTAATAGATATTTGTCTCTCTCTTCAATAACCCAACAATATCTGGAGTTTTTGATCTCTGCTACTGAAAGGAAGTGTGGATTAAAATCTTTAAGCAGTCATAGAAAATAAAGTGAATCCTTTCCCTGTATAGGCACAACAAAAGTAGCTGTGTGCATGCAGATACAATTCTCCTTCTTAGTCTCGCGGTTCAGATCCCATGACCATTTCTCTTTAATCTTCCTCTCGGTCTTGCTATCACTTTGAAACAGCATGGCACGCACTCTGGGTACCAGCTTATTAAATACAGGTTATTGTTAAAGGAAAATTCCAACTGAGACTCAGCTGATTTATGTATAGTCTCCCTTGTTTACTACGAATTTTTTCACTAGAAAATATTGAAAGGAAGCTTGCTTTTTATTTTTTTTAAAGAAGTTTTAACTCCCTTTTATTTAGAAAAAAATCTTTGAAGTAAAATTTTACCAGTCACTTCCCAAATATGCTTAATCCCAAGGCCTTTGTATTTGAGGATATCTGCACATAAGTGACTTGGTGAAATATATATTCTGCTGTCCCATGAACTAATACTGTCATCTTTGTTTGCTTGAAAATCGAGGATGCATAACCTAGGTTTTATTAGAATTAGTAGAGAGATTTGAAAATGCTGGTATTGCATGTTAGCATTGATCAAGATTTGTGGCTTATACTTTTTCATAAGAGGAAAATATAGAGAAATTGTAACTATAAAATCATAATTGTAAAGTCATGTAATATAGAGACATGTGTGTACACACACACATACACATAAACCCACACATACACATAAACCCACACACACTTGTGACACTTTGGATTATAAGTTTTGGAGTCAAATGGACTGGGTTTTATGCCTTTTAATCACTGCGTAGCCTTGAGAAGGTTTTTTAAGCACACTGCCCCTCCATTTCTTCATCTATAATATAGGATGGATAAAACCCATCTCAGAAAACTGTTGCGAGAGCAAAAAATAATGAACCATAACTATTGGAGTACCTGACGTTGAATAGGTTCCAATAAATAGTGGCTGCTCAGGAGGTTGTTATCCAGCCTTAAGTAAATAAATCTCCTTAGGCACTCACTCAAGCGGAGTCTGTGAGAAGTAGCACCATAGGAACCCACACCTGCAGTTCAGAACATCTGCCCTCGAGACTTTCAGTTTGGTGTCCTTTTTTGGTAGCCTGTTTTGTTGTCCTTGGCACCTCAGTAACTATGGCTTGTGTCTCTTGGGGAAGCCTTAGGAGCCTCCAGCTGCACCTATTTTAGCTACTCTGGAGGAGGCCACCCTACCTTTTGGATCTCCAAAAAGTTAATTTTTGTTATGACACAAAGCCCTCATTTCAAATCAAATGCTCTCAAACACAGTTTAGATACTTGGTGATAATTCATCTAGATGTTGTACTGAAGAATTTAACAACAGGTAAATAATTGTACTATTGTAACGAATTCTAATTCTCTTACTAGATGCCTTCAGGGAAAAAAACAATTCCTACAGACTTCTAAACCAGAGAAAATACACTATGGAGAACACAGTTGTGTACTTAGTATTCTCTCACACCCAAGAAATACGTGGCTTAGTCATCCTTATTATATTGAGATTGTAAATCTAATGTCATGCTCTGACTCCACCCTATTCATTAATAAAAAGCCCTTGGGCTACATCAACCAATCTATATCCCTAATCAAGTATTTATTAAACCCTTGCTGTGTGCATCCTATTATGGTAAGTGTTGCAGCTGCATCTGCATGTCTTATGATGCTAAGTGAGTTCGAGTAAAAGCTTGTAGATTCTCAGATTACATGTCAGGCCTGGAGTCTAATCTCTCATATGCCATTCATTAGTGTTAAACCTTGAACAATTTCTTGAGCATATTTGCTTCCCTTTTTACATCTATGGAAGGAAGAGCTTGAACCCGAAGATGTCTCAGGTCACTTGCAGCTGTCACATTCTATGATCTTCCTCCTCTTTCCCGATATGTTAGGTAGCGTTTCCTGAATCATTAAGGAATCACACTCCTTGCTCCAGCCATAAGGAACTACATTCATATTTGTCTCATGGCTGGCATTTTGTGAGTGCTAATGTTTTTCCCAGAATATACCCTTACCCTTTATGAGAAATAATCCCCAGTCATCTTTTAAGTTCTGTTTCAAATACCACATGCTTTCCCAGAGGTTTTCCATTATCTCCTACTCCTTTTTGACCTCTATGCTGAGTTAAATGCTTCTCTGTTCCCATAGCATCTTAAACTACATTTCTTTCTCCCCCCCCCCCTTTTTTTTTTTTTTTTTTTTTTTTTGTTTTTTGAGACAGAGTTTTACTCTTGTTACCCCGGCTGGATTGCAATGGCATGATCTTGGCTGACTGCAACCTCTGCCTCCCAGGTTCAAGCTATTCTCCTGCCTCAGCCTCCCAAGTAGCTGGGATTACAGGAGTATGCCACCACACCTGGCTAATTTTTTGTATTTTTAGTAGAGACAGGGTTTCACCATGTTGGCCAGGCTGGTCTCAAATTCCTGACCTCAGGTGATCCTCCCACCTCGGCTGCCCAAAGTATAGGGAATACAGGCATGAGCCACTGTGCCCAGCCTTGAACTACATTTCTTTTTTTTTTTTTTGAGACGGAGTCTTGCTCTGTCACCCAGGCGGGAGTGCAGTGGCCAGATCTCAGCTCACTGCAAGCTCCGCCTCCCGGATTCTCGCCATTCTCCTGCCTCAGCCTCCGGAGTAGCTGGGACTACAGGCGCCCGCCACCTCGCCCGGCTAGTTTTTTGTATTTTTTTAGTAGAAACGGGGTTTCACCATGTTAGCTAGGATGGTCTTGATCTTGTGACCTCGTGATCCGCCCATCTCGGCCTCCCAAAGTGCTGGGATTACAGGCTTGAGCCACCGCACCCGGCTGAACTACATTTCTTATAACATTCATTGCACAGTGCTGTCCTGTCCATCTATCTGACCGAATTCTTCACCAGACGGTTGGCTTCACCCCTTACTTACACATTGTATTTTCAGGCTCCAGTATAAAGTCTCTCTCAAAGTAGGTGTTCAAAGATTATTTCTGGATAAATTAGGAGTTGACTTCTCTGTTAAATCCTGGAATGGCTTCCATTTATAGTGGACACTGCGCTACTCTTCCCAGGTCACCCTTCAGGAGGGAAGAGCTCATCCTACAGTCTGTAGGTAATAAAAAAGCTCTCAGTATCCCTCTCCAGGAATTACACAGGGCAGAAGATCCTCTATCCCTAAGGTTATGCCCCCTTCCCGAGGACAGCTAGGATGCAATGACTGCTTGATGTCGGGGTATAAAGGGCCAGCCCCATTACCTAAATGCAAGACAACTTAGAGAGCCATCTCAGCACCACAGCTCCCCTTGGGAACAGCTGAGCGAGACATTTGTGGTGACCACATCACAATTCAGCTCCTTTTTTCCACCAGTGGTATTTTCCTTACTCTGACTTAAGTGTTGTTCTTTACAGAGCTCAGCAACAAACTTCCCGCCTGCAAAACTTAATCTCAGAATCCGTTTTCCATGAAACACAACCATTGAGTAGAATAAAATTCAAATCCTTACAAAGGCTTGCACAACGGGACTGACGCGGTTTTCCTCCTTCTCTCACCAGCTCTCATCACCATGAACCTGTTTTCAGTCACACTGTCTACCCTTCCTTATATCCTTGAAGCTTGTTTTTCCCCATATGTAGGTCTGCTACTTCTAGTCCTTCTTTCTAAAAGTTTCTTCTTGGTCTGTCTCATGAATGACAATATCCCCTTGGTCTCAACGATTCTATCAGTGTTATCTTTCTGGTTGTTTCTATAAAAAGGCCTTGCTTTGAGATCCTACCCATGGTGATCACCCTGGCATTCTGCTCACTACCCTAGTTATTTCCATTATAACATCTTTCATAAAGAGATTTTTTGTTTGTTTTTGAGATGGAGTCTCGCTCAGTCGCCTAGGCTGGAGTGCAGTGGCATGATCTCGGCTCACTGCAAGCTCCGCCTCCCAGGTTCACGCCATTCTCCTGCCTCAGCCTCCCGAGTAGCTGGGACTACAGGCGCCCGCCACCGACCACGCCTGGCTAATTTTTTTTTTTTTTTTTTTTAAAGTAGAGACGGGGTTTCACCGTGTTAGCCATGATGGTCTCGATCTCCTGACCTTGTGATCTGCCCGCCTTGGCCTCCCATAGTGCTGGGACTACAGGCATAAGCCACAGCGCCTGGCCCTGCCTCCTAAAACACTGACCCAGTTAACACCTAAATATCTGTAGTCAGACAGTAACAAAAATAACAATAACACACTTACACAGCAGTTATTAACCAGGCACAGTCTGAAGGGCTATACACATTGAATGCTCACAACAACCCTATAACATAGTGATATGGTTAAACTTTGTGTCCCCACCCAAATCTCATCTTGAATTGTAATCCCCAGGTGTTTAGGAAGCGACCTGGTGGGAAGTGATTGGATTACAGGGGCGGTTTCCCCCATGCTGTTCTCATAATAATGAGTGAGTTCTCCCAGGATCGGATGTCTATATAAGGCAATTTTCCCTGCTGTAGCAGGCTCTCTTTCTTGCCTCCACATGAAGAAGATCTTGGCTTACCCTTTGCCTTCCACCATGATTTTAAGTTTCCTGAGGTCTCCCCAGCCACTCTGAACTATGAGTCAATTAAACCTCTCTTTGTTATAAATTATCCAGTCTCAGATAGTATCTTTATAGCCGTGTGAGAACCAACTAATACACATAGGTGCTATTATATCCTCAATTTTGCAGATGAGGAAATGGAGGAACAGAGATCTCACAGCAAGAAGTGAAGCTGAGATCCAAACTCAAGACAGTCTAGCTATCAAATTCATGCTGTTAACTGTGGTCGGTACTATATGACCACATTTTAAGTAATACGTGATCAATGAATGAAAGAATGAGTGGATAGCATAGAAATTACTCCAGTAATTTTTCTGTGGAGGGTATTAGAGTTGGACATAAAGTTTAAAATGTAACATTTAATATATATCCCTTTGACAAGATAAACACTTATGTATTCTGTCTGAACTTCTATGTTGAGTCAGTAGTTCTGCCACTGCTACGGAAAAGGGGCCTATTATATGCTGGTGCCAAATCCAATATGTTGCCCATTTTCTACTCAGGAACTTGTGTTCCTAACTTTCATAAGCAGGCAGTTCCAACATGAATGAGCCATTCAACAAAAGGCATATTTGAAAATATTACAATCTATTATACTAAGACAAAAATTAGGCATACTTCAAACTTTGAGGGTGCGTGTTTTTCTTTTAGATCACTATAGATAATATTAGAGTACTTCTAACTTTATAAATGGCAGGATGATTAAGTTTGGTAATACAATGCATAAGAAATATCAGCTCTAATAAATATGTTCCACTCTCCAAATTTACTTAGAGATTTTGTCTACAAAATGCTACAGTTCTGAAAGTAAAGTGAAAAATGTGATCATCCACCTGAATGTTTTGTCTACATTATATCAAACTTTTTTTATTTATAAATTATAAAGCTGAGAATTTTTGACTCTGTACCCAGAAAATCTGGCAAAGGTACTAAGTCAACGGAATCTGGCCTTTTTGTGTGTGTGTAGAATAATTTGCACAGCACATTTTTATTCCCCTAGCTTTTTGCTTAGATATGTTTAAAATCACTATATATTCTAGTATATCATTTTGCATTACTATAATTGGGAAGCACAATTAGAGTTAATAGGTCAATTGCTGATGAATTACACAAAATGTGATAATCTTCTTTGACATAATAATTTTGGAAGCCATTTTGCAAAATAAAGCGTTGCAGAGGAGATTAGTTCTTGAAATAAATTTCCATTACTGGTCTTTTATTTTTATTCCCCAAACTATGCCAGTTACAAAATAATTTCTTCATAAACATCAATACATACTTATCTATTTCTATCATTGACAGTGCTATGTTTTTTAAAGATAATTTTTTCCTCAGGGTTAATACATCTAGAAAAACAACTATATTTTTACTGAGAATAAGGAAGGTTATAGTAATTTTCCCAAACAATTGTGATACAACCAATACAGTCACAATATCATATGAAGTGTAATGGCAATTAATTTTTCATTTCTTGAGCCATTATCATATATGAAGAGCATTTATGCTACTTTAAATTTATTTCAAGAGAATATTCTGTGGGCAAACACAAGTTTTGAGTACTTAATGATGCATTCAATAAGAGTAGAAATAAACTATTTTTGAATAACTTTCAAATAAAATTTTAAAATTTTATTTTTAAAGACATACCTCAAGATTTCAGGAACTGTCTTTTATCTGCTAATCAGTATCATTGCTCAGTTCTCTACTGTCAAGGAAAGAGTCAATCTGAGACAGATTTTGTGGACACAGAGACCTCATATTTGCCAAAAAAAAAAAAAAAGAATTATTTAACTTATAACCACTGGCATGATCATGACATTAATTTAAGATTTTCCTTCTCCTTTAATTAAGATAATGATTAGATAAGCCTGAACAACATTACCTTTTAAAACTCTGACAGTTTAAAAGTTTGGGAAATATTTGACCAACTTGAAATATTATATTTAATCCAGCACTAACCAGAGTATTTTAAAGAAAACAATTCTTGTAACTCTTGAAAATGTGCTCTTCTAAAGCATAGAATTTTTAAATAAACGATTGTGGCAGCCTAAAATTAGATTTAAAACAAAAATGTGATAACCAGAAATTGATAACTATCTAATACCTTCTATTCATAAGTTTCAAAGCCACTGGCACAATTGCTAATTTGTCATAGTTCCTATCTTCATTTGTACAAAAGGGTAGAATGAAGTATTTATACCATTTGAAAATTAAAATGAGTATACTATAAACTATGAGAACAAATGTATGGGCTATTTTTAATCACTCATTTTCTCTTCTGCAGGTTGAATTCTGATTCATTAGGAAAAAAATTCTCTGGGACTTCTAAATAATGTATTTAAAAATTCACTGTAGAAATCAATAATATATGTATATCTCAGTTCAAGTCCTTTAAAGTGAGAATATATGAGAGAGCATGAGTAAATAACATTCAGGAGATGGAATTCAACTAGGTATCATCATTAATAATATTGAATAAGTTCATTGGGAAAATGATAACCAAAGAGCTTTAAAGTGATAACTTCAAATTTTAAATTTTAGAGAATTCAATTATCCTCCTAAACCACTCTGAATGTGTTTCCTTATTTTTTTTCAGTTTTCATTTTATAAAAAATAACAAATATAGCTATTTCTTATAAATAAGAATAGTATTTACATTGTTAGCCATTTCTGTCATTATCAGATGACAAATATCAGTAGTATATATTTCATCTGAGCTGACTAATCATTTTTTTAATTAGACATTTTGGTTTCAAACTTGAAGCAATTTTCTATAAATTAGTGGGAAGAAAAATGATAGTTCAATGGTAGTCAGGGATAGTAAATCCCAAGAAGCGATCATTAACCTTAGAACACATCTCATAGTGATAATGGTAATTATACTTCTTAGAAATGTCCATACCACAGGTTTCTTGTCATTTATACAGTTGAGGGAAAGAACAACCTTATTAGATATTTATAAGTCATCTCAAAGGGTTTGACAGGGTCTTTAAATCAAATTTTAAACAGAAGCCATTTTAAATGTTCACTTCTAACACAATAATATCCAGCAGACATCCCTCCCTGCCTTAATTCTATGACTATTTCAAACATGAAAGCTCACTCATGTTCACTTCTCACCATTGTCTCATGTACCAATTAGTCTGTTTTGTAGTAGGTACCTTTGGAGTGCACTCCCAGACAAAGCCTCCTTTTTCTATGAGAATTATACCCCCATATATAAGGTAGACTCCAGCAACCCTACTTTTTACTCCATGGCCCTGCTCCATGAAGATCCTCAACTGGACTAGGGCTGGATACCTGCCCCAGGAGAGCACAATCACATTTCCTCTTTCTGAGCTGAAATTGGACATACAGAGGCAGCTCAAGTGTTGCTGTGCCCATGAACTAAAGGTAGGTTACTTGGAACCATGGAGTAGAGATTTGCCACTCAAGCGCAGTGCAAAGAGCAGAGAATAGATGAAACAAAGATGTAAGACTATGCAACTGAAAGGAGTCTCGTTCTGTTTCTCCTAGGGTGGAAGTATCTTTCTTGCCCTCCAATTCCATGGGCTAGCCTTGTATTTAATAGCAGATTCCTTATTTTTGTGTAAACAACGGCCAGTAGATTTCTGTGACTTGAATCCCAAAGAGCATTAAGACATTCATCCTTTTCCACTAGGCGCCCTTTTCCAACATCTTCATGTGTATAAAATACTTGAATAATTATGACAAAAATATGTAAAATGATGATATGTTAGAAAAATGTGTAAAAATTATTGTTCCCATCATATATTTTCCTTCTATGACACATTAAAAAAATCAGAAAATGCTTTTCAACTTTGTTGTTTCTTGAAACTTTTTTCATTCTAATTAGTCATAGTGTCCTTCCTTGGGCTTGCTAGCATGGGTCCTTCCAAAGTTAATGAGCATATCACTTATACAGTGTTTCTATTTTTAGACAGTGCAATGCCCGTGTCTCTAAATCTGACTTGAAACCTCAGCCTCCCACCCCCACCCTGTGTAAATTGTCATGATGTGTCACCACCAAGAAAGCCACTGCTGGCTCCAGTGCTGCTGGACACAGTAATATTGGAGGACTGTGAATCCTGGAGTGTCTTCTAGTTAACACTTTACTTAAACAACAACAAAAAAGAAATAACACACCTCAACAAAACAAAACAAAACAAACAGCATTTCAATCAGGTCTGTGCATATTATCTTTTACTTTTCTGTTGGAATAAGAGAAGCTCCATTCATTTTTCTTAACAAAGCAAAGGATTCCCAAAGATTGTATTTTCTGAATATATTTAAAGCTATCTACTATTAAAGAAAAACTTTTTTTTTTTTTTTTTTTTTTTTAAGATGGAGTCTCATTCTGTCACCCAGGCTGGAGTGGAGAGGTGCAATCTCAGCTCACTGCAACCTCTGCCTTCTGGGTTCAAGTGATTCTCCTGCCTCAGCCTCCCAAGTAGCTGGGACTATAGGCACGTGCCACCACACCTGGCTAATTTTTGTATTTTTAGTAGAGATGAGGTTTCATCAGGTTGGCCAGGATGGTCTCCATCTCTTGACTTTGTGATCTGCCCACCTCGGCCTCTCAAAGTGCTGGGATTACAGGCATGAGCCACTGTGCCCAGCCAGTAAAACATTTTTATAATGAGGTAAGGGAGAGAGGAAGGAGGAGAGAGAAGGAGGAGAGAGGGAGGGTTAATAAACAAGCTGTTTTATTTTTACTAGTTCCAACATATTTCAATGTAGTTTTACATATTTAACTTCTGTGTTTATTTTAACCAGAGTGTAGGGAAAAAGTTATTAGAAAAAAAGTCAGAGTCTTTTTGGTAAAAGCCTAATTAAGATAATAATGTTTTTATTATAATCATGAGAGGAGTTAATATCACCAATTGTGTTCTAATTAGTCAATTAATTATAGTCAGTTAACAATAAAAAGTCATAGAGCACCTAGTCAGGCAGTTAGTTAACCAGGAATAATTAGGGAATTTCTAGTGTGTGAGGAACAGTAGACCAGACACTTAGGGGTGAGATATTTTTTAAAGATAATTAAAACTTCCCTAAAGGAGTTCTGGGGTAAACCAAACAGGTACAGGTGGGAAGATGATTAAAAATGAGATTTTTAACTTATTTATTTAAAAAACCCTAGCATATTATGCCTGCAAAATGTTAACTGAAATCTTAGGGCAAACCTATGGGCATGGGAGAGGTGCCTGTATGTGTAGAGTTATTGAGCACAGCAGAGAGCTGCCCATTATTGCTTTGTTGAGACAAGAGGGAATTGACTCATGGGTGTTCATATCATCTCTGTACTGGGTGTCAGCTGGTGACAGCCCCATGTGGGTGGCAGGGCCTGAGCACCTCCTGGAGCTCCAGGCACTGTGAGATGTGCTTCCTCTCTTTAGTTGGTCTCTGGCAGCTATTCAAATGGAAACTCAATATGTTAGGACTGGCTTTGGAAAACATCTCCAAGCAAGAACTCCCACTGAATAGTAAAATGGAAATTCTGCTCTTAGAAAATCTCCAGAATTAGGTTTTATTTCTGGCACCCCAGATAACAATGGAAAAAACTTGTCTTCATACAAAGTGCTTCAAATATATTATTTACAATTCCTACATCTATGAGGAGTTGGGGGAAAAAAAGAAGCACATGAAAAATTGAAAGCATAGAAATACTCAGTGGGTCACTGGCCAGACATGGTGACTCACACCTGTAATCCCAGCACTTTGGGAGGCCAAAGCAGGTGGATCACCTGAGGTCAGGAGTTCAAGACCAGCCTGACCAACATGGTGAAAACCTGTCTCTACTAAAAATACAAAAAAATTAGCTGGGTGTGGTGGCAGGCACCTGTAATCCCAGCTACTGGGTAGGCTGAGGCAGGAGAATAGCTTGAACCCTGGAGATGGAGGTTGCAGTGAACCGAGATTGCGCCATTGCACTTCAGCCCAGGCAACAAGAGCGAAACTCCATCTCAATAAAAAAAAGAAATACTCAGTGGGTCTTCAAAGCTATATTGATAACAACAATAATTTCTACTACAACTACTACCTCTGCCACTAACATTGCTACTCCAGCGGAACTCACTATGCGCCAAGAACTATGCCAACACTTCACCTATAGTCACTCTCAATTTTTACGGCACGCTTGTAGGGGCGCTGTTACCCCCATTTAATTAGTAAGGAAAAATAAGGCTCATAGAGTTAAGTAATGTGGCCAAGAATACACAGCTACAAAGTGATGGAAAAGGATTGTCTGATGCCAAGATCTGCATTCCTAACTACACTGCCATCCTTCAATAACTTGCAGAAGCCTTTTCAGAGCCTAGAGTCACTCTCTACATTAATAATCTTCTAGATATTTTTACATCATGCACACAATTATTTCACATATTTTAGTCTCACACAGTTGGCATAAAACTGGTCAGCAATAATTCTATCACTCTACTTCAGATGTTATCCTACTTGCCTGTTTTTTGAAGCACTTACTGTGATTGACAGTCCTACAGAGATGGCCCTATAGAAAAACTCACTGTTTTATTGTTTGTCTCCTCCACTAGAATGTAAGGTCCACTAGAACAGGGACGGTGCCTCACTGCTATAGCCTTAGAGTCCAAAAGAGTGCAAACATTCAATATGTATGTGTTAAATAAATAAATCATTATCTAGATCCCCAAATATCAAGGAATATGAATATCTCTACTTAAATAGATTAAAAGTTGTTATCATTTTGGCTGGGCGTGGTGGCTCATGCCTATAATTCAAGCATTTTGGGAGGCAGGGTGGGAAGATTGCTTGAGGCCAGGAGTTTGAAATCTGCCTGGAAAACATAGTGAGACCCTGTCTCTACAAAAATAAAAATAAAGAAATTAACTGGGCATGGTGAGGTGTGTCTATAATCTTAGCTGCTTGGAAGGCTGAAGAGGGAGGATCTTTTAAACCCAGGAGTTCGAGGCTATAGTGAGCTATGATTGCACCACTGAACTCCAGCCTGGGTGACAGAGCAAGACCCCGTATCTTAAAACAAACAAACAAAGTTAGTATAATTATTATATATACTCATTAACTCATATATAGTTATTTTCTGAGTTCCTTAACCAAATACTTATAAATACCATAATACATACTGCGACACAATAACCAAGTCCTCATCAGAAACTGCTGTATTAAGTGAAGGACAAATGAAGTAGGAGGATATTCAAGAAGCAATACTACATCGTAGAAAAGAAAATCAGGCATTGAAATTCCAGAGAATGATATTCAAACCCCAGCTCTGTCAAGTAACATGTGACGACGAGTAAATTACTTCTCTGCACTGGTAAAAATGGGGAGTAATTACGATTACATATAGAGATGAAGAGGATGATACGGGATAACAAACACTGAAAACTTTTCAGACATAATTTTCCTGCGTTTTTCTGACACGGTGCAACACAGCAAAGCATTCTATTTCAATCACACATTTCTCTACCAAATCATCCCTGGCAACAAAACAGAGAAGAAGAAGAAACATGTTGCAAGGCCCTCCCAGACTTGGAGGTCAACTGAGAAAACATCAGAGAGAACATGGTATCCTGGGTGATACCTAAACAGAATGGCAAAGCCGAGAGACACCAAAGAGGAGGCAGGAAAAGCAGCTCAGAAAAGACAGTGACCACGTGGCTTTAGAACTTAGAACTACATGGGGGCAAACTTCAGAGGCAGCTCAGTGTGATGGTGAGACAGTGAATAGAACTAAATTCAGACCACAAAGCTAGAGCTTTTCATTTCAAAGACAGGGACAGAAAGGGTGGGCAGGCTTATGTTTCAGAAAAGCGCCACAGAGCTTCACAATCTTTGGGAATTCCCCAGGGTGTAAAAGTTCAATGAAAGAAAATTCGCTTACGGTACTCAGCACTAAGTGCACATCTCAAGATTAGTTAGATAGTCTCTTGGACTGGGCAGAGTGAAAAAAGCAAAACTAAATAGTTATTAAGGAGATAGAAAAGCTTATGAGAGAATACAATGGGAAAAAGTTATGATGAGATTATAAGCAGAATTTGAAAGAATCCCCCTCCTTTTTTCTTAAGACAAGGTTATGAGGTGAGTCGCACATAGAGGATGGAAATAAAAATAAGCAAAGTTATTATCTTTTGTGCTTTGTTTCCAGGAATTTTAAATTTTATGTGATGCTAGGCTTATGTGACTTATGAAGAAAAAAACATAAGTGGATGCTTTGTCATTATCTAGGGGATTTGAGTATATATAAAAACTGATTCAGATAATGCCCCTCAATATCATTAGCCATTTCTTTGTGTTCATGTTTCTTGAAAGCAGAAGTTTTATCTGAACAATTTGATAAACATTGTTAAGATATTTAAAACAGACACAATAAATAAAAATAGACTTCTTTGCAACAAGACATATGGACTTCAAATTCTAAGTCTTAAGGCAGAGAAGAGATATTGTATGTGGACTAATCTTAGCAGTTTATACCTTAAAAATAGCGTATTTCATAAAATCTGAGAAATTCTTTTAACATTTTAATGTCTCCTAAAATCTAGACATTCCTTAAAATCGGCTTCTTAGATTCTATGAGTAAAAGCAAACACTTATGCACAAAGGACAATGTTTCAGTTACTGTTTATAACACTTGGCATCTAGTAAAACATTTTGTCCTCAAGCCATTCTATGAGGTAAGAAATATTACACACGTTTTACAGATGAAGAAAGTGAGGCACTGAAGAGGTTGTGTCAACTCCTGGAGCCTTCTAGGCTAGTAAGCAGCAGCGATGAAGTTTAAACACACACAGCTTGACTGCAGATTCTGTGCACCTAACCATTATTACAAATATCATACAGTCTCATATCTTATTTAGTGAAGCAAAAAGTAACCGGAGAAAAGTGTTTTCTCATCAAAAACAAAATCTTAATATGTGAATACACATAGTATTCTTAAATAAGGGTATATTTACCCCTTCTCTCCTCTCAGATGAATTTTTTTTCATTGTTAAAATTTTTACCAAACAGTACCAATATTCACGATCATTCATAGTCGCTTACTTTAACCCAGCTATTCTTTTGATACAAGATGAAGATTTAAACCCTGTATAAGTGAATATAGGGGTCCAAGGAGAATGGAGATCCAGATCAGAGTCCCGTCTTTAGAAACAGAGTTTGGGCCGGGCGCGGTGGCTCAAGCCTGTAATCCCAGCACTTTGGGAGGCCGAGGCGGGTGGATCACGAGGTCAGGAGATCGAGACTATCCTGGCTAACATGGTGAAACCCCGTCTCTACTAAAAATACAAAAAATTAGCCAGGCACGGTGGCGGGCGCCTGTAGTCCCAGCTACTCCAGAGGCTGAGGCAGGAGAATGACATGAACCTGGGAGGTGGAGCTTGCAGTGAGCCGAGATCACGCCACTGCACTCCAGCCTGGGTGACAGAGCGAGACTCCGTCTCAAAAAAAAAAAAAAAAAGAAACGGAGTTTGATTGCACTGAATGTTAGTGGACACAGAACTGAGGTTATAACCAAATGAAGGCAGAGAGCACACAGTTGAGAGCACAGGCTCTGGAGTCAGGCCTGGGTTGAAATCTTAGATGATCTTGGATGTCATTCATTTCCCCTAAATTCCTAATTTCTTCATCTGTAAAGTGGGAATAATAATGGTACCTACCATATGGGTAATCGTAAAATTAAAGGACAGCTTGATACATTGTACCTATTACACACATTAGAAATGAAACAGAAGATATTAAATAATTATGCTTGACTTTTTAAAAAAGGAACTTAATGAGTAAAGCAGTGTCCTGTAAGAAGATGAAGACTACACTAAGAGTTGATATGACCACAGAAATCAGAAGCATGCAGTTGTTAATTTCATGCCTTAAGTCCAATTAATGACAAAACCTATTCCTTTGGCTAATTCACTTGCCAAACATATTTATTAGGAAGGAATACTATCAGAATGATTAGGATATTCTATATTTTTATGCATTCATAAGTCAATCTAGCTTTTCTTTTGAGGAAAAATATGACCATCCAATTGGAAGATAATAGCTATCTAGATACAATTAATCAGTTTAAAATTTTATTTCACAACCATAACATCATTTTTGTATATATTAGTATACAGAATTACACCAACAGGGATCATTTTGATCTTATGGGCTTTTTTGTTGTATATTTTAAACAAAAGTTATAGTAAATGTATACAAAACATTATAATCCCTTGTCTTTATGTACAGCTTACCCAGGGCATAATTTTAGAGATATCTGGCTTCATTCCTAGAATTCTAAGTTGGTGTGTACACTGTTTAAATAGGTGTGGAATGAGTCCTTTGGTGAATGTATGGTGATAAACCGTGAATGAAAAAACTTTAGTAATTTTCAATTTATTTTAAAATAATGATTTCTTTTTAAAGCAGGAATATAAAGTTTTACTTTTTATTTTAAATTTAAACCTTTTTAAATAAAAACTATTAAAGTATATTAAAATTAATGTTAAAATCCACAAAATAACAAAAATTAGGGAAACATTGAAAAATATCAAGCATTTTAAACAAATATCACTTTTTGAAGTTTTCTCACAAACTATTTTGTTATATATGTCATGAGTTGAATAAATACATAAACATTACTAGTACACTATTTCAGTCAGATATTCTTGAAGACATGGATTAAAAAAAGACCTGATCAGCTAATTTTCTTGGCATGTGTTTTTGTGTGTGTGTGATCTGCCATGCCAATATTTAAAGACATGTGCACACTAACTACAGCCCAATGATTGTCCATTATTAAAATGGCAACCAGGTATCTCTATTTTCCTTTTCAACTCTAAGAAACCAAGAAACAGTTACCTAAGAAGGAAATTACACCTACCAGGGATTTTTATCTTCTGAATTACAAATAATTGTCTTCTGTTACTTCTATACTATGCTTCTCCCCTATGCATTTCCAAACCAATGGAAAGCGTGCACACTTGCACATACACATGCATGCACACACTCAGAACAGCACTTTGCCTCAACAATTCCACGGTTCTAATTAAAAGCTACATTTTGTTAAGTAAATTAGGAGTTACAATAAAGTGGAGGGAGCATGTGAAATGAATAATTAACATTGTATAGACTTCGGCATCATAATTAAGATTAAATGCCGCATATATTCAAACTAGATTAGTACAGCCATTGAAAGGAGCAATGTGCTCAGTGGGAGAGTATGCTTTTGCTAAATAATGTTTTATGAAGAATATTCTAAAAACATTAAGCATAAGGTTGTCATATATAAAATGATTAAAGTTTTATACAAAAGAAGCTGTAATTCTGGTAAATGAAGTAATTTCGTTTTCCTGCTGTTTTCACCTTTAAGAACATACTGTAAATGGAAAGGAACTCCATGTGATACCTTATTAAACAGAGTATGAATCCCCTCATTTGAAGTTAATGAACCCTTGCTACATAAATTTGGGGTAACAGACAGTTCCAGACACTTAACCTCACCAATTCCTTTTGGAAATGTTAATTTGATTTAAGTTCTTATTTATTGTATCCTCTAATCTTGCTACCAATCTATTTGTTTTGTATCACAGAAAATAAACATTCAACTTTCCTTTAGGTTCTTTCTTGTGTTTTGTGAATAATTTGTGAAAACTCTTAGAGCTGGCAATCGATATTCATATATTTTTATAGCACAAGAATTTTATTCATGCTGACAGTAAGTTTTATGCTGAGATTAGACTTGGTTGTGAGCATTTTACTGTACATTTCTGCTTTTCCTGGAAATTGACAAGTTAGAGTTTAAAAAACGAAATCAAAGCAAAATGTGATTTTTACAGTAGTTAAATATTGGCTAAAATTCTTTCTTCATCTCTCCAATTTTTTGCTATTGCCCCAGGACTGTTAAAAAACAAAAACAAGCCCAAAACAAAACAAAAAACAATTGATTTTAAGTCTTATCTCAGGTATAACATTTATTATCAAACTGAGGTGGGATGAAAAGCATTTGAAATTTTTAAAATTATGTATGTTTTTAAATTCATGTGCATACATTTATTGTGGGATGAGGAAAATGTATATTCCAAATCAGCAAAATTATTTGATCAAAATGGTCAGCTAAATAACCAACCAATGAAACTACCAATAGAATCGGTAGCATAGGTTTATATGTGTAAAGTTTTAATCATCTCATCGTTTTAAGACCTCATTATTTTGGTCTGTGATTTCTTGAAATTAAGATGAAAATTAAAAGGCATTCTATCAGGATATATTCATTCAGAAGAGGAAAGAATGGGTGTATTTTGGGTGGGGAAAGGGTACACTTTTTGTTGTTATAATATATCATAGCTATTTATTGAACACATTGCAGTGTAAAATACTCAAATAGCTTTTGAAAAGAAAAATCAGAATTTTTTTTTTTTAGGTCAAACAATCATTTGAGGGATGGTAGGAAAAATTTCAGAGTGTTTCTCATAAGAGAAGAGTATGATGAGACAGGCTGTTATTCTTTAAAGTAAAGAAGGCTCTGAAGTTTTATTTACCTTATTCAAGCACGTATTTTCTCAGAATCATACTATGATTTTCAAGCAGACTAAAATGGTTCTTACACACTGAGAGAGGCACTTTTTTAAAAAAATATTCTTTGGTAAGTTATTCTATAGAAATAACATTTAATACTCTCCAAAAAAGCAAGCCAAAAAGAAAAATAAGCTTCTGAATATCAATTCAAAAGTTGACAGTCCATCTACTTACATTATAAATAAACCCAAGGAAAAATTCTAAAACGTTGCCTATTAAATATCTATTAGTTATTTACCAGGTAAAAAATCAAAGACACCCAAATCACAGATTTGCTAAACAAAATCCATCAATATCACTTTTTTAACCAACTCATATCAGGATAATCTTTAAAATAATGGAGGAAATAGGTAACAAAAAATTGTAAATTGGCCAGGTCCTAAGAGAAAAAAAAATTCAGCTACTATCCTTGCCAATTAAACAAAATATTTTAAAGAATTACTTTAGCCACCATTTTTGGTGAAAAGAACATTGCTTTATGGATTTAAAATGCAAGTTAGATACTATTCCTCTAACTATAAATTACCTTTATAGCAATATAATTGCAGGTCCTACAAGTAGGTAGCACTAATAGTGTTATCAATTATAGTGTCATAAACATTGTTTATGGCAGCATATAGATATTAATGTAATCAAGAATCAATAGTGGTTATTCAAAGTGTCATGTAAAATATAACTCGCTTACTAGATAAAATATTTAAGTTTAAGCCCATGGGGAATGTATATTACCACCCAGAAAGTTATTTGGGCCAAGTCTAATCAAATTTAAATATGAATTAAAGAACAGAAAAATAGGTGTATTCAGTAGACATTCTGGACATGGCAAAACTTATTTTATACAACGTTATTTTAGAATCCTATTTTATGGTTTTTTTTTTTTAAGTCTATATAAATAGATCTACACAACAGTGACAATGTTAGATTTTCAAATCTGTGTGAATGAGTCTCATGGAGCCACGGAGCAATCAAAGCCATGCACATTATTTCATTTTATTCCTGGCAGAAGTAACTTAAAAAAAAGCACTAACAATTATTAGTGGGGCTCCTATGGCAAGATTCTTAATTCCCCTGCTGTATGGGGTGGCATCTTTAGATGGCTCCAAATTCCTGGCCCTTTGATGTTCATACCCTGTATGACTCCCTCTCTCTTTGAGTCAGGGTGGCCCTGATATAAGGTGAGTCTTTTTACAAAAAGAACCTGGAGGTCAAAGAGGAGAGGAGGCAGAAATTAAAAGCTGTGGTGGATGCTGTCTTGTTGGCCTAAGAGGTACCAGGTGCTGCATTGTGGAGAGGGTCACGTGGCACAGAACAGCAGGCTAGGCTGCCTCTAGTAGATGAGAACCCAACTAGTAAGCAAACAGGGATGTTACTGATACAACTGGAAGGAAATGAATTCTGCCAACACCCTAAAAGACTGCATGGGAACTCTAAACCACAGATGAAAATGCACCCCCAGTCAGCACATTTATTGCAGTCTGATGAAACCCTGTACAGAGAGGTCCAGTTAATCCATACCCAGACTTCTAGACCTACAAAAATATATAATAAATGAGTGTTCTTTTAAGTCTTTAAACCAGTGGTGATTTGTTACATAGCAATACAAAACTAACACTCCTACTTTAACCCCTCTGTCTGGAAATTGACTTATTTCTCATCAATTCCAGTGTCAAAGCAACTTAAAACTTAAGAATAAGAAACCATTATGTTCTCCCTAATTCTCCAAACTGGTACCAAGTCACAATGAGCTTCTAAAACCCTGAAGTCTCAAGTCTGAAATGTAGAGGCACATGTTGATTGTACCATCAGAAGGTTATCTGTAAGCACTTACATAAAGCATGTATGCATAAATTGTATTAGCATATACATATATATATACACACACACACATAGAGCCACTTAGCTTTGAAAAGATAAAGCTGTAAAGATAATAGTATAAAACCTATGATAGCTTTAAATTCAAGCTCAGCCAGATGCACATCACTATACTGAAATTCAACTAGCTAGATTCATTTTACTATATTAGTCAGTAATGAGATCATTTTCCTTCTTTAGAAACTTGTACAGGATTGCCTATCCTCAAGTCTGTTTTAAAAGAAAAAGGGGTTAAGAGAGTTGAAGGCTAGTTCCCAATATTACCCAAAGAGTAACAGTGTCCAAAAGTATCATGATTTCAAGGTATGTTAGTCTGTTTTGTGTTGTTATAAAGGAGTAGCTGAGACTGGGTAATTTATATTAAAAAAAAGTTTATTTGGCTCCTGGTTCTGCAGGATATACATGAAGGATGGTGCCAGCATATGCTTCCGGTGAGGCTTCAGGGAGCATCCAATCATGGCAGGAGGGAGAGGGGAGCCAGTGTGTCACACAGCAAGAGAGGGAGCAAAAGAGATACCATGCTCTTTTAAATAGCCAGCTCTCCTGTGAACTAAGAGTGAGAACTCACTCATTACCACAGGGAGGGCACCAAGCCAGTCATGAGGGATTCACCCCCAGGGCCCAAAAACCTCCCACTAGGCCCCACCTCCAACATTAGGGATCACATTTCAACATGATATTTGGAGGGGATGAATTATATCCCAAGAAGGGAAGCAAACTTATCGATATCAGATGCCATGTACAGACTAGATGCATTTGCCACTTCATAGCACTTAATTTTCTGGCAATTTTTAGAGGAGGTTAGAAAGAGCTAAGGAGAAGAGTATGAGGCTCATGTAACACTGATGAGTGATGTCACTAGATGTAACACAAGAAATGTGTGGATAATGAAGACCTGGGAAGTGCGTGACTATTCAAATGGTATCTGAAAACCTCAAATTTTTAAAATCTTCTGACCGGCTGGGCACAGTGACTCACGCCTGTAATCCTAACACTTTGGGAGGCTGAGGTGGGTAGGTCACCTGAGGTCGGGAGTTCAAGACTAGCCTGACCAACATGGAGAAACCCTGTCTCTACTAAAAGACACAAAATTAGCCAGGTGTGGTGGTGCATGCCTGTAATCTCAGCTACTCGGGAGGCTGAGGCAGGAGAATCACTTGAACTCGGGAGGCAGAGGTTGCCATGAGCCGAGGTTGCAGTGAGCCCAGATTGTACCATTGCACTCTAGCCTGGGCAACAAGAGTGAAAATCCATCTCAAAACATAATAAAATAAAATAAAATAAAATATAAACAAAAGCAAAATAAAGCAAAACAAAACACCTTCTAAAGAGTAACTGAAACACATCTTGCTCCCATAGGCTACCAGTTTGCAAGGAAAAAATGTGAAATAGTTACCTTTGTTGATAAATGACCTAACCTCTCTAAGACTTATTTTCTTGAACTCTAAAATGGGATAAAGTAGCACCTCTTCTTGATTTATAAGGATTAAATTATATAATGCATATAAATACTGAAAACAATGACATACACCTAGTGTGATAACAGGTAGTAAGTAAAAAAGATAGTGGTGATCAAGTAGTAGTATCAAAATTAAAGCTGACTTTTTCTAATTCTTATTCCTGAAGGTTGTATGCTATATAGAATCTTTTAATCAATTCTATATAGATGATATATATATATTACATCTCAATCTCAGTGGATTGTTGCTATTTATTCTTCTTGGATTTACCTGTACTTGCTAATTTGTAGATGGACTTCTTATCAGTCCATTATTCAGAAACTATTCTGATTATAATCACCTTGATTTTATATAATTTAGATGACAGCTCTCTCTTCAACCCTCCACCCAACACACATACACACACACGCATGCACATACACACTCAATGCTTATAAATTATATTTAGCCCTCTTTATGGGAATATATGTATCCCATTAATGTAAATCAGTGGTCTTCAACTAGTAGCCCATAGACCAGATTTGGCTTATGCATATTTTACTTAGCTAGCATAGTGTTGGCTTTGCCATTATACACTAAATAATTATGAGTGGCCAACACTTACAAATTGGGAAATTCACATTAAAATCTTAATTTCTGGCTTTTTTAATGTAAAAAATCAGACTTGTATCTTAAAAGTAGGTATCATCTGGGTGCAATGGCTCACACTCGAAATCCCAGCACTTTGGGAGGTCAAGGCAGGAGGATTGCTTGAGATCAAGAGTTGGAGACCAGACTAGTCAATACAGTGAGACTTGGTCTCTATGAAAAGAAAAGATTAGCCAGGTGCTAGACTCAAACTCCTGGGCTCAAGCAATCTTTCCTCCTCAGCCTCTGAGTAGCTGGGACTAGAGGTAGGTACCATTGTGCCTGGCTGGGATCCCTGTTTTCTCAAGACCATATTCTGTGGCTGCTTCTTCCCCACTCACTCTACCACTATCTGCTGAAATGATCTGCTAACAATTCTGGAAATAATTTTTAGCAAAAAAAAAAAAAAAAAAAATTTGAAAAACATATTGTTTGAAGGATGTTATTTGGTTGCATGCTCATGTTATCATTGCCTCTTTTCTCAGTGGCCCAGAGGAATGACTGCATTGAAAATGTTCCATTATTTATATACACAATAAAATACTGTCATATTGATTTATCCAGGTATTTGGTTATGATTATTTTCTCCAGAAGAATCTTAGTGAGACTTGGAAATGTTTATAGCAATTTTAGGTTTTTAAATAGTTTTTTTTTTTTTAACTGGACAGAGGGCTTGTTTCATTATAGTTGTGATATTACCTAAGCAAATCCAGAGATTTACGGGGAGTCCCACCTTCATTATGCTATGCTCTTAAGAGTTCTGTCTAGAAATGACTTCCTGAAGGAGTAAAACATTTTCTTCTTTCAGAAATTTGGGTCACATTACCGTCTTATGAAGAACTTTCCCCAATTAAATAGCACTCAGTCATTAAATATTCAAAAATTGGAGGAGAGTTCAGAGAATAACTTCCTATCGATACAACAGAATGATTTCCCAAATGCCATAGCTCTCTGAGTGTATTTGCTGCTGTTGCATATTCCATGTTGCCATCTAGTTTAGGGAATCGCTATGAAAATCTTTTTTTGAAATGAAATGAACAATTTAATATCATTTCCATAGCTCATTGCTGCAATTTAGGGAACTTCCTTTTACGCTTGGACTGTGTCCTCATTACCACTGTAATGACTTCTCACCCACGTTTGTAATGACTAAATAATTGATATGTTGGTGGGTACTCAATGTACATGATTTTAAAACATTAAATATAAAAGAAAAGGGCATTCTAATCACCCATGAATACTTTTTTTTAAGAACGTACTTTCCAATATAAGTGTTAAAAGTGCAGAGAAGTTAAACACCAGTTAATAACGATCAGGTAATTTATGCTAGTTTCATAGTTAGGGTTAAGTACTCTAGCAAAAGCACTTGTTCACCTTGGAGACTATGTTTCATTTCCAACATAATCCTCAAATTAAAAAGATATACATGTTGCCATCAGCCCTGTTTCTTATGCACAGTAGCTCCCATTGTCCTAAAGTGGCCCCTTGGGTCATCTTGCTATGGAAGTAGTTAATTTTTTTCACATTTGTAACCTGAAACAGCATAACTGGAAATCAGTAAATAGCTTTGCATACTTAGCATGTCTAATTACAGGTTCAAAAATTAGAGGTATCAAGGTCAAGATTATCAGAGAACAAGCCACTAAATTAGCAAAACTGAGGTCTCTATTACTTGGGATATTCCGTGAGCTTATTTATAGAATTAATATAGATATAAATGTAGAGATAGATATACAGATCTCTTGCATTAGACCAAGTTTCTGAAAATATGAAAATAGCAATTTCTTTCCCAAAGATTCTGAGTTTGGGGCCATGTCAAAGCTTTCTTTTAGAACCCTACAGGGAGGTTTAACCTTCAGATTAGCTTGAACACACAGTGGTATTCAGGCTATCAGGAAAGGTTGGAGAAAGACTGTTAATAAAGCATTCAAAAAGGTTATTTGCATAAACTGTCTTCCTTAAACTAAGCATTACAAATGGTATTGTTGCTCAAAGCCAAAATAGTAAGCAATTAAAGTTTGGACTCTAAATTCCCTCTGCTACTACTCTTTAAACCAGGAAAAACCATTGTCTTAAAGTCTTGCTTCAAGTGTCCCATATGAGGACACTGGATCTGAACACTTGGAATTACAAACCCAGAATACGAACTGGGATTTGTGCATGAGGAAAGGTCGATAAATTAGTTTGCTAAGGCTGCCGAAACAGAGTACTGGATACCTGAAACAACAGAAATCGATTTTCACAGTGCTGGAGGCTACAATTCTGAGATCAAGGTGTCAACAGAGAGGGTGTCTTCTGAAACGATTCTTCTTGACTTACCAATGGCCGCCTTCCTTCTATGTCTTCACATGGTCTTCCCTGTGTGCTTGTGTCTGTGTCTTAATCTCCTCTTTTAAGGACACTAGTCACATTGGATTAACACCCATGCTTATGTCCAGATTTTACCTCTTTAAACACTTTTTTTTTTGAGACAGAGTTTCGCTCTTGTTGCCCAGGCTGAAGTGCGATGGCACGATCTCAGCTTACCGCAAACTCTGCCTCCCAAGTTCTAACGATTCTCCTGCCTCAGCCTCCTGAGTAGCTAGGATTACAGGCATGCACCACCACGTCTGGCTTATTTTTGTATTTTTAGTAGAGACAGGGTTTTCCCATGTTGGTCAGGCTGGTCTCGAACTCCTGACCTCAGGAGATCCACCCACCTCAGCCTCCCAAAGTGCTAGGATTACAGGCGTGAGTCAGTGTGCCTGGCCTCAACACTCTAAGTACAGTCACATGCTGTGATACTGAGGTTAAGACATCAACGTATGAATTTTGGAAAGATATAATTAAGCACATAACAGTCTGTAACAGGGGATAGCAATCAGATTGCAGCACAAATATTTTTACGCTGATTTTTTACAATTCCTGTATTTTTACAAAAAAAAAACACTTATTTTTGCCCATACCTTGACTCATTATCAAACATATAATATACATAAAGTGTGTTTCTAAAAAAAAAGAATCAGTTGATAACTTGGCCTTTCCCCCCAGTACCCTAAACATTGAGTCTTTTCTGAACAGCCTGTTAAGACTTTCCTAAAAGGCTTCTCAAGGGAAAATTATTGTAGGCAAAGTTATTGTTATAATACTATCTTCTGGTTGTAACTCCAGATGTAACCACAGGACTGTGAAACTCTAGGAGCTCTGGGTGTTATGATGATATATCAGAGGGGACAAAGTTGTCATGATAAGCATTTTGTTCAGCAGGAAATCTTTTCTCAATGAGGATGTTTAATGTGTCCCAGAGAACAACAATAAATAAAAAGTCTTTACCTGCTGTACAAAGGCATTTGACTCTGAGGTCACGGAGTTAATTGGCAGCCTGTAGAAAGAAACTTGCTTTCTACATGCCAGGGACCTCAAGGGTATATAGTAACTAGCGGACTTACAGGTCAGAAACCAAAAACTTTCTTAAGAGTATTAATTAAACCAAATATTGAGGGAAAAGACAGATATGCAAGCTATTGTCACTACTCTTTCTAAATATCCAAGTTTGTGATAGTGGCATACCTTTTTTTGTATGACTATAGTTAATGATCAACTTGCTATTTGTGTAACAAAAGATAAATGAAGTTAAATCATATTTAGATGATTTAATAGATGATTATATATATTTGAATTATTAATGCAAACACAATACCAGGAAAATGTAAATAATTAATGATGTACTTATAAATAATTTCTATTAGTGAAATAGATTAAGAAAATGATTTGTCCTTACCAGTGGGCTCATAAATATTTAATAGTAACTACCACTGACATCTTTTAGATACACCTTAAAACTCTAACATTTAAGCCTCTTTTAATAATATGGAATGCATTTTTCAGTAGAAAATAAAGTTAGCAAAGTATACTTATGTATAGATTTACTTCATATCACTTAAAAACATTTTCAAATAGTTAGAATATAAACTATGTTCCATTGTGTTTCATATTCATAGAGATCATTTTTTCTTTTAAAAATCACACCTAGAAGATGTTAAAATGTGTTCACTTAAACATAATTTTATAGTACTAATCCATAGCATGCTTAATTTTTATGTTCTCTAATTTTATATATTGTTGTATTAAAGGAAAAAAAAATATATTTTAAAAACCTCTTCATATAGTTGCGTTTTCATCTATATACTTGAACAAGACGCAAAACAAGTCCAGCCATGGACAGAGCACACTTAGGTGGGTTACCTGCCATTCACCCACCCTTGTGGTAAACAAGAGATTTGCCAGGAATGTTATGTAACAATTACTTGCAACAGAAGAGCTGACAATGATGTAGGCAGATTCTCCAGAACAGTGATAGGTTGAATCAGATATCCCTTATGAATGACGAAGCGCATCGTTATAAGCCCACTGTCATCCTTGCTTCTCCTTGACCTGGGAAGTCTATACCTCCATGTTGGAGCACATATGCCTCCCATTTGATACAAACAGTTTTAAATCTTCACCTTTTAAAGATATCTTATATTTTTTAACTGGATCTATTCCTATTTTCCTACTAGTTACATTAACTTTGTGATGATATCATAGCATGAATCTATATAAATACAGAACATTTGTTGTGTGTGTGTGTATATATATATATATATATATATAAAACTTAAAATATCTACTTAAATAAGTTTTATCATAAACATATAAAATACTGAGATTGATAAACTCTCCCATCTTATTCAATTCTCTCCTCAGTAACCACTCCTACTTTGTAATGATATATTTTCTGACATTTGCAAAGTCCAATCAGCCTTATAGACCTAATGGTGATTCTCTTTAAGATATCTTTGAGTTCTCTGCTACAATCCATGATTTGCTTATCTCCGTCCCAATTCATGATTTCTTCATTTCTGTTCAGATACATTGTAAGTTGAATTAATAATTTACTCTGACAGTGTGCTTACTGCTGGCAATCTTTATTCCAAGGTTGTTGCTTTTGTTTTATGAGAGGGTTGAGGAGTCAATACTTTCTCTTCCTACGAAAAGCTAAAAAAGGATCTAGCCTATTATTGGGCAATCTGTTTCTTGTTCTTTACTGTACTACCTTAATACCCAGAAGCCTTTGCAGTCATATAATTTATGCCTTTATTTTTATAATACCTTTCATAATCTCACCTTTATTACATAATTAGGTAGGGATTCATCTATCCCCTGGATGATGGAGGGAGGCTAGGAGTTCAATGAAGGCAGAACCTTTGTTATATACAAATTAGTATGCTTTCTTTGTAGCAAAGCAAGTATTTCATAGGATTTGTGAGACAATAAAAAAGAAGAGGGGCTGATTCAGATATGAGGCAAACTAAAATTAGATACAATAAGTCACAATTCACAATGAAGATACGATACTTACAAATTTCAGTAGCCATTAGGAAGCGAAATTACAGATGATGGGAGGCAGGAGAAACATACTAACAGTAGAGGAATAGGAGACTTTCATATACCACGCTCAGGCCAAGACACATAATGTGAACAGGAAAGGATATAACAGCAAGAATAAGAGGTAGCACCTAAACAGTATAATCATAAAGGTAGATTTCTTTTGGATTTCCAACTTTTAAGTTCAGAGGTACATGGGTAGGATGTGTAGTTTTGTTATACAGGTAAACGTGTGCCATGGTGGTTTGCTGCATAGATCATCCCATCACCTAGGTATTAAGTCCCCAGAATCCCACTAGTTATTCTTCCTGATGCTCTCCCTCCTCCCACCCCCAATCCTCCTACAGGCCCCTAGTGTGTGGTGTCCCCCTCCAATTGTCCATGTGTTCCCATTATTCAGCTCCCACTTATAAGTAAGAAAATGCAGTGTTTGGTTTTCTTTTCCTGTATTCATTTGCTGAGGATAAAGGCTTCCAAATACATCCATGTCCCTGCAAAAGGACATGTTCTTGTTCCTTTTTATGATTGTATAGTATTCTATGGTATGTGTGTGTGTGTATATACATATATACATTTATACATGTACACACACACACACACACACGCACACACCCCACATTGTCTTATCCAGTTTATCAATGATGGGCATTTAGGTAGATTCCATCTCTGTTATTGTGAATAGTGCTGTAATGAACATATGCACACATGCATCTTTATAGTAGAATGATTTACATTCCCCTGGGTAATCAGATTGCTGAGCCAAATAGCATTTCTGCCTCTAGGTCTTCGAGGAATTGCCACACTGTCTCCCGTAATGGTCGAACTAATTTTATACTGTTGGTGGGTGTGTAAAGTGTTCCTTTTTCTCCAAAAGCTTGCTAGCATCTGCTGTTTTTTTTTATTTCTAATAAGAGACATTCTGACTGGTGTGAGATGGTATCTCACTGTGGTTTTGATTTGCATTTCTCTAATGATCAGCGATGTTGAGTTTTTTTTCATGTTTCTTGGTCACATGTATATCTTCTTTTGAAAAGTGTCTGTTCATGTCTTTTGCTCACTTTTTTTTTTGAGACGGAGTCTCGCTGTGTCTCCCAGGCTGGAGTGCAGTGGCGTGATCTTGGCTCACTGCAAGCTCCGCCTCCCGGGTTCACGCCATTCTCCCGCCTCAGCCTCCCAAGTAGCTGAGACTACAGGCGCCCGCCACCACGCCCGGCTAGTTTTTTGTATTTTTAGTAGAGACGGGGTTTCACCATGTTAGCCAGGATAGTCTCGATCTCCTGACCTCGTGATCCACCCGCCTCGGCCTCCCAAAGTGCTGGGATTACAGGCTTGAGCCACCGCGCCCGGCCCTTTTGCTCACTTTTAATGGTTTTTTTTTTTTCTTGTAAATTTGTTTAAGTTCCTTGTAGATGCTGGATATTAGACCTTTGTCAGGTGGATAGATTGCAAAAATTATCTCCCATACCGTAGGTTGTTTGTTTACTTCTGATAGTTTCTTTTGCTGTACAGAAGCTCTTTAGTTTTATTAGCTCTTTAGTTTAATTAGATCCCATTTGTCAATATTTGCTTTTATTTCAATTGCTTTTGATGTTTTTGTCATAAAATCTTTGCCCATGCCCATGTCCTGAATAGTATTGCCTAGATTTTCTTCTACGGTTTTTATAGTTTGGGATTTTACATAATTTAAGTCTTCAATCCTTCTTGAGTTGATTTTTGTATATTGTGTAAGGAAGGGCTCTAGTTTCAATTTCCTGGATATGGCTAACCAGTTCTCCTAGCACCATTTATTAAATAGGGTATAACTGCCCCATTGCTTTTGTCAGGTTTGTCAAAGACCAGATGATTTTAGGTGTGTGGTCTTATTTGTGAGTTCTCTATTCTGTTCCATTGGTCTAAGTGTCTGCTCTTATACAAGAAGCATGCTTCCTTGTTTACTCTAGCTTTGTAGTAAAGTTTGAAGTCAGGTAGCATGATGCCTCCAGCTTTGTTCATTTTGAATAAGATGGTCTTGGCTATTCAGGCTCTTTTTTGGGGTCGATGAGTATTTCCAATCCTGTGAAAAATGTCAATGGTAGTTTGATGGGGATAACATTGAATCTAAAAATTACTTTGGGTAGTATGGCCATTTTCATGGTATTGATTCTTCCTATCCATAAATATGGAAAGTTTTTCTGTATGTGTCATCTATTTCTTTGCCAATGGTTTGTAGTTCTCCTTGAAGAGGTCCTTCGCTTTCCTTCTAAGCTGTATTCCTAGATATTTTATTCTTTTTGTGGTAATTTTGAATGAGAGTTCATTCATGATTTGACTCTCAGCTTGCCTGTCATTGGTGTATAGAAATGCTAGCGATTTTTGCACATTGATTTTGTATTCTGAGAATTTGCTGAAGTTGCATATCAACTTAAGAAGCTTTTAGGCAGAGATGATGGGATTTTCTAGGTATAGGATCATGTCATCTGTAAACAAAGATCATTTGACTTCCCCTCTTCCCATTTGAATAGCTTTATTTCTTTCTTCGCCTGATTGTCCTGGCCAGAACTTCCAATATTATGCCAAATAAGAGTGGTGAGAGAGGCCATCCACGTCTTGTACTGGTTTTCAAGGGGAATGCTTTCAGCTTTTGCCCATTCAGTATGATATTGTCTGTGGGTTTGCCATATATGGCTCTTATTGAGTTATGTTCCTTCAACACCTAGTTTGAGAGTTTTTAACATGAAGGGATGTGGAAATTGAATAACTTGCTCCTGAATGACTCTTGGGTAAATAATGAAATTAAGGTAGAAACCAAGAAGTTATTTGAAACCATTAAGAAAAAAGATGCAATGTATCAGAATCTTTAGAACACAGCTAAAGTAGCATTAAGAGGGAAATTTTAGCACCATATGCCCACATCAAAAAGGTAGAAAGTTCCCAAGTTAACAACCTAACATTATGACTAAATGATCTAGAGAACCAGGAACAAACAAACCCCAAAGCTAGTAGAAGACAAGAAATAACCAAGATCAGAGCTGAGCTGAACTGAAAGAGACATGAAAAACAAACAAACCAAAAAAAAGTATCAAGAAGCTGTTTCTTTGAAATAATTAATAAAACAGAACACTAACTAGACTAATGAAGAGAAGAGAGAAGATTCAAATGAACAATCAGAATTGATAAGGGGATTATCACCACTGACCCCACAGAAATAAAATCAGAGAATACGATATATACCTCTATGCACATAAACTAGAAAATATAGAAGAAATGGATATATTCTTGAATAAATACACCTTCCCAAGACTGAACCAGGAAGAAACTGAATCTCTGAATAGACCATTAATAAATTCTGAAATTGAGGCAGTAATAAATAGCATGCCGACCAAAAAAAGCCCAGGACCAGACTGATTCAAAGCTGAATTTTACCAGAGGTACAAAGAAGAGCTGGTACCATTTCCACTGAAACTATTCCAAAAAATTGAAAAGGAGGGACTCCTCCCTTACTCAATGAGGCCAGCATCATCCTGATACCAAAACCTGGCAGAGATACAACAAAAAAGAAAACTTGAGGCCAATATCCTTGATGGACATTAATGCAAAAATCCTCAACAAAATACTGGCAAACTGAATATAGCAGTGCATTAAAAAGCTCATTCACCATGGTCAAGCAGGCTTCATCCCCAGGATGCAAGGTTGGTTCAACATACACACATCAATAAATGTGATTTATCACGTAAACAGAACTAAAGACAAAACCCACATGATTATCTCAATAGATGCAGAAAAGGCCTTTGATAAAATTCAACACCACTTCATGCTAAAAAAAAACTCCATAAACTAGTTATTGATGGAACATCTCTCAAAATAATAAGAACTATTTATGTCAAACCCACAGCCAATGTCATACTGAATGAGGGAAAAAAACAAAGACAAAACCCACATGATTATCTCAACAGATGCAGAAAAAGGCTTTCAATAAAATTCAACATCCCTTCATGTTAAAAACTCTCAATAAGATAGATCTATGCATAGATTTTGAAATTTACATTCTTAAAATAGAGAATATTACTGTCTCAAGTACCAATTTTATTATGTCCTTGTTTTTACTTGTTTTCAAGTAAACCAATAGGTGACACTAAAAATAGCTCTAATTTCAAGGCAGATACATTAAAAACAACTCTGATCATAATGCAATAAAAGTAGACATTGACAAAAACAAAAACTTTTTAATTGAAACAATATAAAACAAAACATCTATTAAATGACTTGGGTAAAAAGGGAAAACACTGAGATAATAGAATTTCTAAAAATATAAACACTACATATTAGAATCTATGGGTTCATTTAAAGCAATAAACAAAAAAATTCTTAGCACTACAACAGTTCTCAGAATAAATAAAATATCTGGCTCAAAAGATGTCAACACAAGATGGTGGAATATGAATAGCTCTGGTCTGCAGCTCCTAGTGAGACCAACACAGAAGGCAGGTGATTTCTGCTTTTTTTTTTTTTTTTGTTTTTTTTTTAATTGAGACGGAGTGTCGCTCTTTCGCCCAGGCTGGAGTGCAGTGGCCGGATCTCAGCTCAATGCAAGCTCCGCCTCCCGGGTTTATGCCATTCTCCTGCCTCAGCCTCCCGAGTAGCTGGGACTACAGGCGCTCGCCACCTCGCCTGGCTAATTTTTTTGCATTTTTTAGTAGAGACGGAGTTTCACCGTGTTAGCCAGGATGGTCTCGATCTCCTGACCTCGGGATCCGCCCGTCTCGGCCTCCCAAACTGTTGGGATTACAGGCGTGAGCCACCGCGCCCAGCCAATTTCTGCATTTTTAACTGAGGTACCCGATTCATCTCATTGGGACTGGTTAAACAGTGGATGCAGCCTATGGGAGGGTAAGCAGAAGCAGGGTAAGGTGTTGCCTCACCCAGGAAGCATAAGGGGTCAGGCAACTCCCTCCTCTAGCCAAGGGAAGCTGTGATGGACTGTGCCAGAAGGGATGGTGCTATCTGACCCAGATACTACACTTTTCCCATGGTCTTTGCAACCCAAAGACCAGGAATTTCCCTTGGGTGCCTATACCACCAGGGCCGTGGGTTTCAATTACAAATTGGATGGCCATTTGGGCAGACACCAAGCCAGTTGTAGGAGTTATTTTTCCTACCCCAGTGGCACCTGGAACACCAGCATGACACAACCATTCACTCCCCTGGAAAGGGGGCTAAAGTCAGGGAGTCATCGCCTTGCTCAGAGGATCCCACCCCCATGGAGCCCAATAAGCTCAGATCCACTGGCTTGAAATTCTTGCTGCCAGCATAGCAGTCTGAAGTGAACCTGGGATGCTCAATCTTGGTGGGGAGAAGGTTGTTCATCATTACTGAGGCGTGAGTAGGCGGTTTTCCCCTCACAGTGAAAACAAAGCCACTGGGAAGTTTGGACTGGGCAGAGTCCATCACAGTACTGCAAAGCCACTGAAGCCAGACTGCCTCTCTAGATTCCTCCTCCCTGGGCAGGGCCTCTGTGAAAGAAAGGCAGCAGCCTCAGTCACACACTTATAAATAAAACTCCCATCTCCCTGGGACATAGCACCTGGGGGAAGGGGTGGCTGTGGGCACAGCTTCAGTAGACTTTTAAACGTTCCTGCCTGCTGGCTCTGAAGCAAGCAGTGGATCTCCCAGCACAGCACTCCAGGTCTGCTAAAGGACAGACTGTCTCAAGTGGGTCACTGACCCCCGTGCCTCCTGACTGGGAGACACCTCGCAGCAGGGGTCAACAGATACCTCTTACAGGAGAGCTCCAGCTGGCATCTGGTGGGTGTCCCTCTGGGATGAAGCTTCCAGAGGAAGGAGCAGGCAGCAATATTTGCTGTTCTACAGCTTCCACTGGTGATACTCAGGCAAACAGGGTCTGGAGTGAACCTCTAGCAAACTCCAGCAGATCTGGAGAAGGGGATCCTGACTGGTAGAAGGAAAACTAACAAAGAGAAAGCAACAGCATCAACATCAACAAAAAGGATGTCCATGCAAAAACCCCATCCAAAGATCACCAACATCAAAGACCACAGGTAGATAAATCCATGAAGATGAGGAAAAACCAGCACAAAAAGGCTGAAAATCCAAAAACCAGAATGCCTCTTCTCCTCCAAAGGATCACAACTCCTGGCCAGCAACGGAACAAAACTGGACGGAGAATGAGTTTGATGAATTAACAGAAGTAGGCTTCAGAAAGTGGGTAATGACAAACTCCTCCAAGTAAAAGGACCATGTTCTAACCCAATGCAAGGAAGCTAAGAACCACGATAAAAGATTACAGCAACTCATAACTAGAATAACCAGTTTAGAGAAGAACATAATGACCTGATGAAGTGGGAAAAAATAGCATGAGAACTTCGTGAAGCATACACAACTATCCATAACCAAATCGATCAAGTGGAAGAAAGGATATTAGAGATTAAAGACCAACTTAATGAAACAAGGCAGGAAGATAAGATTAGAGAAAAAAGAATGAAAAGAAAGGAACAAAACCTCCAAGAAATACAGGACTATGTGAGAAGACCAAACCTACATTTAAGATTGGTGTACCTGAAAGTGATGGGGAGAATGGAACCAAGTTGGAAAACACACTTCAGAATATTATCCAGGAGAACTTCCCCAACATAGCAAGACAGGCCAACATTCAAATTCAGGAAATACAGCGAACACCACAAAGATACTCCTCGAGAAGAGCAACCCCAAGACACATATTCGCCAGATTCACCAAGGTTGAAATGAAGGAAAAAATATTAAGGGCAGTCAGAGAGAAAGGTCAGGTTACCACAAAGGGAAGCCCATCAGACTAACAGCGGATCTCTCTTCAGAAACCCTATAAGTCAGAAGAGAATGGGGGCCAATATTTAACATTCTTAAAGAAAAATAATTTTCAACACAGAATTTCATATCCAGTCAAACTAATCTTCATAAATGAAGGAGAAATAAAATCCTTTACAGACAAGCAAATGCGGAGGGATTTTGTCACCACCAGGCCTGCATTATAAGATCTCCCAAAGGAAGCACTAAATATGGAAAGGAAAAACCAGTACTAACCATTGCAAAAACATACCAAAATATAAAGACCATTGACACTATGAAGAAACTGCATCAACTAAAGGACAAAGTAACCAGCTAGCATCATAACAGGATCAAATTCACACATAACAATATTAACCTTAAATGTAAACAGGCTAAATGCCCCAATTAAAAACACAGAATGGTAAATTGGATAAAGAGTCAAGACCCATCGGTGTGCTCTATTTAGGAGGCCCATCTCACATGCAAAGACACACATAGGCTCAAAATAAAGGGGTGGAGGAAGATTTACCAAGCAAATGGAAAGCAAAAAACAAACAAAAAATACCAGGGGTTGCAGTCCTAGTCTCTGACAAAACAGACTTTAAACCAACAAAGATCAAAAAACACAAAGAAGGGCATCACATAATGGTAAAATGATCGATGCAATAAGAGCTAACTATCCTAAATATATACACACCCAGTACAGGAGAAGCCAGCTTCATAAAGCAAGTTCTTAGAGACCTACAAAGAGACTTAGACTCCCACACAATAATAGTGGGAGACTTTAACACCCAACTGTCAATATTAGCCAGATCACTGAGACAGAAAATTATGAAGGATATTCAGGACTTGAAGTCAGCTCTGGACAAAGTGGACCTAATAGACATCTACAGAACTCTCCACATCGAATCAACAGAATATACATTCTTCTTAACACCACATCGCACTTATTCTAAAATTGACCACATAATTGGAAGTAAAACACTCCTCAGCAAATGCAGAAGAATGGAATTCATAACAAACAATCTCTCAGACCACAGTGCAATCAAATTAGAACTCAGGATTAAGAAACTCCCTGAAAACTGCACAACTACATGGAAACAGAACAACCTGCTCCTGAGTGACTACTGGGTAAATAACGAGATTAAGGCAGAAATATATACGTTATTTGAAACCAATGAGAACAAAGACACAACGTATCAGAATCTCTGGGACAAAGCTAAAGCCGTGTCTAGAGGAAAATTTCTAGCACTAAATGCCCATATCAGAAAGTGGGAAAGATCTAAAATCGACACCCTAACATCACAATTAGAAGAACTAGAGAAGCAAGAGCAAGCAAATTCAAAAGCTAGCAGAAGGCAAGAAATAACTAAGAGCAGAACTGAAGGAGAGACACAAAAAACGCTTCAATAAATAAATAAATAAATAAATAAATAAATAAATAAATAAATGAATCCAGGACCTGGTTTTCCAAAAAGGTTAACAAAATAGACTGCTAGCTAGACTAATAAAGAAGCAAAAAGAAGAATCAAATAGACACAATAAAAAAATGATAAAGGGGAGATCACCACTGATCCCACAGAAATACAAACTACCATCAGAGAATACTATGGACACCTCTATGCAAATAAACTAGAAAATCTATAAGAAAAAGATAAATTCCTGGACATATACACCCTCCCAAGCCTAAACCAGGAAGAAGTTGAATCCCTGAATAGACCAGTAAGTTCTGAAATTGAGGCAGTAATTAATAGGCTAACAACCAAAAAAAGCCAAGGACCAGATGGATTCACAGCCAAATTCTACCAGCGGTACAAAGAGGAGTTGGTACCACTACTTCTAAAACTATTTCAAACAATAGAAAAAGAGGAAATCCTCCCTAACTCATTTTATGAGGCCAGCATCATCCTGATACCCAAACCTGGCAAAGACACAGCCAAAAAAAAAAAAAAAAAAGAAAGAAAGAAAGAAAGAAAATTTCAGGTTACCATCCCTGACGAACATCGACACAAAAATCCTCAATAAAATACTGGCAAACTGAATCCAGCAGCACATCACAAAGCTTATCCACCACGATCAAGTTGGCTTCATCCCTGGGATGCAAGGCTGGTTCAACATACATAAATCAATAAACAAAATCCATCACATAAACAGAACCAATGACAAAAACCACATGACTATCTCAATAGATGCAGAAAAGGCCTTCGACAAAATTCAACACCCTTTCATGCTAAAAAGCACTCCATAAACTAGGTATTGATGGAACATACCTCAAAATAAGAGCTATTTATGACACATCCACAGCCAGTATCATACTGAATGGGAAAACACTGGAAGCATTCCCTTTTAAAACTGGCACAAGACAAGGATGCCTTCTCTCACCACTCCCATTCAACATAGTATTGTAAGTTCTGGCCAGGGCAGTCAGGCAAGAGAAATAAATAAAGGGATTCCAACAGGAAGAGAGGATGTCAAATTATCTCTGTTTGCAGATGACATGATTGTGTATTTAGAAAACCCCATCATCTCAGCCCCAAAACTCCTTAAGCTGATAAGAAACTTCAGCAATGTCTCAGGATACAAAATCAATGTGCAAAAATCACAAGCATTTCTATATACCAATAATAGAGCCAAATCATAAGTGAACTCCCATTCACAATTGCTACAAAGAGAATAAAATACCTAGAATACAACTTACAGGGGATGTGATGGATCTGTTCAATGAGAACTACAAACCACTGTTCAAGGAAATAAAAGAGGACATAAACAAGTGGAAAAACATTCCATGCTCGTGAATAGGAAGAATCAATACCATGAAAATGGTCATACTGCCCAAAGTAATTTATAGATTCAATTCCTATTAAACTACCATAGACATCCTTCACAGAATTAGGAAAAACTGCTTTAAATTTCATATGGAACCAAAAAGAGCCCATATAACCAAGACAATCTTAAGCAAAAAGAACAAAGCTGGAGGCATCATGCTACCTGACTTCAAACTATACTACAAGGCTACAGTAACCAAAAGAGCATGGTACTGGTACCAAAACAGAGATATAGACCAATGGAACAGAATAGAGACCTCAGAAATAATGACACACATCTACAACCATCTGATCTTTGACAAACCTGACAAAAACAAGAAATGGGGAAAGGTTTCCCTATTTAATAAATGGTGTTAGGAAAACTGGCTAGCCATATGCAGAAAACAAACTGGACCCCTTCCTTACAACTTATAGAAAAATTAACTCAAGATGGATTAAATATGTAAACATAAGACCTAAAACCATAAAAATCCTAGAAGAAAACCTGGGCAATACCATTCAGGACATGGGCATGGGCAAAGACTTCATGACTAAAACACTGAAACAATGGCAACAAAAGCCAAAATTGACAAATGGGATCTAATTAAACTAAAGAGCTTCTGCACAGCAAAAGGAATTATCATCAGATTGAACAGGCAACCTACAGAATGGGAGAAAATTTTTGCAATCTATCCATCAAAGGGCCAATACCCAGAACCTACAAGGAATTTAAACAAATTTACAAAAAAAAAAAAAAAAACAACCCCATCAAAAAGTGGGTGAAGGCTATGAACAGATATTTTTGAAAATAAGACATTTATGTAGCCAAGAAACATGAAAAATAGTTCATCATAACTGGTCATTAGAGAAATGCAAATCAAAACCACAATGAGATACCAGCTCACGCCAGTTAGAATGGCAATCATTAAAAAGTCAGGAAACAACAGATGCTGGAGAGGATGTGGAGAAATAGGAATGCTTTTACAATGTTGGTAGGAGTGTAAATTAGTTCAACCACTGTGAAAAAACAGTGTGGCGATTCCTCAAGGATCTAGAATTAGAAATGCCATTTAGTAGCTTAATGGGGATGGCATTGAATCTATAAATTACATTGGGCGGTATGGCCATTTTCACGATATTGATTCTTCCTATTCATGAACAATGAGAACACTTGGACACAGGAAGGGGAACATCACAAACTGGGGCCTGTTGTGGGGTGGGGCAGGGAAGGATAGCATTAGGAGATATACCTAATGTAATTGACGAGTTAATGGGTGCAGCACACCAACATGGCACATGTATACATATGTAACAAACCTGCACGTTGTACATATGTACCCTAGAACATAAAGTATAATAATAAAAAAAATAGAAATGCCATTTGACCCAGCAATCCCAGTACTGGGTATATATGGGAAGGATTATAAATAATTCTGCTATCAAGACACATGCATACATATGTTTACTGCAGCACTATTCACAATAGCAAAGACTTGGAACCAACTCAAATGCACATCAATGATAGACCGGATATAGAAAATGTGGCACATGTACAACATGGAATACTATGCAGCCATAAAAAAAAATGAGTTCATGTCCTTTGCAGGGACATGGATGAAACTGGAAACCATCATTCTCAGCAAACTAACACAGGAACAGAAAACCAAACACTCACTGCATGTTCTCACTTGTAAGTGGTGTTGAACAATGAGAACATATGGGCATAGGGAGGGGAACATCACACATTGGGGGCACAGGGAGGTGTGGGGGTAAAGGGGAGGGAGAACATTGGAGAAATACCTAATGTAGATGATGGGTTGATGGGTGCAGCAAACCACTATGGCACATGGATACCTATGTAACAAACCTGCATGTTCTATCTCAGAATTTAAAGTATAATTAAAAAAAAAATTTAAAAAGAAAAGTCATTGTCCTCCCCTACCCCGGATCTTTAAATACAGAGGTGTAGATGATGGTGTAAAATCTTTACTAAAAGGTATCATTCTCTTATGTGGAGTAATTTCAACAGAGAGATGTTTTCTAACATGTTTTACTGTGTATTCTGTGTATTCATACTGAGGTATGTCTAGTTTGATCTGAACAATTTCTGTTGGAAAATGATCTGATTAAAAAGTTACAGATGATATAAATTGTAGAAAAAAAGACGTCAACAACTGAAGAACAGCAAAGTAAGCCAAAGGAAAGTATAAGAAAGGACGTAACAAAGATAAGAGTTATGATGAATGAGAAAACAGAAAAACAGCAACTTAATAAATGTAAAGCCTGTCCTTCTGAAAAAAAAAAAATTAACATCTAACCTGATCAAGAAGAAAGGGAGAAATCACATATAGAGAAAATAAGAGGCAAAATAGTCATTGAAAAACAGTAATAGTTTTAAAAACCATCAAAGACTACTCTGCAGACAATTCATCAAAAAATAGTATTTATTTGACGAAATTCTCAAGTAAAACACCTTACAAAAAGTAATCCTATTAGAAATAGCAAGCTTAAAGAGGCCCATTTCCATAGAAAAAACAGCAGAAAAGATTATTAAGGAACTGCACCATATAAAAAGAAAGAAAAGTAAAATAAAAATCAAGATGCTTTCTCAGAGGACTTCTACCAACCCTCTGTGAACTAGAAAGATCTAGTGCTTTGTTGTTCCAGAGGAAAAAAAAAAAAAAAGGATAACCTTCTAATTCTTTATAAAGCTAATATAACATTAATATCTCAATTTTATAAAAACAGTGCCAAAAAAGAAAGCAATAAATATTGCTATGGATAGCAATGCAAATATAGTAAAGAAAACAGTAAGTAGACTTTACATTAAGAAATACACCATGACAAAGTGGGATTTACCCTAGAACTGTAAGATTGGTTCAATACTATGAAATCCATTGATATTATATCATATAGATTAATATATTTTAAGACATAGTTCCAAGGATACTGAAAAGCTATTGAAAGAACACATATATTTCTGATTTTTAAAAAACTCAAAAACACAGAAATTGAATGATACTTCCTATATACGTGATCATGTTCATCTTCAGCCCCAAATCAATTATTTTACTTAAATACTTAAACACTTAAATGCTTACTTAATATGAAAACATTAAGATGTTTCCTAAGATCAGGAAAGAGGCAAAAATGCCAACTACCCCCATTACTAGTCAAGATGGCTTTATGAGTATTAGCCATTTTTATTAGACAACAAATATCAAACTGAGCTATAAAATTGATAATTAAGAAAAAAATCTCTTAGCAAACATTTGATTTTATACTTGGAAAAGCTAAATCAATCAATGATAAAATTAACTCAAGCAAACATTCATTATGAGAGCAGAATACAAAATTACATACAGAAAAATAATGTTTTCACAAACAAAGGAGTAGATACTAAGGAATGAATTTAACAAGAAATGTGCAAAAATCTATTGAAGAAGAACTTTAATATATTCCTGAAAGACAAAGTAGAACTGAATAATGGAAAGGCATTGCATATTCTGGGATAGAATGGTTTAACATTAAAAGAATGAGTTTTGGCCTGGTGCGGTGGCTCACGCCTGTAATCCCAGCACTTTGGGAGGCCAAGGCAGGCGGATCACGAGTTCAGGAGACCGTGATCATCCTGGTTAACAGTGAAACCCCGTCTCGGCTAAAAGAGAGAAAAAAAAAAAAAATTAGCCAGGCGTGGTGGCCGGCGCCTGTAGTCCCAGCTACTCGGGAGGCTGAGGCAGGAGAATGGCGTGAACCCGGGAGGCGGAGCTTGCAGTGAGCCAAGATCCCGCCACTGCACTCCAGCCTGGACAACAGAGCGAGACTCCGTCTCAAAATAATAATAATAATAGAATGAGTTTTTCTCTAGGTTAATTTGTATGCTTTAAGAAATTCCAATAAAAATCCCAAAACACATTTTCTAGAGTTAGAGTTGATATGGAAAAAGCAAACATGAACAAATAGAAAAGACTAAGGAAAACTACATGGGGTTACTAACTCTAACAGTTTCTAAAATACACCATAAATCCTCTACAATTAAAACAATATTGTTAGTGGTATATGAACAAACAAGAATTTAAAAATCACATATAGGCCCCGACTATATATATTATATGATACATTTTTATTTGTTTATATAATAAATTTATATATATTTATACTATATATTATACATATAATATATATTATATATATATAAAAATGTGAGACAGAGTCTTGCTCTGTCACCAGGCTGCAGTGCAGTAGCGCGATCTAGGCTCACTGCAACCTCTGCCTGCCAGGTTCAAGTGATTCTCCTGCCTCAACCTCCCAAGTAGCTGGGACTACAGGTGTGTGCAACACCACCCAGCTAATTTTTTTATTTTTAGTAGAGATGTGGTTTTACCATGTTGGCCAGGATGGTCTCGATCTCTTGACCTTGTGATCCACCCGCCTCGGCCTCCCAAAGTGCTGGGATAACGGGCATGAGCCACAGCATCTGGCTGATACTTTTTATATCTAATAATGATGACATCTCAGATTACTAGGAAAGAGATGACCTTCTAATATTAATGGGACAACGGCCTTTTTTCAAAAACATACGATCTACAAACAAAACCAATCTATGAACAAAAACTAATTTGCAAAAACAAAATTATGATCATACCACACACCATATACAAGAATCAATTGCAAATGAACAATGGATCAAAATGTAAAAAAAAAAAAAAAAGTAAACCATAAGAGTAATAGAAGAAGAAATTATGCATGAATTCCCCTTTAACATCAGTGTAGAAATGTCTTCTAATTGTGACCCGAAAGTTCAGAGGCAATGAAAAGAAAGATTGAAAAATCTGACTATGTAAATATTTTGCCTTACATAAAACATCACGAATAAATATAAAAGACAACTGAAGATAGAGGAGAACATTTTGTCGCACATATTCCAGAAAAAAAGGTTTATATCCCTAACATATAATTTTTAAAAAGATATGAACAGACAATTAACAAAAAAGTTTAATAAAATGGCCCTTAGGCTTATGAAAATATGTTCAAACCTACTGATATTTAGAGAAATACAAATTAATATTGAGATATGATTTATTAACTCTCAGACTGGCAATTTCTTTTATAACATGAAAACAGTTTCTGTGGGATTACTGGAGAATCAGACATTTTCATACACTGCTAGAGAATATGACAATACCTAATAAAACTGCATAGATACTTACTTTTTGACTTGGCAATTTTACTTTTAGAAATGTACCCTTATGATACATTCTCAATAACACAAAACTATATTTGCACAAGGTTATTTATTGCAGCATTGTTTGTAATTTCAAAAATACAGAACTCTTCCAAGTGACCACACATGGTAGACTGGTCAATAATAGATGATACGTTTGAAAAATGGAGTATGATAGACCAACACAAAACTGAAAAAAGACCTCAGTGGACTGAAATGGAATTATTTACAAGACACATTTAAAGTAATAAAAGATGGCAAAACAAAGAATATTTATAAAGCGGTAGCTTTTGGCTGGGTGCTGTGGCTCACACCTGTAATCCCAGCACTTTAGGAGGCTGAGGCAGGTGGATCATGAGGTCAGGAGATCGAGACCACCCTGGCTAACACAGTGAAACTCCATCTCTACTAAAAATACAAAAAATTAGCTGGGCATGGTGGCATGCACCTGTAGCCCCAGCTACTTGCGAGGCTGAGGCAGGAGAATCGCTTGAACCCGGGAGGTAGAGATTGCAGTGAGCCGAGATTGCACCACTGCACTCCAGCCTGGGTGACAGAGCAAGACTCCAACTCCAAAAAAAAAAAAAAAAAAAAAAAAAAATTGAGATAAAATATATATGCACCTGATTATTAGTGCAAAGAAAAAGAATCTACTTAGGAAGATTAAACCAAAACCTAATAAAACTAAATCAAGAACTAAAGAGGGTGGAAATGGAAGGTAAAATGAAAGAATGGCAATGAGGTAGAATAGGTAAGAGGGCAATGACAATTCCCTGAATTTACATCTTTAGTTAATTCTGATTTTAGCACCATGGTGGTATTTTACATACTCAAATACATAAAAATGAAAATCAACCAGAATGTGAGGAGACCCAAAATTGAAGATAAAAAATAAAAAATAAGACTATCTATTGCAAATAAAAAACATAACCACACTTATAGGGGAGGGTAGAGAAACAAACCTAAGTAACTTGGGAAAACAATATGTCAAGTCTATGTACCTAGTATAAATACAAAAAGAATGATACATAAATACTATATTCAACTTAGTACATCTGTTTGCCATAGAAATCTCAGTTAGCAATTATCAAGTTGCTCTAACAATTCTGAAATTATGGAAATTAAGTCAACAAAATAAAAGTATATGGTTGCATGAAGATTAAGAGAAGATAGTGGAATAAGAAGCACCAGAAATCTGTATGCCCACCTAGAGAACAATTACATTGTCACAATCTGTCTGGTAAAACTATTTTGGAACTCTGGACTCCATTGCAGACTTGCAATTCCTAGGAGAAATCTTAGGTAGTAAACTGAAGTTTAGTCAACTTTAACTCTTATCAGCTGCTACCAATCTACCCCTTAGCCCAGTATTAAGTAGCATGTGCATATTCCTGGCCCAGCTTGCATTCAGCTTGCTGGAGCCAGGGTAGACAATAAAGCATCTGTCCCCCAAAACATTGTGGATCTGTGTTCTGACTGTTGAGTACTGCTTCTGATCATGGAGGTCCTGACACAGAGATGGGTAGCCATTGTTGTACCTCCCACATTCCCTTTCCACAAACCCCTCCTCTTCTGGCCATGCAACTTCTGACTTAACGTGTCTGTGCTCTTTCCCCTCCCCCCTCATTTTTCTTTTTTACCATTTTTGGAGTTAGAACATTCAAAAGCAACTGCATACACAGCAAAAATAAGGAAGTCACTGCACATGCCTAGAGAAAGGAACAACCTCAAAAGATTCTGAAAGATCTTAAGTTTACACCTCATATGATCTTCACTATAGGGACAGACTACAACATCATACAAACAAAAGTGAAAAAAAAACCCAAAAAACAGCAAACCTTGGGAAAGGATAATTTGATTTTCAGAATATCACATTATTAGATTCAAATGTCAAGTTTTCGAAAAGGCATTTTCAACAAGGCATTTTTCTTAAGGCATACAAAGAAATAGAGAAGTATAGATCGTTAAAAGAGAAAAGTAAAGGAACAGAAACTTTCTAAAAAAGATTTCATGGTAGATCTACTAGATAAATACTTTAAAACAACTATCTTAATGATACTCAAGGAACTGAAATATCCATAAAGAGAAAATCTTAAAAGAAACCAAAAACTAATTCTAGGGCTGAAAACTACAATAATTGAAGTAAAAAAAAAAAAAAAAAAAGAATCACTGAAGAAACTCAAAGACTTATTTCAACAGGAGGAAGAGTCAGTGAACTTGAGGACAGGACAATAAGAAATTATCATATTCAAGAAACTGAAAGAAAAAAAACTGAAGCAAAGTGAGCAGAGTGGAAGAAACCTATGGGTTTCTTGTGAAACCCATCAAGTATCAACATGTGTATTGGGAAAGTCCCAGGGGTAGAAAGAAAGGGAAAGAGACAGAATATCTGAGGAAATAAGGCTGAAAACTTTTTAAATTTGATAAAAGATATAGAAACAACTAAGAAGCTCAACAAACTCCAAGTAGGATGAATTCAGAGACCCATACTGAGTGACAAAGACAAAGAATTTTGAATGTAGCAAGAGACAAGATACTCCTCACATACGAGGAGTCTTCAATGAGATTATCAGCAGAGTTCTCATCAGAACTTTGGACATCCGAAGGCAGTGGGGTGATATATTTACATTCAAAGTGCTAAAAGAAAAAAAAAAAAGCTATTTTCCAAGAATCCTATATCCAGCAAAAACTGTCTTTTAAAACTAAGGGAGATATTAAGAGATTCACACATGAACAAAGTGTATTACCTGTAGACTTACTCTGCAAAATAATACTAAGAGGACTTGTGCAGGATGAAATAAAAGGATACTAGAAGTAACTCAAAGCTATATGAAAAAATAAAGATATCAGTAAAGGTAAATATGTGGGCAATTCTAATTTTTTTTTTTTTGAGACAGTCTCACTCTGTCACCAGGCTGGAGTGCGGCGGCGCAGTCTCAGCTCACTGCAATCTCCGCCTCCTGGGTTCAAGGGATTCCCTTGCCTCAGTCCCCCTGAGTAGCTGGGACTATAGGCGTGCACCACCACGCCGGATTTTTTTTTTTTTCCCCCCAGCAGAGACGAGGTTTCACCATGTTGCCCAGGATGGTCTCAATCTCCTGACTTCCTAATCCACCCACCTCAGCCTCCCAAAGTTCTGGGATTTACAGGCGTGAGCCACCGTGCCCAGTTGTAAAATTTAATATTACTGTAATGATGGTATGCAATTTCACTTCTAGCTTTCTACATGATTAAAGAGACTAATAAATCTTTAATAATTAAACAACCATTTGTCTAAAAGTTAGTATTATTATAACTTTGATTTGTAACTCCATATTTTGTTTCATATATAATTTAAGCAACTGATGCATTAAAAATATCAACTGATGTTTTGGGGCACACAATTTATAACAACATAATTTTGTGGCAACAATTAAAAGGAGTAGGGATGAAGTTGTTAAAAGAGCAGAGTTTTATTAGAGTTTTGTCTTATATGCTATTAAAGTTAAGCTGGTAAAAATTCCAACTGTGTTATAACTTTAGGATGTTAAGTGAAATCCCTGTTAACCACAAAGAAACAGCAAACACACACAAAAGGAAATGAGAAATTAATTTAAGTATTTCACTACCAAAACAACATACAAAATACATCAGTAATGAAAGGTGGCACAAAATACTATATAGAAAGCAAATATCAAAATGAAGTAAATCCCTCCATATCAGTAATTATTTTAAATGCAAATATATTAAACTATCCAAGCAACAGACAGTTTGGCAGAACGGATTTTTAAAAAATTACTATCCAGCTATATGCTGCTTACAAGCAACTCACTTTAGATTCAAAGACATGCAAAAGTTGACCATAAAATGATTAAAAAAAAAAAAAAAGAAAATACCATGCAAATAGTAACCAAATAAGAGCAGGGGCAGGAAATTACTCAAAATCTTAAAAGTAGGATTACTGTATGATTCAGCAATTCCATTTCTGGGTATATGCACAAACGAACTGAAAGCAGAGCCTCAAAGAGAGGTGCATGCATGTTCATAGCAGCATTTCCAATAGCTAAAATACATACAAAACTCAAATGTCCATTGACAGAGGAATGGATAAGCAGTAGTATATATATATGATGAATTATTACTTAGCTTTAAATATGCTAAGGTAAAATAAGCTTTTCAAGAAACAAAAACCCTATGATTCCACTTAAATGAATTACTTAGAATATTCAAAAATCATAGAGACAGAAAGTAGAATGATAGTTACTAGGGGTTGGGGTAAAAGGGGGATGGTGAGTTGTTTAATGGGTGTAGAGTTTCAGTTTTGCAATATTAAAACGTGTCTAGAGATGGATGGTGACAATAGTTTCACAACAATAGAATTGTACTTAACGTCCCTGAAATGTACATAGTTCCCCCTTGGTATTTGTGGGGGATTGGTTCCAGGACCCCACACAGATACCAAAGTTCATAAATGCTCGAGCACCTTACACAAAATGGTATATTTGCATATAATATATGCCTGTCCTTCTGTATACTTTAAATCATCTCCAGATTACTTAAGAGTATCTAACATAATGTAAATGCCATATAAATAGTTTCTATATATTTTAATTTGTATTATTTTTAATTTTTTATTTTCAAATATTTTCAGTCATGAACCTGTGGATATGGAGAGTTGACTGTACTTAAAAATGGTTAAGATAGTAAGTTTTATGGTTTATATATTTTACCACAAGAAAAAATGGTGGAAAAAAAAGAATACCTCTTACAAGAACTCTCATAGCATTATTCATAAGTCAAAAAGTTGAAACATCCTAAATATCAATTGAGGAATGGATAAACAAAATGTGGACTAGCAACGCAAGGGAATATTATTCAGCAATGAAAAGGAATGAAGTACTGAAACATGCTATATGACATGAGTAAATGTTGAAATTATTCTAACTGAAAGAATCCAAAGACCACACATTTTCCTCTATATGAAGTGTTCAAAATAGGGAAATCTATTTTAATAGAAAGTAATCAGTTATTATATGGGGCTGAGGATTGAAGGAGGTGTTTGGAATGGGGACCCACAGTAGTAAGTGGGGATTTCTTTTTGGTATAACAGAAGTTCTAAAATTAAATTATATTGATGGCTGTACGACTCTGTGAATATACTAAAAAAAAAAAATCAGTAAACTGCCTACTTGAATCTGGTTAACAAATGGCATATAAATTACATCTCAACAATGTTGTAAAAACCTCAGCAACTCTTTCCCCTCAAAAAGAAAAATGTCATAAAAACTCAGAGGACTTATTTTTAAATACCAAATAAGTAAAAATAAAATAGTAAGTATGTGGTTAATGTAATCCAGATACTTACTGTTGGAGAAAGGAGTTAGGTAAACAGAGATGATACAAAATCACTTCTTTGATATTGTTGCCCAAAGCTACATTATCTTATTTTAATCATAAGGAATGTTAGACTACTACGAATTGAGGAACACTCTATAAATTAGTGAATCCATGTCAAAATTGTAGACTCAAGAAAAAAAGGCTGAAGAACTGCCCTAGATTAGAAGAAAAGAAGAAGACATGAAAACAAAATGCAGTATGGGATTCTGGATTTTAAACTAGAACAGAAAAGAAAAGACATTACTGGAACAATGTGTGAAATTTGGGTAAGACCTGGAGATTAGTAAATAGAATGTTTCCAAAATTATTTTCATGGTTTTGATTGTTTTGTTGTGCAGTAGTTACATAAAATGTTAAAATTTGGAGAATCTCTATAAAGGCATATGGAATATATTTGTAAATAAATAAAATAAAAGGCTAAAATATAACATTATTAAAAAATAAATGGTCTCAGTGAAGTACAAATTAGTCTGGAATGGTAGAAAAATAAGCAATCAAGTATAAAAAGAAGGTAAATAAACTACTTACACTATTAAAGATTTAAGGGATTGGAAGATCTATAAGATTTACTTGCGTTCCTATAAGCATTGTGTTCTGACTATACAATCTAAGATCACTTCTGAGACTAAGTAACCTGTGTAAAATTTGAGAAGAAAAAATATCCTTAAGAAAGGTGTGATCACACCTAAAGACATATCTTTCAGCATGATTTCTTAAGATTGAAATCACATCACTAAGTCTGATAATGTTATTGCACCTTTGGAAGTTTACAGAGTTTAGGTGCTTCTAAAGGTAAACAGAATGTCAACAAAATAGAAGTCTAATTATGGAGCCATTTAAAAGTATAGAAATATTCAATTTCTGATGTTAAAAAGTATAAACATTTTCTTAGTAGACTATATTAACCAAGATGCTATCATTTAACCCAAATCCTAGAAAACTACCTCTGTAATATCTATGTATATGTGTTTTCAGGTTCTAAAAAGGTAAATCATTTCTAGAAAGTCTTCAGTATGTGTTTCTCTGTATACCTGTACACACACGTTTTCTTAAAATTCTCTTCCAGAGATCTGCTTAGATTTTAGTTTTCTACGCCTACAGTTTAATTGACTTACACACTTAGTCAAGTCTTTTGATCCCTGCAGTTTCTTCATGTACTAGACTCTACAATACCTATGCTATATTGCCAATTTAAAACTGAAAATCCTACCATTCTAATTTAAACCTTCCCATCCTATATCCGAGAGTTATGGTTGATAGTATCAATTGACATGAGGCTCTTGAAAGCATTTGGGAAATAAATAATTATTTTAGTTTGTTGAAGTATAGATTGAGTAGGTGACACAACAATTTAGTAAGCTTACTATTAAAAACTACAAATACATTTTTCACATTCTCTAAGTAGCCATTATTATAGAAGGGAGCAGTGGAATAAGATCCATGATTTTAGAATATACATAGGATGGAAATTAATGATCAAGTGACTATATAGTTCAAGCAAGACTTTCATCATATAGTAGAAAAAAGTCTAGATTTTCAACTAGCAAATACATTCAACTCGACATCATGAAATACTGAGTTCTATTTGCTTGCATAAACTTAGTTTTCCTCTTGCATTTGCAGCAGTGTAGCATTCCGATTACAGGCATTTCAGGGATCCATGATGGCCTCCGGACTATTTCTTTTCTATTAGTCAGAAAGAGGCTGAGCTATTCTAACACAATTTAATCATGTTTCTTCCACAGCTGTATGGGTGATTTTAATGTCAACAGGTCTGGAGCCTGCTCACCAGATTCAGAGGTGGAAATAAAGTACTGACTCTTGAATGGCAAGACACAAGCTGTGCGAAGACCACGATAAGAGAATGAGCTTTCGTTCTCCGCTTAACCAGTTCTGTTCCTCTCCTTTATCCTCCCCTCTGTCTACTTGGCACATCACTGCCACTCAGTACAGCCCATGGGTTGCAAAGAGGATTATGTTATTGTTGACAAGGAAATAGGAGGCTCATATTCTTCTGTAGAAATGTAGCACTCAGAATACAGTACTACTCTTTACTGATAACATGTTATGAACCTTTTTTTCAGTAATTTCCTCTGAAGAAAATACAGGCATTTGTACATAACCCCCACTGAACTTCAACTACTCTTGTACTTATGAGGAATACACACACATTCATTAATAACATGGTTATCAACTACATCAGAGCATGGTCAAAAAAGGGAAATCATCCTCACCATGAATAAACTTATGTCTAATATGTAAAGGCAGAAAATAAGTGCAAATACAGTTAAGTACAATTTGAAGGGAAGAAAAAATACTCTTTAGGTGATAAATGTGTTGTTGCAATAGAGAATAACGCATCTTAGATAGCCTGGCCAGCAAGAGCTTGTCTAAGATGGTAACATTTAAGAGAAAATAGAATGATCTAGCCATGTGATATTTGGGAGCTATTTTACAGGTCAATGTAACATTATCTGAAAATGCTCTAGGTTATGTTGTAGAAACTGATAAAAGGCCAGACTTGATGGAAAGCAGTATCCATGAAAAGAGTGGTTTTATATGTGGTTGGGATGATAGGTAATACCTATCACCTATTATAATAATAATAATCTGTGGCATGGAGCTTTCTTTTATTTCTTCATCTAAGTGCAATGTGAGGAAAGTGATGGGTTTTAAGGAGTGGACTGTCATGGTTGAATTCATCAAAATTCTAGCTATTGTGTGGAGTATGGATTAAGTAAGGCAAATAATGAAATTCGAAGTAACTGCTAGAAAGATAGATCATGTTGAACTGGATTATGCTAGTGATCATAGAAATATAAAAAAGGTCTAGTTATTTCAGGTAATGTTGGCATTGTAACAGGACTTGCTGCTTGTCTGGATGGTAGGATTTCAGAAGAAAATGTCCAAAATAACTCTAAGATTCTGGTTTAAGTATGAGATCTGTAGCAATGACATTTTCTAAAATAGCTCTAAAATTCATTATAGAAAAAAAATTGTTTTGTGAGTTTTATTAATGACTTCTAATGTCTCTATGAAATCTCATGTGACCAGCCACCACTTGAAAATACGCTCAAGCTGATTAGTCATTAGGCAAATGCAAATCTAAACCACAATAATGTACCACTTCATACCATCAAGGATGCTAACGTTTTTTAAAAAGACAAAGAAAATAAGTGTTAGCAAGGATATAGGGAAACCAGAACCTTCATACATTCCCAGTGAGAAAAGAAAATGCTTCGGCCACCATGGAAAACAGTTTGGTGGTTTCTCAAAAAGTTAAACAGAGGATTACCATATTAACTAGTAATTATACTTTTAAGTATATACCCAACAACAACAAAAATAAAACAGGTACTGAAACAAATACAAATGCACACACACATTGATAGCAGCACTATTCAAAAGACAAAAGCTGAAAATAGCCCAAGTACACGTTAACGGATGAATGAGTACGCAAATTGTAGTAAATACATGCCATGAGATGTTATTCAGCATGTATTCAGGTGTTAGAGTGAAGAATTGATACATGCTACAGTGTGGAAGAACCTCAGAAATATTAAGCTGAGTGAATGCAGCCAGACACAAAAAGTCACGCACTGTATAATTCCATTTGCATCTAGAATATCCTGAATAGATAAATCAATGGGAAGACAGAATGCAAATTGGTAGTTAGCAGGGGCAGGTAATAGTCGGGAGCAACTGTTTAGTGGGTGCAGCCTTTCCTTTTGGGGTGATGAAAATGTTTTAGAACTAGATAGATGTAGTGGGGGCAAAATACTGGGAATACATGAACTAAATGCCACTGGAAGGTTCACTTCAAAAATGGTGAATTTCATGTTATGTAAATTTTATCTCAATTAAAAAGACACTCAGAGAAATGTGATTTTGTACTTTGAGATAAAGGTAATTTCCAAAGCCAACAAGTCATCAGTACATCATCCATTTAACCATTTATTCGTTGAACAAATATTAAGATTCTATCAGATCCTGGTCGGGTGCAGTGGCTCACGCCTGTAATCCCAGCACTTTGGGAGGCCAAGGCGGGCAGATCACGAGGTCAGGAGACCGAGATCATCCTGGCTAACACGGTGAAATCCCATCTCTACTAAAAATAAAAAAACTTAGCTGGGCGTGGTGGTGGGCGCCTATAATCCCAGCTACTCAGGAGGCTGAGGCAGGAGAATGGCGTGAACCCGGGAGGCCGAGCTCGCAGTGAGCCGAGATCGCGCCACTGCACTCCAGCCTGGGTGACAGAGACTCTGTCTCAAAAAAAAAAAGATTCTACCAGATGCTGGCTTCCACTATTTGGAGATTTGGAGATAATGATAATATCTCCAGTGTATAATCTGCCTTCAAAGAATGGACTACATAGTAGGTGAAGAGAAACATGCATATATATATATATACATACACACAGGCATATATGTATACATACACATGCTAACATATAAATATTTTTGGAATATTTTGGAAAAATTGTTTTCCAGTCTGCCAACAGGCATACTGACACCTACCCCCACTGTCTTACATGGGTCAAATGAGAAAACATATAAACATCCTTTGTGGAGGACCTGCCAGCTAACGTACTGGCATATGCTCAATAGTCTCTTTCCCATTGGCTTCTCCCTCTCATTAATTTCCCCACGCATATGAAACAAGGAACAAAGCTAGCTTTACATTTTAAAATGCAGTGTTTTTGACCACTGGTGGTCATTTCTCTGATATCTGACATTTTTGCCCAATTTTTTCTTTGGTCCAAGCTATTTGTACCTTTCTAAAATACTGAAGATATCTTAGGGACTATTCACTTAGAATTCTACAAATTGAAGAAATTAAAGGTTGCAGTACATGTAAACAGTCATCCTTTACAAAGTTAGTTAATTCACATTCAGCCAAGACCTTTGGGCACCCAGTCAAGGTCTAGTGGTGTTTGTGGCATCCTGCATTTTGCTGCATCTATAGAAGCTTATAGTTATAAGTGAAACAGTATAAAGTCTAATTTCTAAAAGGCCAAACCCATAAATTACACATCTGGATGTCTAATTATCATTACATGCAACTAATCATCTAATTCTTTATAGAAAAATTTTTATAAGCCTCTTGAAGTTTCCAAAGATTTTTTTCCTGAAGAAAAAGATATTGCAACTCTAGATTCAACACGCAAAACTTAGTTTGAAATCTCTAATTACATCTACTAAAAAAGATATAAAACAAGTAAAACGTAGAAATACAAAATGTTATATAGAAAGGCAAAATTAAATAATATAGAACTCTGGAGTGGCTGCTAATAGCATTTTTGTATGTTTTCTTGCTGTTTCTTTTTCATACTGAAGTTTATCTCTCAAGTTCCAGCTCCCGGCTGAACTGAATACAGCTCTAGTCTGAATTCCATGTCTCATTTGGAACTTTTAACAAAAACCAAGAGAGACTGTAACTAATCTTTAGCACATCTGGCCGGTAGGCACCCAGTCTTTAACTCCATCCCTGAAATGGCAATCTTACTAAAAATAGATGACTAGACCTTCCTTTGACTTCTCCCTCCTGTCCAGATACACAAGCCCTTTTGCTGACATTCCAGGGTTATTAATTAAAATGAACAAATATAGTTGAACACACATCTCTAAATGATCTCTATAGACTTGTGCTCCAGGGATGGCAGATTCATTCAGATATTGGAAGGACTTTCTACCAAAGAAGACAGGAGAAGGAGAAAGGCATTCCTTTATTCAACAGGCAATTACAGAGCATCAACTGGGAATGCTGGGGCTAGGCTAAGTGGGAAGAGGTAGGTTCTAGTCCTGCTGCATGCACTACTCAGTTTGGTTAGGGAGAAAATATACAAACCAACTACACCTACATTGATAGCTATAATGATAGTCTAGAGGTGGCAGAGGAAATTAGATGGAAGTCTTGAAGACTGAATAGATGCTGGAAGGTAAAAGAATGAGAAGAGAGAACAATGCAAGTATTTCAAGCAAAAAGAATATGGAAAGCTGGGGGACCTAGGCAGAGTGTGCACAGTCCTTTTACAGGAAATCTAAGGAATTCATGATGAATGGAGCAAAGGGTACTGGTTAGGCCAGGTGCAGTGGCTCACGTCTATAATCCCAGCATTTTGGGAGGCCAAGAAGGATGGATCACCTGAGCTCAAGAGTTTAAGACCAGCCTTGGCAACATAGGGAGACCCCGTCTCTACAAAAAATTTAAAAATTAGCTGGATGTTGTGGCACACCTGTGGTTCCAGCTACTCAGTAGCCTGGGAGGTCGAGGATGCAGGGAGCTGTGATCACATTGTGGCACTCCAGCCTGGGAGACAGAACGAAATCCTATCTCTTAAAGAAAACAGGATACAGGTTAGAGAGAATAGAATGTCTAGAGATGAGTAAGAGAAGATAAAATCAAGATCATGTAAAACCTTGAGAGTGGGCTTAGTAGGTTAGACATGAACACAAGGACGCCATCATTTAATAAGGCATGAGCACCAGCGTCTGGGGAGGAGCATGAGAGAGAAAGGGATACAGGATGGGAGGCAGTCCGTGAATAGCAGCCAGCCCAACAGTAGCTATCTCCTGGCCTTTCTCCCACTTCCCTAGTTCATGTTCAATTCTTAGTTCTTTTATATTTAATCAATATTTTCTGACCATCAATTGTATGATAAGGAAGATACTTCAGAGGGACAAGAATGAAAATAACAGACATCATTCATGCACATCCTGGGGCTTAGAATTTGTCGAGATAGACAAGTCTATACATAATTATAAAACACAGTGATTAGGCCCTAGGAGGAGGTCACAGGGGGCTTTGTGAAAAAGGGAAGAGAGAATACACCATACTTCGGTGTTATGAGCGGGAGGTCGGGGGAGTCTTTGAGTGGAAGTTTAATGCCTTTTGGTTAAAAGTTATTCAGGAAGGAATATTATAGACAAAGCGACAAGTGCAGAACAGACAAGGAGTGAGGGTGGAAGAAGGTGAGGTTTTGTGAGATCTAAGGTTAAGTGAGCAGTTTTCTTAGAGCTTGTAACAATTAGAGAAGCTCTTGCCCTTTAGGAGTTCTCCCAGAGATCTGACCCTCGCCCTAGTACAGCCTGTTGCTAGAGAAGACCATAAGGACCCTGCAGTGGTCAAGAAGTGGAGTCAGAGGGTCAAGTCCAACCATCCTCTCCACGGTGACCCGTCTGACCCAGTAACTCCTAAGTCCTCTCCTCCTGCCTCCCTTTCCTCTCCTGTTTGTTCTTTCTCCCATCACCCAGTTCTGATTTCTCTCTCTGCTTCTCTCCCTCCAGTAACTCACACTAGCTAGGAACTGGTTTCCTTCTTAAAAGAATACATTCATATTCCCAAGTTCTCTTTTGGTGAGGGAAAGATGATTACCTATACATTTAAAAAAAAAAAACAAAACCAACCAAAGGGCAGTGTTTTTCTCAAATGTGGTTCTGCACTGATTCTTAACGTAGACTTAAAGAGAAGGGGAAAAAGCCAGGCGCGGTGACTCATGCTTGTAATCCCAGCACTTAGGGAGGCCAAAGTGGGTAGATCACCAGGTCAGGGGATTGAGATCACCCCAGCTAACACGGTGAAACCCCGTTTCTACCAAAAATACAAAAAATTAGCCAGGCATGGTGGCGTGCCTACACGTGGCATGACTACAAGTCCCAGCTACTCGGAAGGCTGAGGAAAGAGAATCGCTTGAACCCAGGAGGAGGAGGTTGCAGCAAGCAGAGATCACGCCACTGCACTCCAGCCTGGGCAACAGAGCAGGACCCTGTCTTAAAAAAAAAAAAAAAAAGGTGGGGGGAGGCAGAAAAATATCTCCCTACCCCTCAGTTGTCTATGGTCTTGATTTGTCTCCCTGACTTGAATAACAGCCACCGATGTGTATTTAAGCACAATCAATAAGGAGCTACCAATGGCATTTGTAGCAGTCTTTAAGTGATCCCTGTTTTCATGTATTTCATAATCGAATTTCACTTAAAACATGTTCTCCTATTGTACAGATCAGTATTAGTATTTTACTGTATGGAATTTAGTGTGCTATCATAGTTCATGGCTGGATCTTGCCTGAAACTACCTATTTTCTGAAGATGTGCTAATATAGGTATAAAGACAAAAGTATGGAATATCTGGTCAAAAGAGCATAGACTTAGGCCTTGGACAGATTTACAGATAAATTGCATCTTTATCACTTACAGTTTTGCCACTTTGGGCAGTTTTTTATTCTACAAGATTTTCTGAATTTATGAAATTAATATGATAAATATTTTCTTAACCTGCACCTTGAATATTTCCTTGAGATCAGCCTACCTGCTGCCTCTTCTTCAAAAACATCTATTTAGTGCCAGATAGGTACTGACAAGTCAGCAAGCTGGATGTGAAGTTTATTTTATTTATTTTTGGGGGGAGACAGTCTCGCTATGTCACCCAGGCTGGAGTGCAATGGCACAACCACAGCTCACAGCAACGTCTGCCTCCCAGGTTCAAGCTATTATCATGCCTCAGCCACCCAAGTAGCTGGGATTACAGGTACATGACACCAAGCCTGGCTGTGTGTGTGTCTGGGTGTGTGTGTGTATGCGCACGCAGGTGTGTATTTTTAGTAGAGATAAGGTTTCGCCATGTTGGCTGTTGGTCTCAAACTCCTGACCTCAAGTGATCCTTCCACCTAGCCTTCCGAAGAGTTAGGATTACAGGTGTGTGCCACCATGTCTCACCAACTGGCTGTGAGGTTTAAAAGAGATATGTGAGGTACTGGGTCTAGTGCTTGGCACATAATAAGCACCCAATAAAAGCCATTTATTTCATTATTGCTCAAGACTGTTTATCAGTTTTCCAAGCAAACATTTGCATAGCTTCTGAAAAACAGAATGCTTAGCTTACTTGATATGTTGTATGTATGTCACATCAGCTTGATACTCTTTTCATTTATTGCTGATTAACTGTACATTCTTAGAAGCTAAAAATACATTGGTACAAACCTGTTACTTTTCACCTGTAGAAAGCACATTAGCAGTTTCAAAAACAAATTCTTGGTTGATTTCTAAACGATGGAGGTAAAAATTCTTGTTAAACTACAGAAAGGTAGAACTGATAAATTTTTAAATCATTGCTTTTAAAAGTAACAGCTCACTCTTTAAAAATTTAATGAGTATTGCAAAGACAATATAAAAAATGTTATACATGAGTCTAAAATGATAAAAATGTCATTATGACCTTCACGGATTTTTCTCTAGCCTAAGTAATCCTAGTAAACCCTACAGATTGAAGAATGCATCTTCAATCATTTCACTGCATTTGCTCTTGATTGTGGTTTCCCCCACCAGCATTTCTTACTAATACATCTTTCTTAAAAGAACGACATTAAATGGGAAGGCTTTAAATGAAAGTGACTTGTCAAGGGGACTGGCTTAGATCCTGATTTTATGGATTTTACTTGTTTTAATTATATTGAATATGTCTAGTATGTGCTTTACTGTTTCAAAGGAGTCAGCATCTCTATTTTCAAAGATTTATAAATATAAGAAACCCATTGCAGTAATTTTTGTTATGCAAATTTCTGTTAGAAAGAACAGGCTCTCTCAAGGTACTAAAATTTAAGTAGCCCTAATTCTGACCTGAGATTAATATGGGAACAGAGAAAGAGTTATGGAATGAGAACAAAAAGGAATAAGCAGCACAAGGATCTGATGACATCAGTTTCTGCCTCTGTGCCTGGGGTAAGGCCAGTTTCTGATTTTCTTGTGCATCCCAGGCTATACTACCACCTCTGGCCTACCAGTAGAAATGAGGTTTCCTTAGCATAATGAAAAAAGAAAATTCCCTTAAGAAGTATAGACTGCCTTCAACTTGGACACTGGTGCTAACTTGGAAGTCTGTAAGCCCAGCAGAAATGAGACATTTATTTCCTACAAAGGATTCTATTAAGGATTCTGAGTTGTTTAGATTCCAAATATTAAGCTAGAAAGTAGATATGTGAAGAGAATAAGAGAAGAGAGATACTAGAGGCAAATAATCTGGCAAAGGGAGGCACTGAAAGCTGAATTCTGGTGAAGTGGTGAGAGGATACCATAAAACCAAATCTCACCTACTTCACAATTTTGCTAGCGACCAATCCTATAGCTAGAAAAAAAAAATTCTTCTTCTTTCCAGTGCCCATGTTGTCCTTCCCCAAAGCAATCTGCATGATCTACCTTTCCAACCCAGTACAAGCCATCATCTGTTGAGACAGACGATCTATTTTTCCCTTAATTCACACTCAGTTACGATGGCAGATATTCCATCAGTATTATCTCTTCCAAAAGAGGAGTCTAGTTATCCAAAAACCAGAAGAGAGAAATTCAGGCAGCTGTGGTGAAAGAGTTTCTAATTTTGAATAAGGGGCTACTCCGTGTAGGGCAAGCCAGAATTGCTGGAGGACTGCCATCTGCTCTTTTGGAATGTATATAGCTGATACTCATTTGCTACTCCAAACCCATTCGTTTTTCTAGATCTCAAAAGTTATTTCTCTGAATGTGGCTTTGATTTGTGGGTTCGAGGTGTAAGGGTGGGGGTGTATCTAGCCTCCAGGGCAAGTGCTACCTACTACGTGCAGTCTTTCTTTTGTAAATTCTTAACAAACTTTAACATAAAAAATAATTTATAAGAAAAGTAATTACTATTGTGTCTGCTACTAAGAATATTGGGATCCCAAGTGAGGCAGAAATCTTTGTAGGAGAAAAAAAACTTAATTGTTTGCAGTTTTTAGTGAAGTTAATAGGAAATCACTTGGGGTAGATGCTTAATTTAGGAAGATCACCCAAATAACCCTTCATTTGTACAAATACTATCTTAGGATAGTAGGAACGGCTAGGACCATGATATATTCTAATAGCAAATATTCCAGAGTAATCAATTAAGGGTTTCGGCTAAATTTCTGCAGATACCATCTTCCCTCAGTTTCCACAGAGGAATGGTTTCCAGGACCCTTGGTGGATACCCAAATCCAAGGATGCTAATGTCCTTTTATATAAAATGGTGTATCAGCATATAACCTACACACGTCCTCCTGTATACTTTTAATCATCTCTAGATTCCTATAATACCAAATACAATGCAAATGATATGTAAATAGTTACCATTGTTCCCTCATGTAGCAAGAAAAAATAGTCTATACGTGTTCAGTACAGATGCAACCATTCTTTTTTTTCCCCGCAGTATTTTCAATTCACAGTTGGTTGAATCTATGGATGTGGAATACACAGATGCAAAGGGTCAAATGTACACGGTTTTTCCCGTGAAGCAGGAATAGGGATTTGGGGGAAGGAAGAAGCTACTGTCTATCTGATGAGGAGAAGCTCTCATGGCAGGTGACAGGCTGAGGGTCGGGTGAGAGGCAGTGAGCTAGAACCTTTTTGAGAGCAAAGACATCTAATACCCAAATTTAAGTTTGCCTTTCTGTGTTACCCTCTTCTTGTGTATTCAACTCTTGAGTAAAGTTTGGTATCAGTCAAATTAGAGTCAGCTTTGTCTTAGCTAGCCTTGGGGTAGAAGAGTAGGAGTTGTGAATACATTTGAGTTCAAAGTGGGGTACAGGGAGCTGTAAGAGCCCAAGATGTTCAAGCAGCTTCCAGAAGCTCCCCTGCTAGAATACCATTTCTAGTACCACCCCAAGGCCTTCCGAATACTCAAGAGGAGGCCACATTTCTAGAAGTCATACAGCATGATGATTCCAATGACTCAATAGGGAAAGGAAAATTAGTACTGACCCCAGAAAGCTGAAAAACTGGATATTCCTTGAGTTAAAAATAGTAATTTACATTTTTCCAGTATTTCTATGATCTAGGAATTGTGCTCTACAAGTTTGTCTCATTTAATCCTCACAGAAACTCAATGAATTGGTCATAATCATTATCACATAATCATTATAATCATTTTGAAAATGAGAGAACAAAAGTTCTCAGATTCAATATTTTGCCCAAGGTCATACAGTAATGAGAGAACATCCCTATAATTCACACCCAGATCTAAACTCTTAACCACTAAAATATACTAATTTCAGCAGTATTTAATTTTTAAAACTTCAGTTTTCTCATGAGAGAAAATGAAACACAATATGCTTTTCTCAAATACAACCGAACTTGGCCCTGAGTAAGCCAATCTTCAATTCCTTTAATTCCTTTCATTTTAGATAAGAAAAGGGTCGTAACTCAAATTTTCCTCAGAAGATAGACGTCTGTACACATAAAGCATGACCAGGGCCCACAACACAATCCCGAGTTGCTCAGTTTTCCTCGAAGGTGCACTGAATATATCTGCCATTGAATGTTGCTATTTCCCATGATAAAGGGCCCATGTTGGTATCTCTAGTATAAAGAATGTCAACCAGCAGTAAAAGCTATTTCCACAATTCCACCGCAGGTCCAATGTCTACAGATACACTGAATGCAGCTGGAGTTAATGGCTTTATTTCAAAGATTTTTGAACTGTTTCAAGCAGTCTTTCTTCACTAGGAATACTCTGGAAAATGTATATATCTTAGGCAAGTATCTTTAAAAAATACCTTTCTTCTGTTTTCTCATTTATCATTAGTGAGCACTACGCAGGCATTTTTTAGAAACATTACAAGGATACTGACAAATTACTGAGTCATCCAGTGATAGTAAATATTAAAGTTTTATTTGATGAGTAAATATTAGATGTAAACGTTATCATAAATTAACAAAGCCTTTGGTGGGAATAAGAGAGAAACAAAAAGGGTAAGAGAAACAGGGAGAGAGAATATGTAAAGAATTCTAAAATTATAAGATATCTCCCTTTTCTGTTCTGTTCTTACTAAAAGTAGTTTCAGAATTCTTGCTTTTCTAAATTGGGATAATGATCTTTGTGTTTCTTTCATAACTTTTAATGTTTATCAGTTTTATTTTTTTCTACTTTATTAGTTTTAAAGTTTAAAATCTTGCTTTGGTTTCCTTCTTACTATACCCAGTGGCTACATGAAATGTAAAACATACTATGTATTAGAGAAAAAAGCTCATTGTTAAAAACCAATGATAAGAATTACAATTACTTTTCACTAAAGATGTAATTATACATAGATATCTTCCAATTAGAGAAATAGCAGAGTGATGGGAGAATGAAAAAAAATCATAACCCAATGCATCCAACAATTATTTTCTCAATGACTGTAGGTTCTCAGGTCCTTTGAGATTATGCAAGTCAGAACTTCCTTGGATTTACATATAACTTAGTATTTTTATATGTATCACCTAAAACAAAAGTAGAATAGATAATCGCAAATACTACATTCAAAATTCTCATTATATCTGCAACTGCATTCTAGTGGATATCTTTAGACTTTAGTCAAAGCACTTCTCCTGGTCATAGAAGTATTTGTCATCCCTGATCACTATATCCTTAGCTACAAGGATTAATATGTACTAAACTTTAATGGGCCACTGTTAGAGAATTACATGTTTACTATTGTGATGGTTTGTAAAGATATTAATGAGTTCTAGTAATTTATTGGTATAGATCGCATATTCTAAATTTATAAAATGTAACACTAGAAAAGCTATATTTCCTGACCTTCAAAATCATGCTCACAATAGAGATAAATGTATTTGTAAACCTGCTTTTTAAAAAAATAACCAATGTCCTACAGAACTCATTTAATTTTTTTTGTGATTTTTATCGAGTAGCTTAAAACTTACACAATGAGTAATATGCACTTGATGTGTGATTTAAATTAAATGACTAAAACATTTTTATCATTTTGTTACATAAAGTACATTCAAGTTATTGGCAGATGTTTAATTTCCAAATCAATAGGCCACTTTCTCGGGCTTTTAAGTACTATGATTGGCTATTAAGCTCGTGGAATTCATACTTTGAACAAATGGAATACTGACCCAGAAGGGTTATTTATGAGTTTTCTTTTTTTCTCTCCAAGTCAAATAATTTTTAATTGGAACTTTTATTTAGAAAGCTGGGTCTGACTACGTGGGCATAGTGTTGACCCCAGCCTACTAGAGATGAGAAAGCATTTCAGTCACAGGAAGCAAAGTAGATTGATGGCTACTATCATCTGGTCAAACAATATTAATCCACCATCAAATTAAAGGAGCACCAAAAGAGATGACTGTTATTTTAAAGAATCAATCACAGCCCAAATGATGGCATCCATCTTGAGATACATTTCGTCATCTCCTCCAAAGGTGATGTATTTTTAAGTTTTAGCACCGAAATGACAGCGAATCACTGATAGACTGAGGGACTCTTAGAGATGTTCTTCAAATATTTCAAAGGGAATAAAAACAAGAAAATGTATTCATGAAGTTGTGACATCTCAAATTGTTATATCTGTAGTAAATAATTATCTTTTCATAGTCAGTAGAGGGTATCTATGGAGTTTACCCCTGAACAATTTCCTGACCATATTCAGCCTCTAGCATCATCTCCCAAGGAAAGAAAGTTTTAAAATTAGGGCATCCCTGCAGATGGGGAATTAATGAAAATGAACATATCTATGTGAAATAGTTTAGGAATTATGCTTTTGATTATGAAAAAATTTAAACATTTACAGATAAAATAATTAGAACCCCTATGTACATATCACCCAATTTCAGCAGACATTAATTTTCTGCTCTTTGGCTTCTTATAGCCCTCCATTTACCACCCCTCCCTGACCACCAGCACCCCTCCACACTCATGCTGCAACCTTTGTTTGCTGCCTTTTTTTTTTTTTTTTTTGAGGCAGAGTCTTGTTCTGTCGCTCAGGCTGGAATACAATGACACGATCTCGGCTCACTGCAACTTCCGCTTCCCAGGTTCAAGTGATTCTCCTGCCTCAGCCTCCTGAGTAGCTGGGATTACAGGCACCTGCCATTATGCCCATCTAATTTTTGTATTTTTAGTAGAGACAGAGTTTCATCATGTTGGCCAGGCTGGTCTCGAACTCCTGACCTCAGGTGATTTGCCCACCTCAGGCTCCCAAAGTGCTGGAATTACAGGCATGAGCCACCATGCCCAGCCCTTTGTTAGCTTCTTGCTGAAGTGCACAAAGCAAAGCTCAAATATATTATAATTTCACCTGTAGTTACTATTGTATTTCTGAAAGACTTAAAAATTAAACCAAAATATTCTCCCATTTAAAGAAACTAACACAAAAAAAGTCATAACTATTATTTATTACCCAAAGTTTTGAATTGTCCCCAAATGTCTCAACATATCTTTTTCCAGGTAGTTTATCTGAATGGATTTTTGTTGGTTTCCAATAGAATGACACTATTGTATTTATGGTATGACATTATATAAGATCCGATAAAAGTGTATGAATATTTCCTAAACATATTAGTTTCCTAATTAACTTTATCCTCATAAAATTCCTGATGAGTGAAAACAAAAAAAATCACATTTTACGTATGATAAAATAAGTAGTAATCCCTCAAGTCAAGTCAATATTAAAAGTTAATAGAAATCATAAGACTCAACGAGTTACAAGGTAAAGAGACACTCCTTTAGACCCAAATATATAAAACACTTTGAGGGATTAAAAGATGGATTACTGAAATTGGACTGAGGATTTTGAATTTCCTAGCGGCTGGGTGGGCAAGTCTGAACCTATTGCATCAGTCTTCTGTAAAGAATAGTGCTAAGTTCTTCTGCATACATACTTGTGAGGCCCAATTGAAAACATACTAGAAATCACCTAGCAGATATCCTAACTTTATGAGGATAAAGTTAATTAGGAAGTTAATATATTTAGAAAATATTATTTACATACTTTTATTGGATCTTATGTAATGTCATGCCATAAATAGTGTAAGCAGTCACATGACACTGACTCAATACACGCTGTCTAAGTCTGGTCTTAGCCTGTAGTTCCCCAACTTCAAAGTTATTTTATTCCCTACCTCAGGAGGCTTCGAGTCTTTTGATTCTACCAACTATTCATGCCCCCTCATCCACTAGATGACCTCACTTCCCATCTTCCCAGTTAAGAGGTCAAGGTCAAGCATCATCTCTCCCTTGCATATTCCCCTTCTATTCCTTGCCTTTCTCCAAGGTTGGCAAGCTTGACAAAACCACATCCTCGTAAAATTTAAAGCTGAAAATGCCTAAAGAAAGGCTCCATGTTATTAATTGGTTTTATTAAAAACTCATATCCAGGAATTTCGAAGTGAAATTTCTTAATGGTGCCAGGCAAGCATATGATACCTTCTCAATCCATTCATTCTTCTCTCAGTTATTTTCTATATTCCTTCCTTAAAACTTGATGATCTCCTCCTCTATCCTCACTCCCCACCAGTGACCTTGCTCAGTATTTCACAAGTAATATTAGAGTGAAGATGACTTCCCCAGACTGTCACCACCACATTCATCGATCTGCTTGCGTCTGCACCTTTATATTGTACTTTCTTGCCTGTTGTCATAGATAAAATAGCTATATTCCTTACTAAAGTTAATTTCTACACTCATGTACAGATGCCATCTGCTTAGGCCTATTCATTCCCATAAGTTATTTTTCTCCTACATTGATTTTTCTTTTATCCATTTGATTACTACCCCCAGCATACAAACATGCTATTATTTGCATTATATTAAGAAAACATTTTTCTCTTAATTCTTTCTCTTCCAGCTGTCATCTTGCTGTAGTCAGAAAAAAACCTAACCTCCTTATCCCCAAATATCCACATCCTATTTCCTAGAACCTATAAATATCTTAGGTTATGTGGCAAAGGGTAATTAAACTTGTAGATAAAAATCAAGATTGCTAATCAGTTAACTTTAAAAATAGAGCAATTTTCCTGGATAGTATTGCTGGGCAGAATGCAGTTACATGTGTCCTTAAAAAAGGAAGAGGGAGCTAGAAGAAAGCAAAAGATAGTAGCATGAGAAGACCCAACCTAACCATCCTGGCTTTGAAGATAGAGGAGAAGGATCACAAGTCAACAAATGCAAGTAGTTTCCAAAACCAGGAAAAGACAAGAAAATGGGTTCTGTCCTAGAGCCTCCGGAAGGAATGCAGTCTTGCTGACACTTTCAGTACAGTGAGTCTCACTTTGGACTTCTGACCTCCAAAACACTAATACATAAATTATGCCATTTTAAGTCACTAAATTTGTGGCAATCTGTAATAGTATCAATTAGAAACTAATGCAGACCCCATTTCTTTGATCCCATTTTCAAAGACCATTCCTTCCTATGGCCTCTAATTTTTTTCAGTCACATGTTTACATTTACAACATTGATCTTATTTCAACCATCGAAGCATTTGGCATAGATGATCACTCACTTCTACTGAATAGAATTTACTCACTTGTCTCCTATATCTCAGTTTTCCTTCTCCCTCAGGCATCACTTCCTTTGGCTTACTGTTTCTTTCCTCACCAACCTCTTACCACTGGAGAGCTCCAGGACTTTGGAATTTTCCACCTACGTTTGCTTTCTGGTGATCCAATTCATTTTCTTAGGGTTTGTAATACCATCAATATGGCCACAACTGCCATATTCATGTCTCCAGCTTAGACCTCTCTCCCAAATTTCAGCATTATCTATCCATAGATATTAATCAATACCAAAGTGAAATTACTACATTTGTATCACAGCCTGTCCTACTCATAGCCATCTCTACCTCCGGATACAGTGTTCTTTCAGCTGCTCATGCGATCCTTCTCTTATCTTTCATTGTCACACCATACATCCAACTTATTATCAGATGACCTCATTTCTCCTAACTTTAAGATATATGCAGAATTGGACAACATTTCACCTTCACCACGAAGCCTACTTCATTCTCCACAGCCATACACCATATTCTCCATAACCTCCTTTTCTCCCACCATTCCTCCCTTCCCTACCCACCAAAAATCTATTGTTTTTAAAACTTAAGTCATTTCACTTTTTGGTCTAATCTGGTAATAGACTCTCCATTTTTCTCCAAAAAAAAGTCAAATTGCGTTCAGGAGACTGGCCCTATCAAATTTATACCCCTACTTGCTCAGGCTACTTGGACCACACTGGCCTCGTTGGTTTTCCATGATCATGCCCATCACTCTCCTTTTAGGGCCTCTGCATGGCCATTTTCTTTCTCAGAAACTCTCTTTTCCTGGACTTTGTGCTTGGCTCCCTGCGTCCCCACTCCAGCTTTTTGCTCAGCTCTCATTCACTCAATGAGGCCTACCCTCACCTGTTTTGTATTTTATACTCTAACTTGCCCTCCAGCCTCTCCCCATCCTCTGGAACTCTCACATTTTCTTCTGTGCTCCACTTTTTTCCTCATAGCAATTATCGACTCTTAAAATCCCATGTGATTTACTGGTTTATTACATTCATAGTTTATTACTGCTTCCCTATCCCATGATATATATTCAAGGGAAGCAAACATCTTTACCTGTTTTACAACCTGCTCTATTCCCAGTACCTAGATCAGAACCTGCTACATAGTAGGACCTCAATAAATATATTTGGATACATTTTTACATATTTGTCTACTTGCTATTGTCATTAGTACCCTACTGATAACTGAATGGTCTAAATGAGAACTAATGCTCACTGAAGTAAACATATAGCATAGTAATACTTGACAATATCCAGATTTGTCTTAATGGTCAATAGTGTCCTTTTAATTACTGGCAGAGATTTTCAGTTTCCATAGAGCAGGAAAAATGAAAGACTACAGATTACTAAATCAATAGCTAATTATCTTAAATATTAAAAGAGGATATAAATTAAAATTTTAAAAAATCATGTTTTCTATAAGAGGTTTCTCCGGTTGTTTTATTATAGGAGTTACCAAGTAGTTTAAGGAAAATAAACAAAATTACATCTTACAGCTCTATAGACACAGTAAGAAATCAGCAGGGAAGGCTTGAGCTGATAAATTAATGCACTCTTGGGTGTGAATTTTGACAGTTAATTATCTTTAATTAACTTAGGCATTGTTTGCCCTTCAAGATAAAAATGGATACCTAGTCATTCTTAGACCATTGTTTTATAACGCGATAAACTTAAGTTGAAACTGTGTGTGACGAACTTTGTAAAAATAATATCCACATTAAATTACAAACATCTCACACAAGGAGACTTGAAAATATGTAAAGGCCCCAAGAAATGAAAAATTATGGCCTCATCACTCCTCCAATCTTATATTTAGTTCCAAATAAACTTTTTAAATCTAAGTGTGAGGAATTCAAAATATTTTCCCATGTTGAGTATTTTAATGTTGTTAAATTACTTTTCAAAACAAAACATTGTAATTTCACACAAGATTCTAGGACTGAATTGAAGTCACCATAAAACCTTGTAACTGAGCCCCCCGGTGTCAGTCCTGTTTACCTGCTGTTATACATGGAACTTACGAGTCAGAGAATGATGTTTTTTCACACATTCCTCAACAGGTTATTGGCTTTCTTGAGAGAAATACACAAGATTGTTCTATTTCAATTTCTGTTGAGTATATCCCGACTCTCTCCCTACCTTGCCTGGAGTGCATATAAGGCTTGCTCATGCCAGCATGCTCAATGCATTAGTTTGTCAAATACTTTTGCTCTGAGCACCAATCCCCCTACTTTGAAGAACACATTGCTTTATACAGGAAAATTAATGTCCTCCAAAACTAAAGTTACCAGACATGCTACTAAGCTTGAATACATTTACCTTCAGCAGTTAGTCTTGCTCCTCACTTGAGACCAGCACCTTCCTTCTGAAGCTGGGGAAAACACCTTTAAAAACAAGGCCTCACAGACACCTTATATGTAAAACCTGGAGCTACTAGTCAATTGTCAATTAGCTATGTCTGGAGCTAGGCCAATTAGCTATATAACGAATTGACAATTGACTAGCGCACATCAGGTTTATTTTATAACTTTACAAGCCATGTTGTAACAAAAATATTTTTTTCAGCTGAAGAAAAACTGAAGGCTATTGAAGAGAAAAAAAGGAAAAGGGAAGACAAGAGGATTGTTTTTGATGGTTCACTCTCCCGTTGAGAAGTAATAGAGGGAAGAACCTCAAAAGCTTCAATTCTTCCCCTGCCCCATGGTTGAAACACAAACTAGTGGAACACTCAGCTTCATTTCAATCTGATGTTCCAGAGGATTTTTTGAAAAGCTATAATACACATTCTTATTTAAAGACTGTTTAAAGGCATGAAGTATAATCTCTGAATTAACTTCAAAGAAACTGGAATTCTGATGCAGATGAGACGGGCTTAGCTTCAGCAACCCAGTGGCCCTTTGAAGACCTTTAATTGTATTTCGTGTGCTGTATCCACCTCTTTACTATTTGGGGAAAGAGAAAAGGAGGCAAAGATGAATGTTTTTTTTTTACCTGCATTAGATGTAAGAGCTAAGAGGACTGCTAAGGTATTCATGAGGATAATAAACTATTGTTTGTGGTTGGCAAAACTTAAGTAAAAAGAGACTCCATGAGAGAAAAGAGTGACTAGGGATGCATATCATCAAACATTTCACTATTTTACCTCCATTACTCTGATCCCAGCCTATCTCTTCTTTTCTTTTACTTTTTTCACATAGAATCTCAAATTCCTATCAACTATTTAAATAATTGCTTTGTTGGTTTTATCTTATTAGCGAACAAATACACTTTTCCAATCCCTGTTAGACTTAAAGATTTATCTTTTTCTTTCCTTTTTAATTTATTTTTATGTATTTTCAGGTCCTGTAACAGAAATTATAGAAGCTTATGCAAACAACATGGGAAAAGAGTTGTTTTGTAGTTCACAGGCCACATGCAATCCATTGATTAAGCTACTTTATGTGATAATGTTATTTACGTCAAAATATTACCTTCAGTGCAGCTGGGATTTAAGTATTTTCTTCACCTCCAAAATAACTGAATCAAATGGAAAAAGACTGCCTGTGTATTTGTCCTTTAATTAAAAACATAAACAGAAACATAACTGCAGACTATCACCTATGAATTAAAATGCTAATTTCTTTCAAAAGAAGGATTTATTTGATGTCCCCCTTTGAAATATAAGAAATATACAACAAAGAAAGGAGGAGAAAAATGCCTAGGAAGTCAAACACACATTTGCAAAGCTAATTGAACAAATTCACCACCGTTTGACATTTTGCTAAAAGAAAAGCAGTCTTGCAGCTGGATAAAAGAACAATGCAAACAAAGACAGAAAAATACAGTCTAAACTGATCTGCTGAACCCCAAAGCACTAAGACCGCTTTGTTTAGAGTGTGAAATTGAACTGCGAGCAACAGAGGAAGTTTTTGTCCTAACACTTCCCAAGATCAGAGAGAACTGTAGGTGACCTGCCCCTTTTCTTTTCCTTTGTGAGAAACGAACCTATGTGAAAAACAAGAACAGTCTTAAGGCCAGGCGCGTAGACTCACACCTATCATCCCAGCACTTTGGGAGGATGAGGCGGGTGGATCACCTGAGCTCAGGAGTTCGAGACCAGTCTGCCCAACATGGTGAAGTCCTGTCTCTACTGAAAATATCAAAAAATTAGCCTGGCATGATGGCAGGCACCTGTAATCCCAGCTACTCGGGAGGCTGAGGCAGGAGCATGGCTTGAACCCAGGAGGTGGAGGTTGCAGTAAGCCGAGATCGCACCACTGCACTCCAGCCTGGGAGACAAGAGCAAAACTCTGTCTCAAAAAAAAAAAAAAAAAATAGACTTAAATCCCAAACCCTCATCAGGGTTAAAAAATGAAACACACAAATGAGCACTGAGGAGAGTTTCCATCAGGACCATTGTAAAGAAGAGTGGGGAGTGATTGGAAAGTCCAAGAGCAGGCATGGAAAGAATTACCTTTCCAGTCCATAATCATATAGGACACTAATTTGCTAAACTTTGCCACTGTCCAAATCTAAAATGTTTGCCAAAATGTCACTTTTTAAATGAAAATGGAAAATCAGATCCATATTTTGTGTTTTCTAATAAGAATCAAGCCCCCTCATCGTCCTCCACAGTCATCTATCCACTCAACCCATTACTGAAATGAAAAAGCTGTGATTAACATCAGAGTTCATATTGGCACAGAGCACCTATTGCTTTAGGAATGCCAGATCCACATGGAAAATAAAGAACTTCTTACAATCTCTGCATGGGATGCCAAATAGCTGCCAAGTTAGAGGGCCAATCACACTTCCCCTTTGCAAACATCCCCATGGACCTCATCAAATTCCAACAGAATATTGAATCTATAAGTGATAGGAACCTGGCTTCAGGTGATACTGTTAACCTCCTAAGGTACTTGTAAGGCCTTTTCAATTTAACCTGCATGTCCTGCAGCTCCTTTCCTGTACCACTGGAAAAATAATGGCTCTCGCCTTTAAAAATGTGGCCTTGGGCATGGGCAGATGCCTGGTGTGCTTATAAAGTTACCTGTCTGCTTTGATATTGGCTTCTTCTTTAATTGCAGTAGTGTTGTGGGTAGAAAGGCCACAGCAGGATTTTTCCCTTTCACTGGCCTGATGAGTACTTTGGGGTCTGTCTTAATAAAGTCCTGTAGGAATATTTTCACCACTGTTCGGAGGAAATGGGGATATCTTGTTAAATTAGTTTCACTCCACAGCGAGGGTTTGTAGGGAGGAGGCAGAGCTAGAGATGTTTGCTCAGGAAGAATTGTTTCTGGAATCAACTTCTTCTTACATCTCGCCCAGGTGGCCTGTGTGCTTTCTCTCTTCATCAGTTCTTTCTGGGGAGGTTTTCCCACAGTCTCCTGGCAGGGGGAAAGCAATGAAGGTACTGTCTCATGTGGAGCTTGCTTTCTGTGTCTGAGTACAGCTTCTCCTCTCCTGAACATGCCCATGTCAGAGTACATTAAATTCAGAGAGGTAGATTGACTTAGCTAGAGACACAGTAGGGAGGCTGCATACAGAAAACAGTATCAAATGAGAGCAAGGGGGGCCTTAAAAGAAGTAAATTAACTGAACAACCAGCTGTGTGGTTAGGAGTCATGTTCACAGAGCCGTCACAATTCTGCCACCGAGTCTTGATTAGTATTAACAATTATACATATGTAAGATTTTGGAACAAGGGATCTTTTCCATTTCTGAAATCTTCTTGGCTTTCTTTGCTAACACCTACTCTGCCTTTTTGCAGCCTAGAGTGCATTGGTTAGAGCCAGACTAAAGAGTTCTGTAGGGAACTCCATTCTTTGTTGAATTGCAGGCTTCTTATGCAGTAAATCCCAGTAGCCAGGAAACAGTGATTTCATGATTTATTAGCATTCAAACAAACTCTGTATAGCTTCTTTCATTCCCAGTTTCATCCTTAATATTCTATACCAACTCCAATCTTGTATGTGTCTGGGTTTCGGCCTGAATACAGATCCATATGTGAGACTCCAAAACCCTGCAGGCTCAGTCTAAAAGTACTTTTTATTTTTATGTGGTCAGCTCTACATTTCACCCAGCAAAACTGATAAATTATTAAGCAAATATAGCATTGAGGGAAATGGCGGGAACTCAAGAATACATGAAAGAGAGAGAGAAAAAAATTTTCTTACATATTCCAAGATGAAAATATTCACTAAAATCATTTTGATTCAGAAAAAAAATATTTACCAAGCACCTACTCTATGCTAAACTGTGTGCTGAGAACTAAGTTATAATCTTAAATTATAAACTAAATGTTCATTAACTATTTCCGTTTAAATGAGATCTCTGTATCCTGAGAAATCAATTGACTTTCCAAGGTCCCTAAGCTAATAGAACAGCAGAGCCAAGATTGCAAACAAATCTTATTCCCCATCCAGTTTCCATTCTATACTAGAACACTACTTATATCTTAGTGTCTAATTTATTTATTTATTTATTTATTTTTTGAGACAGACTCTCTCTGTCACCCAGGCTGGCGTGTAGAGGCGGGATCTCCGCTCACTGCAAGCTCCGCCTCCCGGGTTCACGCCATTCTCCTGCCTCAGCCTCCCAAGTGGCTGGGACTACAGGCGGCCGCCACCACGCCTGGCTAATTTTTTGTATTTTTAGTAGAGATGGGGTTTCACCGTGTTAACCAGGATGGTCCCAATTTCCTGACCTCGTAATCCGCCAGCCTTGGCCTCCCAAAGTGAGCCACGGCACCCAGCCCCTCAGTGTCTAATTTCAAAGTCCGGGTTTTAGGAAGTGCAAGTTTGTAACACTGAGACTTTGACTGTGGCACAGTGTCTCAGCTGTGTTTTTAGATTCCCTGAAGAATTACAAATCTCCTGAAGTGTTTAACCAATAACACCCATTTTAAAATTTATTTTCAACCCACATAGTTTTTGGAGAAAACATTTGCACTAAATTACTTGGATAAATTAGACGGAATCACAACTTCTGTGCCAGTCAATTCAGTCTACTTTCCAATCATCATTTTTTCAGATGATGGAGAATTTTTATTTCTTCTAACAAAATATCTCACTCAGGTATTTTCATCCTGACCTTTACACTTATTATCCCTTCAGTGTTTTGTTGGTTTGTTTGCTTGCTTGTTTTGAGGTGGAGTCTCGCCCTGTTGTCCAGGCTGGAGTGCAGTGACATGATCTCAGTTCACTGCAACCTCTGCCTTCCAGATCCAAGCGATTCTCCTGCCTCAGCCTCCTGAATAGCTGGGATCACAGGTGTGTGCTGCTATGCCCGGCTAATTTTTGTACTTTTAGTATAGAGGCGATTTTGCCATGTTAGCTAGGCTGGTCTTGAATTCCTGGCCTCAAGTGATCTGCTTGCCTCCGCCTCCCAAAGTGCTAGGATTACAGACACGAGCCACTGTGCCCAGCCTCTTCAATTTTGTTTTGTGTTTCTTTCTTGTTCTCAAATTTAAACATAACATTACATTAAAAATATTGTAGAAGGAGCCATTAGGTGAATGATCTTTTCTGTGGTTCTTTGGACTGGAATCTAGACTTATATTTATTCACCCATGAAGAGGGAGTCTATAGTTTATATAGGTGCCTTTTCCAAAATAAGTATTTATTTTCTGAAGATCGCCACTGCTCTGTAGACTCCATTTCAGAATTATTGCTAAATAGATGATTGATGGATAGATAGATAAAAATCTGGAATGTTAATGTACAATCTGCTGCCATTAGTGCTGTAATTTTAAAATATTAGTAATTTATAAACATTTGGCATGTTCGTTTTTATTCAAAATAAAATTTCCCACATAAATATATACCTCTACAGTTTATCTTTTGTTCTAAAATAACCAAATTATCTGAAATTTGGTTTTTTTTTTTGAGACAGAGCCTTGCTCTGTCACCCAGGCTGGAGTGCAGTGGTGCAATCTTGGCTCACTGCAACCTCCACCTCTGTTTTATTGCCATTGGGAAAAAAATCATGAGTGTATTTTGAGCTTATCATGTAGTTTTAAATAGGTCGATAATATAAAAGGTATCATAATACATTTATTAGATTCTCTCTTGTTGCACATTTTTCAATACTTTGCACAATAAACAAGGCTGTGATATTCTTCTAGCAAAATCCTATCAGATATCCCAAGCGATTCTCCTGCCTCAGTCTCCCAAGTAGCTGGGATTACAGGCATATACCACCACGCCTGGCTAATTTTTGTATTTTTAGTAGGGACGGGGTTTCACCACGTTGACCAGGCTGGTCTTAAATTCCTGACCTCGGATGATTCACCTGCCTAGGCCTCCCAAAGTGCTGAGATTACAGGCATGAGCCACCACACCCAGGCAATTTGTTGTTCTTCAAAAAACACTCATTTAGAATGTTTATGCTACTTATCTAATCCTCTCTATATTCAGAGTATTGACATGTGTCTAGTAATTCCCACTTTTACAAATATATCTTAACAAAATTCTCATGGGATATATGATAGGATTTTGCTAGAAGAATATCACAGCATTATTTATTGTGCAAAGTATTGAAAAATGTGCAACAAGAGAGGATCTAATAAATGTATTATGGTACCTTTTATATTATCAACCTATTTAAAACTACATGATAGACTCAAAATACACTCATGATTTTTTTTTCCAATGGCAATAAAACAGAGCTGCAAAACAATATGAGCATCATTATGTCATTTTTGTAAAGGATCATATAGATTGATAAAAGCCTGAAAAAATATGCACTAGGGTGGTTTATTATTTTTAAAATTCTATCTGACAATATTTTGGTCAGTCTTGAAATCCTGCAAACCGGGTTGATCTAAGGGACAGAAAACTATAAGCTACGTGAACTTTGAGTTTTAAGAGTTGATCCTTTAACATATGCTCCTCCTTTTCTGCTTCCTCTTTTGTCTCACAGGTTAACATTCTACAAATGTATGGTCTTTTCTTTAGCTAACATCATTGATTGTGTCAAAACATCTACTGGCACTAATAAAGTTATCTTTTGTCTGTTATTCATACCTATTAATGCAACTGAGTTCACCAGAATATTTCCAAAGAAAGGATCCAGACAGAGGAATATAGAGAGGGCATAAAGTACACCGGGTCCAAGCCAATAGAATCTTTTTATCTCCCTGAACCTCAGTTTCCCCCTCAGGAATGAGGAGATTAGAACATATCACTTTAGAAAGACTTCCTTGCACAGCTATTTTATTACTACGATGGGGGGTAATGCATATCAAAGGGAGAAAAAGCTACACAAAGGAGAAAAAGGAAGCCCTTATCAATCTTATACTTAGAGCCCAATTTTATTGTAATGGCTTCCAAATGGGTGTGTCCATTCAAATCATCTGGAGTTCTGCTAAAATTAAGCCAAGTGTCCTTTCTGAGTCCACACATCTGACCTTGGATTTAAATGTCTGTATTTGAGCACCCTAAGCATTTTTGATACAGCAGGACTGTGAACTAGTGTTTGGGAACTACTGCTCAAGGATAATGTTCAAAACATATTTCCATCTTAAAGCGAGACAGATAAATAGAACAACTCAGAAAGCATTTGATTGACTTGGTGTTTCTGCATTAATCTTCTTACCTTTTCTAGGCAAGAAAAGCAGAAAATGCAGCCAAGCCAGTGATGTTATTTTGATTTGCCACATAGAACACTTAGCCACCATGTTTTGAAAGTATTTGTATTCACAGCCATTTTCCAATAAACATTTTCTATTAAGGGTCATAGGGTTAAAAGGCTCTTTGTTAATTTGATAAGGTACTGAGTTACTTAGTATTATATCTGTTTAAAATCTCAGCTTTTAATGTGACCATTAGACATAGAAGAAATCAATGATTTCATCAGCTTAATAGGGCTATTGCTCCTGTGTTCATTTTATTATATGGAGCTTCAAGAGTGCCATTGGAGATGGCTTTGAACATTTCAAACAGATTCGATTTCAGTTTCTGATTCAAAATTCAGTAGATGTTCTTGAAAGATGATAGTATGTGATGGAAATTATACATCAAAATAGCATACAGAAAAAAATAATCAGAAATATAGCAATAATGGCGAGCACTACTCTGAGAACACAGAGGTAGGGCATTAAAAAGGCAAACACCTTTGGGTCTAGCCTTCTATTTCTATATGAGGACTCTGCCATTAAGGTAAATTTGGTGATTTCATTTCTTACACACACACACACACACACACAGACACACACGCTCACCAAACTTGGAATGATTTTTCTGATGGCAAACTTTTTCTGCCTAGAAGTACAGATTGGTCATGAAAGTCTCAGCCCATTCTGAGTTCTCTTTTCAGAGATGTTTGATGCAAAGACCACATGTGCTTATTTGTCTCTCACCTTTGAGGACCCTTGGCAGGACAGACTGTCATGCTGGCAAGGGAACCCGAGGTTACAGCCTGTGAAGGGCTGGGTAGCTAAGTCTAATATAGCAGAAAATTATCATGCCCATATGAATCCACACCTAGGCCACATCCTTCAGTTTCAGTCTTCTAGTCTTATCAATCATAAGATTGATATATTGATTTTCACGTCTCTGAATGTTGTGCCTATTTTTAAATTGGATCTAAAGATTCAACTTTATGAACCTATAAAATCCCACTTAGGGGATCCATGGAGAACTTTCAGAAAGTTTAGGGACCTCTCCAAATTTTATAGAAAATTTCTGCTCCAGGAGACAGAACTGATATTTCTATTCTTGTTGGAAAACAAAAGCAACCCCAGGGAATCTCTTTATGCAAAGTGACTAAGAAATTATAGAAGTAGTTTATGCTAGTTCCAGATGTGTTGGCTATAGTTTTTCTTTCATTTCTGGCAATACACACAGCAGCCCTCACCTAGTGACAGGCATGTGGCCCTGAAAAGGGTACCATGATTTACGCGGAGATGGATACACAACCCAGGTCTGCCCAGCCAGGCCCATTTCCAGAGGTGCAGGGTTCCTGCAAGTAATGAAGAAAAGATTTCCCTTTTCATCTCAATTTTAGTTTCAATTTCCATGTTAAGTAGGAAAATGTAAATCTAGAGGCTTTTAACAGTCATGTTAATCATGTGCTCCATCTCATGAAGAAAGTTTTTTCCTGAAATGCGTGGTAAGTGACCAAACAGGTGAAGAGCCTATTATACCTTAAGCCTTTTGGCAAAACCATTGCATAATCCCATGAACATTTTGACTTGCTCAAAGTCGATTTGATTATGCTTAAAATAACGTTTTATACTTAAAATAACTTTTCACAGCAGAAGTAATATATTCTTACTGTTGAAAATTAAATCAATACAGGGACAGAAAATAATTACTGCAAATGTAGCTCAAAATGTTGATGTGTTTTTTTCAGTACGTTCTCTGTATGTTTGTTTTTATAAAACACACATATATTCACACACACACAATACAAGTAAACACTCAAAGCACTTTTAAGTATACAAGTTTTTTTTTTTTTAACTCTTTTTGTTCACTAAAAATTTACCATGAAAAATTGTATTTTGTGTGTGTGTGTGTGTGTGTGTATATATATATATATATATTTTGTAGCAGAACTTACTATGCAGCAAAGACTTACTCATGATCCTATCTTCTTACTTTCCTTTCTTCCAGGTGCTAGGAATTGTCCTATGCATTGGGGATATAGCACTGAATAAGAAAGGTGGAGTTTCTCTTTATATGAAAATTTTATATTAATGAATAAGGCTGACACTAAGCAAGAAAACAAAATATATCCAAAGAAGACCAATAGTAACAAGCAAACAAACAAGATATTGTGATAAAATTAACAGGGAATGGGAGGAGATAGCATTCAATAGGACTGTTAGGAAAAGGTCCCTGGAGGAGGCAAGAATTGAACCTGAACTTGATGAGAAGAAACAGTCAGTCCTTTAGTATTGGGATGAGCATTTTCTAGAAAGAAGGATTCACTAGTGCTTGGGCCTTGCAGTGGAGACAAGCTTAATGAGTTTGAGAAACATGAGAAACAGGTGGTGGTTCAATTAGAATGGGTAGAGAGGGCAACAGAAGATACAGTCAGAAAAATAGGCTGGGAACAGGTAACATAGAAACTGGGAGGGCATGTAAAGGAATCTGGATTTTATTCTAAATGAAATAGAAAAAAATTTGAGGTTTGAAAAAGAGGCGGAAAACAATCTATGAAATTTAATTTATTGAGATATATTTGTGGCTTGCATTATGCTGGGGGCAATAGAAATGGAGAAAAGTGGACAGATTTGGGTGCATTTTGAGGTAGAATCAACAAGACTTGCATTTGGGCATTGACAAATAACCTGAGCCTCCATCCCCGCATCTATAAATAAAATCAGTGGCGTTAACTTAGTCCTGAGCTCCCTTCCATGGCCTCTATCAAGTTTCTGCAAGTAACACACACATTTTAATAATACTTTGATCTATAGAAAATTCTAAGGCAGTTATCTTATTTATTTTTTTTTAGCGACTACTGCTTAATTTCTGGAAAATTACATGGGTGGAAGGGAAAATCATTAGTGAAGTTAAACTCCTTTGCAGAGAAACTGTCCTGTTGGAGGGTGGAGATGGCTTAGTGAGCTCAGCAGCTGGTTCAAACACTTAGAATCCCTGGATGCAGAGGCTCAGATCTCAGCAGGACTCACTCGACCATTCATCCTTCCAAGGTAGATAAATTGAATGTTGCACAATTTAGAATGTGTGTGTCTTTCAGATAATGCCTTAGAAAGCAAATTCTGTATGAACATTAAAGACTACATAGCACTATAGAGGAATAGGGGCCACCCTGTGTCCTTGGCCTAAATTTCCTCCTTCCCTAATGTGGTAGGGTGGACTACTTCAGATACCAATATTTTACTGTTGCTAAGTCCATGCCGTTTGCTTGGTCACTAGAATCCTTCAGAATAAAATGAACTTTATTAACAGAAAACTGTTTTGACTTACTATGAGTGCCTCCAAAGTTGACTCTAACTTCCCTGTGCTTTTTAATGATGTCCCCATCACAGGGACTTCAGCCCTCACAGACTGGAACAAACACATTTCACAGGTGAAAGGTAGCTTGATCTCTCCTATAGGAGGTCTGTAGTCAAGCTCTGATACCAGGGGAAATTCCACCACTGAGGGCTCCCTGCCCCGAAGATAACCCAGTTGAAGGCACTGAAAGATGTGGAAAAGGACACTATGAACAAATGAAGGGCAGGAAACCCAGGCACAGTCACCAGACGGCTGCAACTTTTCTTTTTTTCTTTTACAGATTACCAAACTTGGCAACAAATCTGGATGGAGATTCGAAACGAAAGTCTGGATAATTTATTTAGCCACAATATCTAATACATTTTCAAAGACTTCATATAAATAAACTCTTTAACAGTATATTATACATTCTTATTTTTAAAATTGTAGAAAATTTCATTCATTCAATCATGATATAGTGGTTTCATATGTATTTTTATCCCTCACCTCCCTTCCAATACTCTCCATTCCTTGTCACCTAGAGACCTGTTCCTTTCTAAGAAATTCGCCAAGTGGAATCCATTACCAGGCAATGAACACAAAGAAATGAAGAGTCAAAGTTTTGACTTCCAAGTTCCAAAAGCAGACGTTTACATGAAAGGCAAAATGACAAACTTGTTCTGATAGAATAAGTTCTTTCTGCCTCCTGGAGTCTAGATAAAATTGACAGATTGGATGAAGGCAGAAGGAAGTAAGCTAGAATGACAATGATAAAGAGGTGATACCAAGGATACAAGGAACAAGATTTGAAAGAAGTGGGGACAACACCCAGAAATATCTCAGCATCTCCTTGAGTCAGCAACAGATGGCCACACAGGAACCGAATAAGCCCTTTAGGTCAAAACACAGTTCATTCATTCTACGAGATTTTATTGGGTGCTCACGATGGTGCCAAACATGGTGTCAAGTGATAAAAACAAAATATTAATAATATATTGTAATATATTGATATATATTTATATATAAATTCTATATATAGTGAGAGCTAGTCATATGTATATATATAACTAGTTTTGAACTCTTCAGAAGTTCGAAGTTAGTTTGAGAGACAAATACAATAATTATAATACAGGGTAAAATCATCCAGGAGGTCTGAGAAGGTGGTAATTGATTTGAGGACTACAGTTTTCTGAGAAAAGAATTTATTTGGCAAGTCTTTCCTTAGTTACAACAAAATAATTCCCAAGAGATCACCTCCCACCACTGCTGTCTTCCTCCTGGAAAATAGAGGAGTAGGAACAAGTCAGCTTCATATAATGAGAAAATATGGATGAAAGATGTGTTGCTAGGAAGGATTAAAGAGCCACAGAAAGTTTAGGAAATATATGGGCTTTTGTTTGTTTGTTTTACTTTTTGTGCTGATGCAAATAGCCACAATGAGATACAAAGATTTTAAATTAAAGTAAAAGATGTATGATTTGGCCAAAGTGACTCTTAAACTAAGCCAAAGATCTACCATTTGTCTCCTGATGGGGAAGAAAGAAAGAACCAGTGAGAGTCATAGATCCTGTGGAAATGAAATAACAAGTGGAAGGGCCTGTCAAGCTTGTGCTTGGGGTGTGAGGAGAGTGATGGCTTGCAGCATGGGGATATCAAATCAGAATCTTTACCTTTTCAATGCTGTGATAATAGAATCATGAAGTTAAAATTGATTTGATAATTATTTCAATCCCTTTAAAATATTTTCAATCTATCGATCGATCATGTATCCAATCTTTTGGACAAATCTGTAATTTAGTTGAATATCTTATTTAATAATGGCCATAGGGTATGGTAGAATATAGACATGCAGTTTTTCCAAATCTGCGTTTTGTACCTGGAAATATTTAATAAAAAATTGTTCACACCTGCATTAGTTTGATTCATGAAAGGAAAAAAAAAAAAATACCTAAAAGAAAACCAAGTTGACCACTAATAAAAGCTATGTTAGAGGTTGCAAGATGTTTTTGGAGTTCAAGTTGGATTTTCCCACATGGGCTGTCATGCTACTTTCTTTTGACTCTGTGTACCTCATATTCTCAAAGCTACATCACTGGTGATCCCATATGAATGACGAGTTATTCACCCTCTCAGAAGCAGGAATTATATGAGTATTTCCACAACCCCACTCTTTTAAGAAACATGAGATTGCCATGTGTTCTAGACCTAGGATCCATTAAAAGGAGACTACCTATGGATTCCTGGATGACTATTCTCATACCTCTTCTTTACATAGCATCTATTTCTCATATATTATCCCTTCCATTCTTGTTGCCCCATATAAGTAATGCATCCTATATTGTATTAGACTCCAGAATTGCTCTTGCCCACCTGCCTTGACTCTAACTCTGTAGTTTTACCTGATTACTCTTCTCCAAGATCCTTTCCCAAACATTGCCCTTCTCTGAACCTCTAAGGTAGGTGGAGACCCTGCTTTGCTATCTAACTCATATTCACTCTTATTCACTGAAGACTACTTTCCTTTTCTTTATTGGTGGAACCAGATTAAGTGGTTCTACATGGTCAGCTACTTTTTCTGTGTCACAATGGAGATAAATAATGAAAAAAATCATTGCCAGTTTTCACACACCAGACTAAATCTCCAGACATCACAATTGCCTACATTTTACCTGGTTTTGGGCCATGTGTATTTTCCAAGCACTGTTTTTATAGTTGGTTCAGATTATCTAATCTTTACTCTGCTCTAAGAACCCCACATTGATGCACACATACACAGCCACTTGGGACATGGAAATTTACTGAATATATAGAGACAAATAGCAGAGACAAGGCTATTGAGGAGTTGGGAAGACTCTAAATACACATCTGGCTGAAATGGAGCAGGAGGTGGAGATAGAATACAGAGACAAAACAGGATAGCATTTGCTACAGCAAGACAGTCATTTACTTTCCATCTCTATAATCCCAACAATACAATAAACATAGAGCAGGGACATTTAAAACTCTACTAAAATGAACTTCTTTGACGTCTTTAACATTCTCCCTGATTGGCCTTATCACACTTTCCTACCTTATACCACATTACTCCTCTAAGAACAACATGCTCCACAAATATCTACTGATTTATAATTCCAGGTACACGTCACATTCCTTGATATTGGTATACTACTGAATTAAGTACATATTCAAAATATAACCCCTCCCCTCCGATTCTACACAGTCTATTTAAAGAGACATGCATAACACACATAAAACACCAAATAACATAAAACATAGGATTGTACCTGCCGGAAAACAAACAACTTGGAAAGTGAAACTCAGTTTGGAGAGTAAGGGAAGGGTAAAATACAGAATGGCATAACAAAGAGGCAAGGAACTTACTAGGTGAAGTTACAAGTTCTTGACTCAAACCCACCAGAATTTGAATCTTGATCATCCTATTTACTCACAGTGGGGTCAGTTGCAGAAACATTCATTGCCCCAGTTTCCATATTTGTAAAGTTCCTTATTTTTAAAGCTTCTAGCACATAGGAAGTGCTTAATGTAAGTTAATTAACATCACTTATGAAATAGCACTTTTTAAGAGACAGCAGCTTAACAGGAGAATTTGAAAGTAAAAATGAGTGTAAATAATTCATTACTGGTGCTCAATTAATATTTGTTCATAGCATACCCTCAGAAATACGAGGAATAACGTTTCCCTGAGGATTCACCTAAAGAGTGAATAAAATCTCTCAAATTTAAATTTCTTACTTTTTAGTAGACATCTGCAAGATTTGAGGTACTGTGCTAAGAAGTTTCATGCATACAATTTCATTTAAATTTTATAAAAATTTTGAGTTTGTAATATTGTTACAGTTTTATAGATGAAAAACTAGCACTCAGAAAAGTGAAGTGACTTTTCCCCAAGTTCCATACTTGTAAGAGGGTTTAGAATCTGGGCTCTGTGAATCATAGCCTCAGGTTTTTTTGGTGTATATACTGCTCATTGAGGAAAAAAATAACAAACAAAAGAAAAATTATATAGATACAAGAGACAGAGTGAATTATCCTAACAAAGAAAATACAGTGCATAACCACCAACCTGAACAGACCAATTGCAAAATAGATAGCTAATGCAAAAATAAAACAGAAATAAGAAAAATGGCTGTCCAGATGGAAGGTTAACACATATAAACAGGACTGAAAAGACTTAGGGAACGTGCCAGATTTTGCCATCATGTGAACAGCAGAATCTTCAGAAACATAATCTTCAAATGGAAATGCTGATGATACTTATGAATAGGCTCAAATTTGCTTAAAAGGTCTATTATCATTAAGAATTTATCCGTATTAAGAAACAGATCCACTTACGTTGCTTCAGGGAAAAAAAAAAAAAAAAAAGAATAAACATGTCTTAAAATTTGTCAGGACCCTGGAGAGCAGACTTTTTGTCCAGGCATCTCTTCTTTCATCTACCCTTCTATTTGCCAACTAACTAGCTCCCCATCAATTACCTTAACTCTTATGCCCTTATTACTCTTTCACATACAAATTTGGTTTTGATTTGCATGGAGCCAATTACAACTCAAGGCCTTTTTATAATTATGCTTTTTTTTTTTTTTGTATTAACATCTTTGGCTAGCTTTTGGATTGAATCATTTAGGCTGAGGTAAGTAATCAGCACTTTTTCTAGACAATTGTGTTGGGAAAGTCACACAGTGTTGAACATGGCCATTTAGACAGTAACAGTTAGGTTTCAAGAAGGGTCCCTTAAAAGCCAGAGTATAGGGGGCAGGCTATTATGCCACTTAAACCTTGTCTTGGGTAGAAAAGGAGATATAACATCTAGAGGAGTGCATTGTTTCATACATATGGAAACTATATTAATATAATGCAATGATATTAGCAACATGTGTCATCAAAAAAATAGTTATGGGTTAAACGTTTATTACAAAAGTTAGATGAACATTAACAATTGGCAATTATTCCTCCAAGACCATAAAATCTCAATTAAACAAAACCAAATACTTTTTCCTTTTTAAAGTGCTGTTTTAGAAGTATACATAAAAGGCATATACATCATACTAGAATGAACTACATGCTTATTTATAGTTACTAACTCATGACAGAGGAAAGTTAGACTTGCCTCTGAAAATATGGTACTAGGAATCCTAGGAGAGTTACATAAAATTTTCTTCTTTCCTTTTTGCTCGTTTTGGTCTCAAGTTTAGAGAAAAGAAGTATAATACTTTTCCAATCAATATTTTGAATCCATTGTACTATATCCTTTGTTTTTCCTTCTGCTGCAGTGTGTATTTAGAAACACATTCACAATTGAAGAGGAGCTGGTCAGATATCTTGCTCTCGCCAGCATATTTTATACAGGTTGTCTGTCCAGATGACCATTTCCCATAGCCTATCACAGCTATCTTACAATCTTATTCCATTTCTTGATAGTATTCTTAAAGTCATGGCTCCTGGACTATTTTTCCCCGCTGTCTTGCCACTGTCTGCATGCTAGCAACTTTTACTTTTGAATCAGACACTATTCATTGTTGCAAACTCAGGGTCATTTTGTGAACCTGTTTTGTACTCACAGATGTCCATCCTGAATCAAAAAGCATTACGATTAAATGAAAGAAAAAACAATCAATTAGTTAAGATATTTCTATCAATTTGGGCTTACCAAGTTATATTTTATTTGATATGCAACTTTAAGTAAGCCACCTAAAATTTAAACCAATTTCAGGTGAAAATTATTGAATTTCAATCTTGAAAAAAGTAAGGAATCTTCCTACTTAAGAAGTTCTTCAGTCAGTAACTGCAGTTCGTTTGCTAGGAGACTTTGAAATATACCAGAAAACAGGCTGGCTGGCAGGTTGGTTTGTGCTGCAAGATATTCTGACAACCTGTCAAAGTTCCACTTTTCTCACATTCTACCAACTTCTCTTTTCTAAAGAAAGCATGAAATGTCAAAATGACAGGTGCCGAAGCACAGCAGCATCCAGCTTCTGGGCCTATTACCTTAGGAAAGAAGGAGCTGAAAAGTTGTGCAAGTGACACATGCCGAAGAGTGATATAATTTGCCAGGTAAAGGAGTGGCTTGATGGGGCTTGTATTAACCCTTTGGGGCTGACTAATTTGAGCTACATCCTTTGGGAGGAAATTCTAGAGGTAGCTAGAGAAGAAAAAAATATATAGCTTTTGAGAAATAACTTTCATAAATAATTGGGTACCATTCTCCTTATTGTTGGTGACTTTTTCCAATTAATTTGTTGAACGAAATCAACATTGCCTAGCTACAGAGGATCTGTTAATAATTTTCAAATGGAAGGATGGGACATGTAGCCAGAAGAAAGATAAAAACATGAGAAGCAATTGCAATTGTATCTCTATGAAATCTGTTCCTCTGTGTGTGTGTGTGCGCACGCATGCGCGTGTGTGCGTGTATAAATACCTATTGAGAGAGTTAAGTATGACTCAGTTAATTGGGAAAAAGCCTATCTAAATTAATTGACAAGACTGAGTTACAAAATAAGATTTTCAAAAATTGTTTATTTTACTACTTTTAAGTTCTGATTATGTCTTATGCAGATAATAGTAACTTGCAACTCTCAGTCATTTCTTTAAAATGTACAAAGAAGTCCTATAAAAGAGCAATTTCTTCTAAGTGACGAATGGTTCTTAATTGTGTTAATAGTTGCCACGTTGTATGGTAAACAGAAGTTATGTTTGAGGACAATGGAAATAGATCAGTAAGATTGTGGTGATCATAGTCTTTGGCTGGGAGAAGAATGGACAGGGAATCTAATAAAACAAGAAAATTTAAAGGATTGGAAGAAGAAGATCAACTTCCCAGATTTGAGAAGGGTCTACAAAGTTAAGGATGAGACTAGGAAAAGATTTGGAAGTGGCTGAGAGAGAGAGAGAGAGAGAGAGAGAGAGAGAGAGTTAGTTCCGGGTTTCGGGGTTCTGGGAGAAAATGAGATTTAATGGTAGGAGTCTGGAAATGTAATCCTACCAGTTCCCTGAGAAGTTACATCACGTAGCAGTTAGGAATTGAGACTCTGCAGTTGTACTGCAAACAACTGTGACCTTGGGCCTGCTACCCAATTCTTGTTGTTCGAAATGTATCTATTTGAAAACAGAGGTACTTGAAGTATCTGCCTCATAGTATTGTGAGAAATTAAGTGTGATTAGGTGTATATGTAGCAGTTATTTCATGATTATATCTTTAGAAAACCAGTTAAAAAGGACTTTCTTTCCTATGATTTCAGAAGAAAATAAAAGGGGGGGAATGGCATCAAATTAGAGTGATCAATCAGATAAGGAAATTTCTTAGCCTGAGGGGAGTTAGGACTCTATTACTACAAGAGGAGGGGCTTCAATTAACCAGTCTGTTTCCTGAATCTTTATACTACAGTAGTTAAATGCTCTTACAACAATCAGAGAGATAGCTGTGCGTGATGTTGCTGATGAAGAGTTACAATAGCAACAGCTAATCATTACTGAGCATCTATCAATTGCCAGGCAATATATTAAGAGTTAAAGACTACAGGATTGATATAACTTATCCCACTTATAATCCGAGTGGGTAATGTAATTTTTACCTTTATTTGACAGAAATGGAGTATTTTTTTCAGAGTCACATAGTGGCAGGTGCCATGTATCATGGGCAATTTGACTGGGAAGATGGTGTTCCAACCCACTTTCTTGTGATTTCATTCCCAAATCAGAGAAAAAATACTTAAGGATGAGGGGGAAGTGATGGATATTTTCAAAGAAGACTGTCATATTATTGAAAAATGATCAATATCCCCTTTATGGTAGGAATTTATGTAGGATTCTTATCTATGTTAATCTGTCTCTCAAGTGGGATGGGTTTCTTCTGCTCTAGCAAGATGGTAGTTACCCCTTTAAAATACATGATTGACAAAAATTCAAGTAGTGTCAAAGAGCCATAATGAAACGCAAGAGCAAAAGAGATAAGTTTTGCTCTCTTTTACTCCATCCAAGGAGCCATTACTGCAATCCATTATTGTTGCTTCCTAGTTTATCTTTGTAGTTATCTATCTTCCTAGTTTATCTTTCCTAGTTTATCTCCAGTCCTATCTTTGTAATAAGATGCTGTAAGATAGCATCTCCTTGGACCCTTCACCTTCACTTCATACTTTTGATGAAGGTGATTTGACTGTCACTCTCCTTACCTACAAATATTTGAGAGGCAAGGGGGAATATTGGAAATGCTTGACAATCTAGAATATTACATTACTCTGGTAAAATTGAATAGTATAGAAAGAGGCTAATGACCCAATTAAAGCCACTGAGATTGACTGTGAATTTGGCTAGAACTACTGTAATAGATGCATGTTATATTTTTTGCTGATTCTGAGACTATTTAGGATAATGTGACCTGGAGCTATTGGGGCCACCACAGAGAGCCTCAGAATGAAGACCATCTAGCAGAAGACACAGCTAAGAGACGTCCTCATCACATAGTCCCAGGATCAAATCTGGAGTTAATTACAATTGGAATTCCCTTTCTTTTCTTTTCTTTTTTTTTTTTTTTTTTTTGGCTTAAAAGGGTTCAAAGCTTTTGACATTGGATTGTTTTCATTTGCAATTTCACCTGTACTAAAAGATATAAAATCTCCCTATTTGAGATTGTCTGTCAGCAACTCAAGAAACTACATTTTGTTCACCATGTCATGATGACTGGAAACCTGGGAACTACAATTCCCACAGTACTTTGCTGGCTTTTGTTTGGCTTATCATCTATCATGAAAGTCACATAAATTAGATTGAAAAGTAAAGGGCAGTTGGAAGTGATGGTTTTGTTACTATAACGACAATATGCAGTTCGATGGATTCAAATTTTGCAAAAAATCCTGCGGGAACCTATTAATAGTTCCTAGGAAATCACCTGATTCTAGGCTGTAAACTGTAGTGATCATTCCCATGGCCTCTACACTTTCTTGACTCTGAATAAAAATAAAACTTGGTAGCAAAAATAAGATATTGACAGTTTCCCCAAACTTAGATTATTCAGTGTTACCAATGGATCTATAGCACCTAATTTTCTCTATTATCTTCCACCTGCTTTGGAATACCCAGAGATGTTTACAGTTTTGTTCTGATCACATAGGAACATTATATTTGCTGTCAGAAATAATTCCAGGGAAAAAAGACCTTCAAAAGTGGTGATGAAAGGGAGTTCATCTTTAATAGTTAGAGGGGAAAGAAGTGCCCACAACATTGTAGAGCAGAAAATGAGAAACTAATGTTCCAAAGCATTCAATGTCAAACAACTATTTTAATTATATTGTAGCAGCCTTAAATTAAGTAGATCAAGAAGCTTCTGCAATGCAATAATATGTAGACTGTGATGCATTCACAGTAAAGCGATATGGCTGATTCTAACTGCACAGGAGAGCTTTCAGGAAGAGCATGTCAAGAACAGAGATTTCAATTTTCAGCTCAAGATATTGTCAGAAAACCATAGAACTTCTGTGATTACCATAAAGAAGTATTCCTTTTTACAGTGAGGGCTGATATAGCTGAAAAATAGAGCCAATATTTAATTCTTCGGGTTAAATAATGAATTAGATTTACACACACACCAGGTCTCACATGAAAGCTAGGCCACTGTTTGGCAAAAGGTGGAACTCTGGGAATTGTAATGGAAATATTTGGGTAGACGCAAATGACCGTGAGTGTCTTGCCTCTCTAAATCTCATTGAACTTCCTTTACTGGCAACAGCAGCCCCCCTGCATGCGCCGTCTGAGGAGACAACCTACCCCTTCCTTGAATACCTATAATAACATAATTTGAGGCAGAGCTCTTTCAAGGGGGTGGAAATTTTTTCAACATCCAACCATAGTGCCCAGCTTTGCCTCTAGACACTTGACTAGAATCAGAAAGAACTTTAGGAAATGTCTTCAAAGACTCACCCAGAAAGAGCTAGCATATGCATAAGATAGACTTCAACATGTTAAAACACTTAAAATTTAAAACACATAGACACATCATATGTTTTAAACATCTTGGGGGGTTATGTATATATATATATTACACATACGCACACACACACAGATATTCCAAGAGTGCTCTGTTAGAATTTGTCTAATTCCACCAATAATGATACACATACCAGAGATTTTGAATTCAAGGTGTTAGCGTGAACAGATGGCCACGGGTCTCATGGTTTTCCGGATTGATAGATTGAAACACGGACTCAGTATTAGCCTACAATTAGCCTGCATTGTAATGTACAGAAAAGAATCCAAATGTTTAACAGAATAGGAATGTTGGATTAATCCATGCATTCTATTCATCCATCCTTCACTATATTTCTTAGAAGGTCCCTAAGAAATATTGTCACCAAAGCCTCAATAATTACATTAGAGATGCTAACAATGCATTTGTAAGGATCTCTATAATTGCCATCTTTGCTGTTTGGAGTAACAATCACATCATCCCTTACTTGCTCTTTGCCCTTGGTCAAGCTACTTAAACTCTCTGAGACTCGGTTTCCTTAACTGTAAAATGAGAATAACGATACCCACTTTGTTGAATAATTGACAGTCTTGGTACAAAAATAAATGTTAATGTTTTATTGTGTGTTCTATATACAAGACACTCTTCTAAAGCTATGCATTCTGTTACTTAATCCTCTGAACAATTAAATTAGTATGCACTTTGTCTAGCCCTCTTTTACAGGCAAAACATTTGGTTCCCACTTAGGCCATGGTAAACCCAAGATTTGAACTAAGGTAGCTTGACTCTAGGATTTGCATATTTAAGCACTATGCTGTACTACATAGAGCAGACTCTCCATAAATATAAATTGTCATTATCATCATCACCATCATTAGCAACATCACTATTATTATGTGATCATTTCTCTTTATTTTGTGATCATAGCTTGTACTTCATCCTCACTCTATAGTCATACTTATATTAAGGTACATTCCATTAAGATGGATGTAGGAAGGTTTTAAATTACAAATAAACTGTTGATGATTGCAGTATAATAAGTTCTACAAATCATGATTTCTATAGATCTGAGTTTCCTGATCTAAAATGGAATATATACAATTGTATGCCACCTGGGGTCCCTTTCAGTTCTATTAAGCAAGTTTTAGCAAGTTTATTCTTTGAAGACTGTCAGCTCATGATACATAGCATATGCTTACAGCTTCAGTCAGAAGGATCATTGATGGTGGCAATATCAAAGCCCCTCCTCATGAAATATTAGTTATATTAATATTAAGTAAATGCAAATAATTTCATCCTGGGGCTCCTAGGGCCTCAACAAAAGCCCAGGATATGTTGTTTATGCTTTTACTTGATAAAAAATAAATTCTTCCTAGAGGGTTCCATTTTACCCAAAGATCAATTGCCACAGATTATTTTTTGTTTCTATTAAGATTTCATAGGTTCATTAAAATGGACTTTTGCTGATGGAAAAATTTAGAAATGTGGTATGGCCTTCATTTTTATGCAGTCATTTCAACTGCAACACATACATACAAGGACTAATGCTGATGGGAAAAATTAGAAATGTAGTCTGGCCTTAATTTTTATGCAATCATTTCAACTGCAACTTAATAAGAGAAGTTTCTTAGGTCTATTGGGTAATTGTAGTGCCTTCTAAGAACTTGATGTTGAGTGTTTGTTTGAAAGTTTATGATTGCTTTATTCAAATGTAAATTTCACTTAAATTACAAAATAAAATGCTAGGTTAAGGAGCATTACCCCTTTTTATCATTTAGACTTCTGAGACCTTAAATTCAGTCCAGAGTTTTAACTAATGAATTATAATAGCCACCTCTTTCAGCACTAATTATCATCATCCTTGATGTATAAAAGGCCATTTTATTAACTATTGTCAAACATCGATAATACAAAGAAAAGAATCTGTCCCCGTTCCAGAAAATTTACAAAAACAAAACAAAGATTACAATGAGACCCTTACGTGCGACTCTGTGTCACGTCAAATCAATCAGCTGAGAAAAGAATAATTCAGCCAGGAAGTTCATTGTTTGATGGACACAATGCCAATTAACTAATTTGACACAATGCAGTTAACAAGTTTGACTTTTTTTTTTTTAAACAAATTGACTGCCTTTACTTCTTGTTTCTGTGTCATGTAGATGTAGTAGCAGATAATAGTAACAATATTGAATCAAGAGGTTAAGTGATTTAATTTTGAAGACATTACTATTACAGAGGCCACATTTAATAAATCAATGTGTTTAAGATGCTTGGAGATCTATGGATTAAAGACTACTTTGCTTGTGGAGTGTCTAATAATCATTATATATTGCAAACCCACACACAACACTAAGAGCTTGTCCTGCTTAGTTGTCGATAATTCTATGCATCTCCAGGTAGCCCCAAACCTCCCCTCCACCCAACACTGGCTGGCTTTCTTCAACAGAAATCATCCACTTCTCTATATAATAGATCAAACTCTGCACCGCCTCAGCCTTAATTACTGGTGTTTGACAAGTTTAGTTTAAAATATCAATACAACAGTTATAGTAAGCAGAGAACAAGTCATTCATTATTTGAGATGAAAACAATATTGTGCTTTGGATTTTTTTTTTAAAAAACTAAGCAAGCTGAGTCACTTAGTTGGATGAAGTCACTTAGCTGGATGAAGAAACAAACAAATTCAGATGCTCTTGCTGTGCAGCAAAACTCGGTGTCAAAGCTGACCTCCTGGTCCTATAGGTAATTGTTTAGCCCTGCTCATTATTTTGTAACTTGCAGGCTGTTGCATAGGACGAACCTCAGAGCATGATATGAAACCAGCATGGGAATGGTGGAAGGTATCCTTTTAGGACAGAAGAGCTACTAAATCATAATCACAAAATTAAACCTTTATCTCTCTCCAAAGATAAATTGCCAGCTATTTTAATTCACCATGCCAATCAATAAATTTTAATAGTCAATCATTTTTCATATGAATTCCAGGGAAAAAAGAGGTGAACATCTAATTTGAATGAAATATCAGAAACAACTAATAGTCATTAGAATCATCAAATTATGGAATACAAGATATGGATTGGAGCTTAAATATTGCCTAGTACGATCTTTGATAAAAAATAAGTCTAGGGACTTATCCAAGGTTATAACCTGATCAGAGGCAAAGTTGAGTCTAGACTCCATTTCTTCCTTCAGCATTTTTCTAGGGTCGTGTTTCAGTATACTCTGCAATTACGTTCCAGTGTAGGGAATCTCAGAAAAAGAATTTTGGTTACAAGATTGCAGTTGTGCTGTGTCACACTCTGGGATAAATTATAAGTAATTCTATTTAAAGCATTCTTCTTTCACATCTTGGCCAATCCCAATGAATCATAGCTTCCCAATTCTTGGATTAAGTTTATTTGAATTAATCGTCTCTTCCCCACTCTTACTACCTGATGGAAGTGTCCTAAGGCAAGGGCCCACATCTTCTCTGTCTCCCATTATTAATCTAGCCAGGAAGAGAGACAGGGCTCAATAAAAATGGGTCCACTGCATTACAACGCTCCCCAATCCTGACTCCTAGGCTAGCATTTTCCCTTCACATGCTATCATCCTGTGAATGTATATATGAGATTATACTGAGCTAACCAACCTGATGCCCACCTGCTCCTACCCCTTCCAGCACAGAGCATTTGATAACATGTGTTCTTTTCTTCTGAATCAATAGAGAGTGTTCTTTATTCTCAGAGAGGAAACCAACCCCTCTCTGCGGGGAAGCCACACTGGTGGAAAAAGCACCCATGAGGTCATTACTGATGTGAAAGGAAAATAAATCTTGGGATCCCAAAATCATTAAGCCAAGGGAAAAGTCAAGCTGAGAACTATGTCAGGGATATCTGCCTCCTATTTTATTCCTAAATAAGAGAGCTACAAAGATAAGCTACGTACCTCCCTCACAAGTTGCCCACAAGGAAATTTCTTGTGGACAAAGGACAGACAGAACTCAAAGTCGCCCTCTGCTCACATGAAACAAATGCGTATCTGAGTGCTTCCTCTGCTCTATTGTTTCACTAAGCCAGCCTAAGGTGGAAGTGACTATTCCTGTAAATCGCATATTCAGTGAAAGGCTAATCAGAAACTCAAAATAATGCAACAATTTGTCTTTTATCTACCCATGACCTGAAAGCCACTTTGAGTTGTCCTGCCTTTCCGGACAGAACCAATGCACATCTTACATATATTGATTGATGTCTCATATCTCCCTAAAATGTATGAAACCAGACTGTGTCCCAACCACCTTGGCACATGTCCTCAGGACCTCCTAAAGCTGTGCCATGGGTGTGTCTTTGACCTTGGCGAAATAAACTTCCTAAATTGAGACTTGACTCAGATACTCTTTGGTTTACACTGACTTTGATGAAAAGAAGCTATTTAATCCTAAGCTTTTAAAATGCATTCTTTAAGGTCTTTTTGAGGCTATAAATGGATGAAATTTCTATTCTAGCATGGTTTTCTGCAGCATATTAAATATATTTTTCAGCCACAAAATGGGATGATAATATGGTTTTATACAACTCTTAGCAGCTCTTCTAATTTAGTGGATCAGGTCTAGTATATATGCCTCTGCCTCCACTGTTTTATTTCATTCAATTACAAGGAAGCCCTTTTTCTAACCCTACATATCTAATAGTGAGTATTCGGCCTAAATATCACAAGGCAAAATTTCCACTGGAGAGCAAATTTGAAACAGAATGAAACTACAATTTTGCCATCTATCTTACACAACAATAAGCATAGAAGCTTGTTTGTGAAGCACTGTACACAACTTTCCCATCCTCCACATCCTTTGAATTCGTAAAGACCCTGTGGCAGGAAGATCAGGCCTAAGCGTTCCCATTTGGCTGATGTCATGGAGCCTCAGATAAGGCATATGACTACACCAAGATCACACAACTGAAAGGATGCAGAGTAAGAAACCACACCACACATTTTCCACTACATTTGCTCTCTTTCCTCTTCCTGATCTGCATGACCTCAAAACATACAGCTCTATAAGCCAGAGAATGCAAGAAGACGCTGAATCAACAGGGTGTATTCCCATTTCTCTCTTCAGTTTACATACCTAAGGTCCTGGTTACACGTTCATTTCTTGTCATGAGACATGCTTCCGTGGGAACATGTAAGCAGCTTGGGTATCAAGTTTTCTCACAAGCAGAGAGAAATCCTGGCCATCCTCCCTCCATCTTCCTATCTGTGTTCTCCACTGGGGTATGCAGACTTCGAAAACAAGAAGCTAATGATAGTGACACGAGAAATTGGAGCTGGTTTTGATTACAAAATAAATTATATGAGAACTCAATCAAATGCAGGTTAATATATAATCCTTCAAAAAATGCAGATGATTTGGCAATTGTGGTTTAAACTGTGTGAAACAGTTTTCTCTATTGTCGAACTTCTTAGAGACGTCAATGTGGTATACGCGTAATGGATTCTCTGTAAAGTACAATATGTAGTATTTCATTGTACTTGGTTAAAGAAAAAATTAGTCTGGTGTCTGTTAAAATGATAACGAAGGATTATTCAAGATTATAGAGTATTGCAATGGGGGCATTGCGACAAGGGGATTGAGATTGAGTTCAGCTTCTGATATAGGAGAGGCAACTTAGGATTTATAGCCAACAATGAAAAAGCACAAAGAGGAGATATCAAGGGTCTTAGCAAGATTATTGCTGAAATCAGGCCAGGGCCAGGGTAATCAGATAACAACAGTAGAGAAATCTTTCTTTCTTTTTTTTTTTTTTTGAGACAAGATCTCACTCTAACACCCAGGCTATCATGCCTCATTGCAGTCTCAACCTCCTGGGCTCAAGCAATCCTCTCACCTCAACCTCCCAAGAAGCTGAGACCATAAGAACATTCCATCACACCCAGCTAATTCATTTTTTTTTTTTTGCTTTTTTTTGGTAGCGACAGAGTCTTACCATGTTGCCCTGGCTTAGAATTCTTGCTAAACCAACAAAGCAAGATTCTTGCTACAACTGAACTAGGTGAACAGAAGACGGGAATGGAACCAAGGTCCAGGCCTACTCGAGAAGAGGGTTCAGAGAACTCTAGCTAAAGTTTGATCAAGGAGAGAGTCTTTTTAAATGTACTTGATGGAGAGCCCTTTTGGTGAGCCTTTGCTTTGGATTAGTTGTCACAGAATACATTTTGGAAGACAATGCCCTAGTTCATTTATCAGACAACCAGACACACCTTAGAAATTGGTCTGCATTGATTCTACTTGCCAACCTCAGAATAGGTGATCCTAATTTAAAGACAAAAAGTTACCCTTGTGTCAGACGATTAAGATGACATAGGTAGGGAAATAAACAATAGATTTAGCTTGCCTTTTGTTCATCTGAGATTCCTTCCAGAAGAATCTGTATTTTTCACTTATTCACTGAATAACTCTGGGTAAGCCACTTAACCTTTGGGTCTTCAATTCCTCATTGGTGTAATAAAAAGGTTTAACTGAATGATCTCCGATGCCCTTTCCATCATAAAAAAATACCTATTAGGTTTTCTGTGTGCTTCTGTATATCCAATTAATGTTTTACAAAGAGCAGATTAAAATGATCAGGTTTCACTGCCACGGGCTGGGGAGAGGAACAAAAGATTTTAGACAGGAGAGGAAGGCAAGTGTCAATTTCTAATCTCTGCTGACAAAAGATGTGTTCCTTCTGGTTATAGAGAAATTTTCTCCAAAGTAAGCTGGATGCTTTAAAAATAAAGGAATTTGTTTCAGGATGTAAAACTGAGGCACAAGCATGAAACATAAATCCTAAATGAACTGTAAACAGGATATTCACATTTCTCAATGAGAAAAAAACTATGCCATATCTGCAATCCAGTGGTGTTAATTCATCACAATAGAAAAGAACGTTGACATGCAAAGCCCTATATGAATAAAGGTGCAGACTTTTTTCCTTTTCTTTCCTTTCCTTTTCTTTTTTTAAAAGACAGGGTCTTGCTCTGTCAGCCAGGCTGGAGTGCGGTGGCACAATCACAGCTCACTGCAGCCTCGAACTCCTGGGCTCAAGCAATCCTCCCACTTGAGCCTCTTGAGTAGCTAGGACTACAGGCACACACCACACCTGGCTTATTATTATTTTTATTTTTTTGTATGTGTGGAGGTAGGGTCTTGCTATGTTTCCTAGGTTGGTCTTGAACTCCCGGCCTCAAACAATCCTCCTGCTTCGGCCTCTCAAAGCACTGGGATTACAGGCATGAGCCACTGCGCCCAGCCAACATTCAACTAAATGAATTAAATTTGTTCGGAAAGCTTATTTGAAGGAGAGAAGTTGGTGAGTGAATTTCCTCATGGAAGGCCAGTGCTTTGTCTTTAACTTTCGAAATCAACATCTCACATTTACAGTAGGAATCCCCTACTTGATCCTTTTTTAAAAATGTTAATTAAAAGTGGAGAAAAACATTCACCTTCACGCCTGTTTATCAATGTAGGTATGGATAGACAAAGATGAATGTTTTAACTCAGAAGCAAGATTTAAGGAGCAGGCATTTAAACTCACACCCTCTTGTTTCTGTAAAAAAAAAAAAGTTACAATTTGATTACCATTTTATAGTAAAATCCAGAGTTACAGCTGGAAGTGACCTTCAAAATAATTTCCTTTAACTCCCTCATTTTACAGATATGAGCATGGAGTCTCAGAAAGATCAGAGTCCACAGCTGGTGAGTGGCAGAGTTGGGCGCAGAGCCCCCACTTCCTGACCCTGGGTGCAGGGTGACTTTTGACTCACCATAAACCTAACAGGAATTAGGCCAGCGATTCTTAGAAGCCCTAACACAGGACTCACTTGTGGAATCAGCGTGCATTTGTCCCATGGAATTTGTTATCTCCAATTGTGTTCCTGTTATGGGATTTGTTGTCCTGTTTTCTGACTCTGCACTTGATTTGCAATTCTGGGCCATAGCAATACGCTTCCCCAGAGTACTGAGCAGTGGTCAGTGAATTTAATCTGTCTCTCACTGTGATCTGTGAGCGAAGTTGTTACAGCTCCACCTAGTGGACAAATTCACATTGAGGGGGAAATTGCAAAGGGGATGCTGCCCGCTGAGGACGGATCTGCAGGCGAGAGGGCAGAACACATCACAGAGAGGTTAAAGCTGCAAAAAGTTGTGCTGACAGCTGGCTGTAAACTAAAGACTGTTGTGGAGAAATCAAAGTATAATTATTAGAGAGGGGGGAAAAAAACATCAGCTTTCTCATTACTTCAAGGACCTCTAGAGATTTTTATAGCTTCTGGAGGATGCTGTTAGGTATGAAGAAGGACGAGTCAGAGGATGGAATTAATAGAACTCACAAATGAAAACTAATTCTTGGCATTTTTCTAAGAGTGCACACAGGCAGATTTACTCAGCCTTGGGTGTCTGACTGGCCCCCAAGATTTCTTAAGGCCCCAGTACAGTAGAAAGGCAGATGTTGGACGGTGGGCTCCAGTCCTCGGCCAGAGTTAGTGAACCCCATCTGCCCTCTCAGGTTCATAACAGGAGCTCTGGGCTCAGTGCTTCAGAGGATCCCTTGTTAGTTCATATTCACTGTCTGTCTTTTGTTGCCTTTCTAAAGAGACATGACCAGAAGCCAAAGGATTGAGTTAATATTACACAATCCCTTGAAAGCAGAAGCAACACTGTCTCTAAAAAATATAAACTCCAGAACATAAGTGCTATATGTGTGTCTATGTGTGACATACATAAACAAAAAATTAACCATCTCTCAAGATAACTGTTCACATTGATTCCTTCCCCGCTTCTCCCCTATACCCCTTTCTTACATCTTAGCTTTCCATTACCAAGGAGCCAAGTAGCTTTTATGGTATTAATTTCCACTCTATGCAAACATCTCTGGGACATATTGCTCCATGTTAAGTACAACTGCTTTCTGAAAAGAACTGACAAAACAACTGCTGCTGATTTTCCTTTATTCAAATCAAGTTTAGCTTTTTTACCTTCTTATCAACATCTATACAGTGTGTTTAGAAAGCTTTTGCATCGATAGCAATTTTAAGAATGTCCTTGACATTAATGATTTCTATATTTGAGCTCAGATCACATTCTTTTCTGAAGAAAGTGTATAATGCTCTAAGGCTGAGTTGGCATAAACATTGCAGAATCACAGGTAAATGACACCTGGAATGCGGCATACATTCAATAAATACTTATTGAATTGAATTGGAAAGACGGCTTGTGTTTTAATAGATGTGATGTGCATGGTTCCTCAGGCAGCTGGTTGAGCAACTGAAGTGAGAACCTGAGAGAGCCAAGACCTATACCTTATTGCTAACGACCTTGGAGTTTGTGATCAGGAGCTCAGATCAAGCTAGTTTTGACCCTAACTTGCTATGTGAACACAAATAAGTTACCTGAACTCCTTGCAACTCAAAGTCAAACTGACTGCAATTTGGGAAGAGAAAGAAGGGTATATAATTTAGAATTTTCTGGTCATAATAAGACATGTCGAGTTCTTAGCACAGTGTTACAAACAGTATTGCAAGCTCTTGATGAATCCTGGCCATTTGTAGATGCTAGATTGAGGAGCTGAATTTTTTGATCAAGAAAGACTTCTATCAAGGGCTTCACTTAGAAAGGATGGTAAAATAATGAGAACAGAGGTAATTGACCAAGGATTAGGGATTATTCAACTAATTATAAAGTACTCTGAACTTTTTTTTTTTTAAAGCAAATCTTTGTATGTGACATGAGTGTGAGAAAAATATGTAGGCAAAAATGAACAAAATTTTGCATTAGACATTAGAAACTAAAAGAAGCTAAAATGCACATTATTAAGGGAAAAAACGTTACTAAGGGAAAAAGAAAAAATACATAACAAATTAGCAAAATGCCCACATCACAGAGAAAATTAAGAAATCTATGAAATAGTTGCTGTAGGGCAGAAAGAAATATGTAATAAATCCTACATACCAAGCAAATAATGTTAAAGACAGAGAAATCTGGAGTAATTTGAGTTGAGTGGAGGTGTCAAGGACATCTCACAGGATAGAAGTTTTGGAACCAGAAACATTACATAGATTGGTAGGGAAAAAAATCAAAGGATATCTGGGGAGGTTTCTAAACATACCAGCCATGTTTACTGAGGAAGTAGGTTGTTTAAGAGATTGATAAGGGAGATCCCTTGGCCTGAAATTCCATATTTACGTAGTTGCTGCTTTCATAAACCAAACATTGTGGGAAGAAAAGGGATGCAATTTAAAGTCGTGATTTGGTCAGTGTGGTAGGCAGAATAATGGCTCCCCAAAAGAATGCTCGCATTCTCATCTCCAGAACCTGTGACTATGTTATGTTACATGACAAGAAGGGATTAAGGTCGCAGATGGAATTAGGTTTGCTAATCAGCTCACCCTAAAATTAGATTGTTTGGGGTTATCTGATGGTCCCAATGTAATCAAAAGGGAAAAAAGAGGCAGAAAAATATTGTCAGATTGATATGATTTAAGAAAGTGCTGGGTTTGAAGACAGAAAAGAGCAGTGAGTGAAGGAATGGTGAGCAGTCATAGAAGCTGGGAAGGGTAAGACAACAGATCTTCTCCTAGACCTTCCAGAAAGAAATGCAGCCCTGCTAACATTTTGATTTTAGCCCACTGATACCTGTGTCAGATTTCTGACTTGCAGTCTATTAGATCATATATTTCTGTTGTTTTCAGCCACTGAGGGTATGGTAATTTGTTAACAGTAGCAATAAGAAATGAATACAGCCCGGCCGGGCGCGGTGGCTCAAGCCTGTAATCCCAGCACTTTGGGAGGCCGAGACGGGCGGATCACGAGGTCAGGAGATCGAGACCATCCTGGCTTACATGGTGAAACCCCGCCTCTACTAAAAAATACAAAAAACTAGCCGGGCAAGGTGGCGGGTGCCTGTAGTCCCAGCTACTCGGGAGGCTGAGAAAGGAGAATGGTGTAAACCCTGGAGGCGGAGCTTGCAGTGAGCTGCACTCAAGCCACCCCGGGCCAAAAGGGGAAACCCCCACTAAAAAAAAAAAAAAAAAAAAAAAAGAAATGAATACAGCCCACCTTTCTAGTTCCAAGAGAGTGAATGCATGAAGCCCACACCACTGGAACATAGTTGTAGCAAAACACCTAGATGGGATTTAAAAGTAAAGGAGGTGGAATTAGAGCAGAGACGATTCATTTTTCTTTTCCTTTCCCTTTTTTTTTTGAGACGGAGTCTCTCTCGCTCTGTAGCCCAGGCTGGAGTGCAGTGGCGTCTCCTGGGTTCACGCCATTCTCCTACCTCAGCCTCCCAAGTAGCTGGGACTACAGGTGTCTGCCACCACACTCGGCTAATTTTTTGTATTTTTGGTAAAGACAGGGTTTCACCACGTTAGCCAGGATGGTCTCGATCTCCTGACCTCATGATCTGCCCGCCTCGGCCTCCCAAAGTGGAGAGGATCCATTTTAACTGCTAAGAAGTGAAGTACATTCTGTCCTCCTAACAGCACCCCAGTATAGGCTTAACCGTTCTCAAGGATAGGCTTTCAGGGGATGCGCTATCAGCCCCTCTCATCGTGTACTCATGGTGACCTGTGACTTCAACAATCGTGGCAGATAATTTTGACAAAACGCAACCAGAGAGGCTGACCCTGGATGTCCCAAGAAGGAGGACTTACAGTAACAGCAGTAGCAGGATGCAGTCATGAAATGCATAGAGTCTGCAAATTGTGGGGGATAGGAATGTAGCCCAGCCAGAAAGGCAAAGGGAACAAAGATTGCAGAATTGGGCCTTTCTTCCTTCCAGTGGAAAGAGCTCAGCCCTTGTGTGTACAAATTTTGCAAGGAAAAAAAATAAAAGATTTAGGCTGGATTAAGTTTTAGTAAGAGAAATAAATTGACCAGGTAGAGTCTATTAAAATGCCTGCTCTGATTTACTTCTGGGGTTTTTATACCAGCTTATTTTCTCACAAACTCAGGGCTGTATTCTCTTAAAGCCCAGAGAGATTAATCTGTAAAGCAGAAATAACAAAAGGACCTATGTTATAAAATTATTGTGAAAATGGTACCATGTCAGGCAATAAGCATAGTGTCTAGCACAGGACAAGCTATTACGATTGTTGCTATTAGATCTAGCTAAGAACTATCATGAATACACTAGACAAAAGTGATTCATAGTTAAAATTCTATTTGCATTTGTAGAGCTTTTCATAGCTCTATGACGCCCTCAGACTAGAACAATGTTTCTTAAACTTTAGTCTGCACTTTAGAAACACTGGAGGGCATGTTTAAACAGATGGCTGAGCCCTACCTTCAGGGTCAGGGGGACTAAGAATTTTTTTTTTTTTTTCAAGACGGAGTCTTACTCTCTCACCCAGACTGGAGTGCAGTGACACCATCTCGGCCCACCACAATCTCTACCTCCCAGGCTCAAGGGATTCTCCTGCCTCAGCCTCCTGAGTAGCTGGGATTACAGGTGCGCGTCACTACTGCCCAGATAATTTTGTATTTTTATAGAGATGGGGTTTCACCATGTTGGCCCGGCTGGTCTCAAACTCCTGACCTCAAATGATCCACCCACCTTGGCCTCCCAAAGTGTTGGGATTAGAGGCATGATCATGCCACCATGCCCAGCCAAGAATTTATATTTCTAACATGTGTCCAGATGATGCAGCTAGTTCAGAGACTACACTTTGCGAAATGTTGGTCTAGGTGATACAACTTAACTTGAATTTTCATGATAGATCACCTTATATTATAGTATCTTCAAATAAGCCCTTTTAGTTTCAGATCCAATAAGAGATGATTTTATGTTTCATTGGAAAACCATATACAGGAAGGGAGATAAGAGTCCATGTGATTACTTCAAATCAATGAGGTTAGAGGAAGTGGTTATATTTCCAGGCTGAATAATTTAAGAACCAATACATGACCCTTCAGTTTTCACCTTCTCTGCTCAGTGTCAAAGAAGCAATCATGGAGATCAGATCTTGAGTTCCAAATGGTCTATTTAGTAGAGGATGGAATGTCATCAGTCTGGGTCTTGACCAGAGCCCCTCTACGAGCCCAACTAAAGATATAATGTGAGCAGGAATTAAGCTCTTGTTGAGGGAAGGGTTTATTTTTTTCCCTTAGGATAACTTAGCCTCTTCTGACTAGTATGGATTCCAAGTTAGGACTCATAAATGGGCATTAGGAGACTTTACTGCTCTTGCTGTTACTAAACTGGTCATGAACCAAGATTTGAACCATGCATTTCATCACCCACTACATATCAAGAAAGTGGTATTAAGGTAATCTTCCCCTCCCAATCTCAGTGCTGGCTACCTAGCAGGACCCCACACATGCTTTTTAGATACATAACACATTTGCGTTTCTCTTTGTCTTCTTCCCTTCACTTTTCTTCTTCGCTCTCTTGGGAACTTTTTAGTCTGATCTGCATAAAGGAGAATGGAGAGCCGTTTGAGGAGGACAGAGACAAAAGACTGAATGGCGCTGGAAAGACCCTGAGAAAGTATTTGCTTGGATTCAATAGCAACTGCGGTTCTTGGCACTGAATCCCAACAACCTCTGTACTAGTCGGCACAGGCTGCTACAACAAAATACTACAGGCTGGCTGGCTTAAACAACAGAATTTAATTTTCTTGCTCTTCTGGAGGCTGGAAATTTGAATCAGGGTGCCAGCACAGTTGAGTTCTGGTGTGGGTGTTCTTTCTGGCTTACAGGCTGTACCTTCTTGCTGTGTAACTCAAATGGTGGAGTGAGCGGAGGAGGGAGGAGAAAGCAAGCTCTTTGGTGTCTCCTGTGAGGGCACTAATCTCCTCAGGAAGGCCCCACTCTCACGACCTTGTCAAAACCCCGTCTCCAAATGACATTACACAGGCAGTTAGGACGAATAAACATATAAATATGGGGGGACACGAATCAACCCATCACAACTTTTCCATTATAATCAGCATGAGGATTTCCTAGTCTTCCCACCATAGTCTTCCCACTAGATGTTCCTCAAACCTATCTCAAATTTATGTCACACAAATATGCAATACAGTAGGTTCCCCTTGCCCACAATTTTCCCTTTTGCGGTTTTAGTTACCCCGGGTCAACCATGTTCTGAAAACATGAAATGGAAGATCCCAGAAATAAACAATTCAGACGTTTTAAATTCTGCACCATTCTGAGTATAGCCATGAAATCCTGCACTGTTCTGCTCCCTGCCCAGGACACAAATCATCTCTTTGTCCAGCATATCCATGCCATACCCACCCGTTAGTAGCCATCTTGGCTATCAGAGCAACTGTCATGGTATCATTCCATTTCAGTATTCGTTATTGTTGTCAATATCTTACTATGCCTATTTTATAAATTAAACTTTATCATAGGTATGCATGTATAGAAGGAAACATAGTGTAGACAGCATTCAGTACTATTTCTTGTTTCAGGCATCCACTAGGTATCTTAGAATGCATCCCTGATGAATAAGAGGGTACTATTGTATATGTTTTCCACAGTCAATTCAGGGCAAAAGATAAAAGGAAAACCAGAGAAAAGGCAGTTATAACAAGGTTTTGCTTAAATATCTGTAGAAAACATTCGAAGCTTGGTGTATTAGTTTGTGTGACAGAGTAACTGCCATGTGAGAAGGTAAGAATTATAATGTGCATTTCTTAGAAGTACAGTATTCTGTATACTATACACACACATACACATAACACACTATACACACACAACACACACACAACACATACACATAAACACACACACAAAACACACACAACACACGCATAACACACTATACACACACAACACACACACACACACATAAACACACACAAAAAACACACACAACACACACATAACACACAATACACACAACACACACACACACACAACACTTACACACACACACACACAGTTCCATGACCTTTTATCCTCATAATTTGCTTCAATAAACAGAAAACTAGAAATCCTGGCACAAAATATCAACAATCTTTAGAACGGTCTCTTTCTCCTAATCCAACAAGCTCCTGTTCAGATCCTTCCTTAGAAATAAAAACAAAAACCCATGTCTGTAAAGTTATTTTCCTGAAGAAGCCTCTTTCAGTAGCTACATGAAGGTGCAGAGTCGCAACTAATCAAAATCCCTTTATGTAGTGTTTTCCATTCTGTGCCTTGAATGGTTTCACTTTCTCTTTTTCTTAATGCCATGCCTGCTTTCTTCTCTAGATTGTAATTTGCTTGAGGGCAGAGGCTGCACTTTGCCTTTGTTGAGCTCAAGTCTTTTGAAAGAGCCTGCAGGATTGTGAGCACTCAGTAGAATTTTGTTGATGATAGTGATGTTTCTGAAAATGTCTAAGAAAAAAGCAGACAACTCTGGCCTGCTGTGGTTTTCACCTTCTTAATCTAAAGTGTCTTTTTTTTCCTTTCATAAACAGTAATGCACCCAGGCAGCACATATGCAAGAAAGCGAGTCAGAAGAGCAATTCAGTTTTCCAGTGCCCTTATGTGACTCCTTCAATGCCTTAGGAATCGGCTTGAGGATTTATTTGAAGCATACCAGCCATGCAGTTTCTAGACTCCATGAGTACAAGATACGATTCCACTCCCTCCTCCTCAATCCTCACATTCTTAATGCTTAAACTGTGCCCTCACGACTTCTCTGTTAGTTAAGAGATGTACAACATAGGGGCAAAAATCAATCTTAATTAAGGCGGACTCTGGAATTATGATCGAAGGAGGTACATTAGCCCAGTGCTTCCAGCCCCCCATACACTGTTGTTATTGATGTTTGGACAGATGGGGAAAGTGAAACAGGAGTCAATACTTCGATCTACTGTGTTCTCTAAGGATCTGAATTTTTAACACATCCATAATGAGTGCTGGTGGTGTTTAATAAATACACAGCAGCCCCTAAGAGTGACTCTGTGTGTAGAAGGTACCAACAAAGTCCCTGAAGCTTCTGCGTGGTGGAAGAAAGTAGGCTCAGCCTAGAAGAACTGAGATATAAAAGTGGCTTTTCCCAATGACATCATGTCTGGGAAGCCCTTTTGCCAAAGCAATCAGTGCTACTCACATGACCTTAGGCAGTTTACTCAAGGAAATACTGCAATTCAGTAAAATTATTCATTTTGAGATGTAAGAATTCAGTTACTCCTCTTGCTTATATGTGGCAGACAGATGTTGTCTCATCCAACGTTCTCTCCTCTCCTTATCTGGAAACCCCATAATGCCTCCTTAGTAATAATTCTACCTCAACTCCCCAAATTCCTGGCTCTTGTTAATTGGCTTATGAGAGTCTTCTAACCTAAGAGGACCAATCAAATTCTCTCTCTGACAAACTGTTATTAAGGTTCAAGAACCCTAGTTGTCTTTCATAATATGAGGGAATGGAAAAGACATTTCATTTTCTGGCTGTGACGGTTAATACTGAGTGTCAACTTGATTGGATTGAAGGATGCAAAGTATTGATCCTGGGTGTGTCTGTGAGGGTGTCGCCAAAGGAGATGAACATTTGACTCAGGGGGCTGGGAAAAGCAGACCCACACCTAATTTGGGTGGGCATCATTTAATCAGCTGCCAGCACGACTAGAATATAAAGCAGGCAGAAAAACGTGAAAAGACAAGACTGGCCTAGCCTCCCAGCCTACATCTTTCTCTCAGGCTTGATGCTTCCTGCCATCGAACATCAAACCCCAAGTTCTTCAGTTTGGGGACTCAGACTGGCTCTCTTTGTTCCTTGGCTTGTAGATGGCCTATTGTGGGACCTTGTGTTTATGTGAGTTAATCCTTAATAAGCATATATATATAAATCTCCTATTAGTTTTGTCCCTCTAGAGAACCCTAATACAGGGGAGACTAAGGTGGTCATTTTGGGGTACCTATCCTCTTACCTCTTTTGCTTGAGATGCGGCGACCCTAGGCTGAAGAGAGGAAGAAATGAAACAGATGTGTCCAGCGTGACAGAGACCAAGGAATTTTTAACAGTGAGAGATGGAGAGAATCAGTCATAACACTGACAACTGCTCATTTGAGCCCTTGCTCCCCTTTCCAATCCTTAGTTTCATTAACACTTCCATATCCTTTTCATAAATTGTTTTTTCTTAAGCCAATGATTCCTGAAATTCAAATATTCTTGAGTTCATTACTTCCTTTGTCAAAAATTTGCCACACGTTCAGCAGTGTACTAGGTACTGTGCTGCTATCTGGGACATGGAGATAGAAAAGACATGTTTTCTGCCTCAAGTAGATCACTATGTAGTTGGTGGACAAGATAGTAAAGCAACAAATCATAATGGTATATTCTAAGTGGAATGAAAGGACCAATACAAGGCCTGAAGGTAGCTTAGAAATGGATAGATGGACAATTGGCAAAGAGATGTGGAGAGGGAGGTAGTATCTGAGACAGCTGTTGAATGGTCAGTAGAGGTTTTCTAAGTGGATAAGGAGGCTAAGAACATTCTTGGTAGAAGGAATAGAAGGCATATACGAACAAAAAGGCCTCAGAAGATAGCATGTGTATTTGAAAAAAACAATACATTTCCTGGCCTTGGCATACATAAAATGTCACTCAATGGAAAAAAGTAAAGAAGGGAAGAGGGGTCAGATCCCATTCCATTATAAAAATCTTGGATTCTGGTTGTATTTTAATAGATAATTTATGAACAGATGGACAAATGTACACTCTCTGTTAAGAAAAGTGCCACCAAATGATAGCATCTCAAATAACCTCAGGCCAGTGAAAGAGGCTGATTAAGAATGGCCTCAGAAGTCTTTAAATAACCAGATGATTCTCAAGACATTCTGTAGATTGTTAGAACTCCATGGCCTACACCATCTGGCTCTGCATCACCTCCAGTACACATGAATTTGGCAAGGATATGCCTTCTCTTCTCTTGGCTTATGGTCAGCCTAAGAATGCCCATTTATCTTTGCTTTTGACTAAACCTCAATAGGTCTCTGGAAAAGGGAGAGATTCTGCAGGTGGGGAGTAATCTGGTTTGGCTGGAGAGATTGAATCCATCTGTCCATGACAAATACTTTCCCAGTTCTCTCATAGAACACTGATTATGCCAAGAAGATTGAGAACTCTTTTAAGAGGAAGTTATTGTAGAAAGAGCTGTAGATCTTAGAACATGTAGAGATGATTAATGTTTTGTATTATTATACTCTGGGCAATAAAGTGAAACTCTGTTTCTACAAAAAATAAATATATAAAGTAGACAGATGTATTGGCACATGCCTATAGTCCCAGCTATTGGGGAGGCTGAGGGAGGAGGATCACTTGAGCCTGGAAGGTAGAGGCTGAAGTAAGTAATGATCAAGTCAATACATTATAGCCTTGGTAACAGAATGAGACTCTGTCTCAAAAATTAATAATAATAATTTGTATTATTATTACAAATTATAATAATGACTAACTTGCTATTGAGCACTTATTAGGTATCAGATAACATGCTAAAAGCTCTATGTACATTTTAAATTTTAACATTTTCAAAAATTCTATGAGGGCTATGCAATTATTGAGCATATTATACAGATGAGAAATATAAGGACCAGAAATGTTAAGTAACTAAACTGAGTTTGTACAACCAAGAAGTGTTAGGAACTATACACATATTCTCTCTAATTTTCACAATATTAAATTTCTTAATATATCAATTATTATTTTACTAGTGTGAAAAACTAGACTCTACCTACTAAGTAATAGCTATCATTTACTAAAAGATCTCTTTGATGTTTTATTTCCACTAGTTTATTTAATTATCACAAATACACTATGAAATTGAAATTGATACTAGTGTTGTTTCCACAGATTAAAAGTAGAAATTGAAGAACCTGCCAATAATAATTAGCACTTCAAATAGGCAAAATAATGCTCCCCTACCTAAAAATCTTCACATGCTAACCCCCAGAACATGTGAATATATTAGGATACGTGGCAAAGAAGAATTATGGCTACAGATGAAATTAGGGTTGCTAATCAGATAACTTTTTTTTTTATTTTTGAGATGCAATCTTGCTATGTCACCCAGGCTGGAGTGCAGTGGCATGATCTTGACTCACTGCAACTTCTGTCTCCTGGGTTCAAGTGATTGTCCTCTCTCAGTCTTCCAACTAGCTGGGATTACAGGCATGTGCCATCATGCCTAGCTAATTTTTTTTTTTTGTATTTTTAGTAGAGACAGGGTTTCTCCATGTTGGCCAGGCTGGTCTCGAACTCCTGACCTCAGGTGATCCACCTGCCTCGGCCTCTGAAAGTTCTGGGATTACAGGAGTGAGCCACTGTGCCTGGTAACTTTCAAGAAGCTAAATTAGTCTGAATTATCCAGGTATGTCCAATGTAATGCTAAGTGTTCCTAAAATGGAAGGAGAACTCTAACAAGAGAACTGAAGAGATCCCCTCATGAGCAGGACTTGGTCTTAAACTGTTGAATTTGAAGATGGAAGAAGAAGGCCATGAGCAAAGGAAACTGGGTGGTTTATAGAAGCTGGGGAAGGCAAAACATGAATTCTTCCCTAAAGCCCTCCAAAAGGAAAACACTGTGCCAAAACCTTGATCTCACCCTGTAAGATCCATATCAAACTCCTGCTCTAAAGAAATGTAAGATCATAAATGTTATGGTGTTTTAAGCCAAAAATTTGTGGCAATTTTTCACAGCCAGCATATAAAATACAGCACTTCCAACCATTTTGTCATTTAGTTTTTATATCAATTGACAAAGTTAACAGTATTATTGGCCAGACACCATGGCTCACACCTGTAATCCCAACAATTTGGGAGTCCGAGGTGTGCGGATCACTTGAGGCCGGGAGTTTGAGACCAGACTGGCCAGCAAGGTGAAACCCCATCTCTATTAAAAAATATGGAAGTTAGTCGGGCATGGTGACGCACATCTGTAGTCTCAGCTACTTGGGAGGTTGAGGTGGGAGGATTGCTTGAGCCCCGGAGATGGAGATTGCCGTGAGCCACGATCGCGCCACTCCAGCCTGGGCAACAGAGGGAGACTGTCTCAAAAAAAAAAACAAAACAAAAAGTTAGCATTATTATTATCATTTCACAATAGAGCAATTGAGACTTTGATTTTTTAGTTAATTTTTCCAGAGGCATTTACCTAATGAACAGCAAACTGCTCTCTCTGATTCTGAAACTTCTGGACACAAATCACATTTTGGGTGACCCAACAATTCTATCAAGTTTCTAGGAGACCTTTTGGGTGATTTATAATTTGGTGTTTCAAGGCAATAAATAATTCTCTAAATTCTTTAACTTTGCTCCCAACCATTTCTTACATTAAACCGTAGAACTGTTGCTGTTCCTCAGAGATATGCTAAGAGTAGGAAGGATTTAAAGATAAATGCCTATTATATTACATTTTATCCTTTCCCCAAACCTCAAAATTTTAGTAAAAAATGTGGCATACTTCATGCTGCTTACAAGAAATAAGGGATTAGAGGAAATTCCTCCAGAAGCCCACTCTGCTATAATGCCCCGAATGGTCTCCTCGTGACCAAGTGAATATCCAGGCCTTTCTAAATATCTAACTTACTCCACCTCTGAGTTATTACCTGAACAGTGAGTCTCCACCACAAAGTGTTCAGTTTTGTACATTGCAGAATAATTTAGGGGTGTGGAGCACAAAAGGCCCAGAAAAGCAAACCACTAGATTTTCTAGTATTCATTATTCAGATTTTTTTAAAAGCTACAGGAGTATCTTTGGGGCATCCTTTTCCCTAAAGAATATCAGACTTAGGACCCTTGTAAGACTGAGGAAGGGAATAAAAAAGTCTCCATTCACATGACTCATCCACCCTTGAGTAGAAAAAGGTCAAACATTGCTCCCTTTAGAAACCAGTGTGTATATTTATTCTTCTATTGAACTGTACTCCCCATTCATCCATCCGTCATTCCATCCATTAAACGCATATTTTCTAAACCAACTTCTGCAAGCCATTTCATTTTAACTTCGGAATATAGGTACAGAATATAAAGTGCATGACAAAGTTGTTAGAATATGTAAGCTAACATTTGCAACAGTGCACTAGAAAATAGTTAGAAAACACAGAATAAATTTTGTTAAATATGGTAGTTGTTACATGTAGATTCGGTGAGGTATCCAATGGTAACTCAGAGAATAAAGTTTCCTTTGAATGTAAAATCACAACAGCAGTGCATATAGAATAAGAATGCAAATAGTCACTTTACAGGAATTGAACAAAAGCTCTCTGACTCGAATAAGAACAAAATTAATTACCATAAAAATGCCCTAGCCATAGTTCTGAGTAAGATGGAGTAAGCACACTCCATCTTCTTTCTTTCACTGAATACATCTATAAAATTTGGACAAAATGCATGGAGCAGATATTTGAGGTCTTAGAAAAGTAAATAGAAGCAGGCAAATTTGGAGTAGGAGGCCAGAATTCAAGATACCACTGAACTGGCAGTGAGGTTAGCATTTTTTTCCTCAAGTACCCTCTTGGCTAAATTCAATTCACTAGAATTGGGTACTAGGGAACAGATAGAGGAAGCTCCAGGAAAAACCTTCTAGTTCTGTCTTAGAGAGTGAGAAAGTGAGCATTTAATTCTCATAGGGAATGTGATAATCCATCAATTTTTTGGTTTCTTTTCTCTGTTCTCCTTTGCCCCAGGATCCAAGCAATAATACCATAGTGGTAGCAGCACTCAGCAGTAACAGAAGCTTGCAGCAGCCACACTCCTGAGGGTAAGTAATCTTCTTATCCAGTTGGTGGAGCTGTGGCTCCAAGAGGGTGGGGCAATCATTTCCTAACAGGGAACAGTAATTTAAATCACTGCAGATAACTCATCAGAAACCATAGAAGCCCCACATGAAGAAAGTGGCACAGTTTTTAAATAATGGAAAGATCTCTTATCTCAAAATTCTGTACTCAGTGACAATATCCTTAAGAAGTGAAAGCGAAATAAAGTTATTCTAAGACAAAGAAAAATTTAGCATTCTAGCCAGCAGACCGCCTCTAAAGGATTTCTAAAGGAATTTTATGAGACAGAAAGGAAATAATACCAGAAGAAAATTTTGAAAACAGGAATGAAGGAGCAGCAACCAAGATGATAAATAAGTCAGTAAATATAACACATTAACTTTCTCCTCTCGATTTCTTTAGACTACGTTTGACAATTTAAACTACGTTTGAAAATGTAGATGTAATATATAAGATGTATGTAGATATAACATATAAGAAAACTGTAAGATAAAGATGATAAAGTAAAGGACCTACATGGTAGTAAGATTTTTACATTCCAGTTGAAGTGGCAAAATATTGACTAAGTCGATTGCAAAAAGTCAAGTAGGTATGTTACTGTCTCTAGAGCAAAAAAAAAAAAATTGAAAACTGTATGCACATTATACTTTCAAACACAATATACAGATTAAAATGGAACCATATAATTTTGAAAAAACTTACAAGGAAATAAGAAAGGGAAAATGGAGGAGTAAAAATCAGAGTAAATAAACAAAAAGCAGATAATGAGATAGTAGAACTAAATTAAAACTTAATAATCACAAATGTGGAGAAAAAGGAACGCTTTTACACTGTTGGTGGGAGCGTAAATTAGTTCAACCATTGTGGCGGGCATGGTGGCTCATGCCTGCAGTCCCAATTTGGTGATTTCTCAAAGACCTAGAGGCAGAAATACTATTTGGTCCAGCAATCCCATTACTGGGTATCTACCCAAAGGAATATAAATCATTCTATTATAAAGATACATACATGAGTATGTTCATTGCAGCACTATTCACAATAGTAAAGATATGGAATCAATCTAAATGCCCATCAATGATAGACTGAATAAAGAAAGTGTGGTACACATACACCATGGAATAATATGCAGCCATAAAAAAACAAGATCATGTCTTTTGCAGGGACATAGATGGAGTTGGAGTTGGGAGAAGTAAGAGCATCAGGAAAAATAACTAATGGATGCTGGGCTTAATAACCTAGGTGATGATAGAAGATGGCTGAATAGGAACAGCTCTGGTCTGCAGCTCCCAGCCTGATGGAAGCAGAAGATAGGTGATTTCTACAGTTCCAACTGAGATACCTGGTTCATCTTATTGGGACTGGTTGGACAGTGGCTGCAGCCCACAGAGGGTGAGCCGAAGCAGGGTGGGGCATCACCTCACTGGGGAAGCACAAGGGGTCAGGGAATTTCCCTTTCCTAGCCAAGGGAAGCTGTGACAGATTGTAAGTGGAAAAATGGGACACTCCTGCCCAAATACTGCACTTTTCCAACGGTTTTAGCAAAAGGCACACAAAGAGATTATATCCGGTGCCTGACTCAGTGGATCCCATGCCCATGGAGCCTTGCTCACTGCCAGTGCAGCAGTCTTAGATCAAACTGAGAGGTGGCAGCCTGGCTAGGGGAGGGGCGTCGCCATTGCTGAAGCTTACATAGGTAAACAAAGTGGCCACGGAAGCTCGAAGTGGGTGGAGCCCACCATAGCTCAATAAGGCCGGCTGCCACTGTAGACTCCACCTCTGGGGGCAGGGCATAGCTGAACAAAAGGCAGCAGAAGCTTCTGCAGACTTAAATGTCCCTGTCTGATAGCTCTGAAGAGAGCAGTGGTTCTCCTAGCACAGTGTTTGAGCTCTGAGAATGGATAGACTGCCTCCTCAAGTGGGTCTCTGACCCCTGTGTAGCCTCACTGGGAGACACCTCCCAAGAGGGGCCAACTGACACCTCATACAGGCAGGTGCCCCTCTGGGACGAAGCTTCCAGAGGAAGGATCAGGAAGCAATGTTTGCTATTCTGCAATATTTACTGTTTTGCAGCCTCCTCTGGTGATACCCAGGCAAACAGCATCTGGAGTGGACCTCCAGCAAACTCCAACAGACCTGCACCTGAGGGACCTGACTGTTAGAAGGAAAACTAATAAACAGAAAGGAATAGCATCAACATCAACAAAAAGGACATCCACACCAAAACCCCATCTGTAGGTCACCAACATCAAAGACCAAAGGTAGATAATATTATAAAGATGGGGAGAAACCAGAGAAGAAAAGCTGAAAATTCTAAAAACCAGAGCACCTCTTCTCCTCCAAAGGATCGCAGCTCCTCGCCAGTAATGGAACAAAGCAGGATAGGGAATGACTTTGATGAGCTGACAGAAGTAGGCTTCAGAAGGTCGGCAATAACAAACTTCTCCAAGCTAAAGGAGGATGCAAGGAAGCTAAAAACCTTGAAAAAATGTTAGACAAATGGCTAAGTAGAATAAACAGTGTAGAGAAGACCTTAAATGACCTGATGGAGCTGAAAACCATGGCACGAGAACTACGTGACACATGCACAAGCTTCAACAGCCAATTTGATCAAGTGGAAGAAAGGATATCAATGATTGAAGATCAAATTAATGAAATAAAGTGAGAAGAGAAGTTTAGAGAAGAAAGGGTAAAAATAAATGAACAAAGCCTCCAAGAAATATGGGACCATGAGAAAAGGTCAAATCTATGTTTGATTGGTGTACCTGAAAGTGACGGGAAGAATGGAACCAAGTTGGAAAACACTCTTCAGGATATTATCCAGGAGAACTTCACCAACCTAGCAAGGCAGGCCAACATTCAAATTCAGGAAATACAGAGACCACCACAAAGACACTCCTTGAGAAGAGCATCCCCAAGACACATAATTGTCAGACTCACCAAGGTTGAAATGAAGGAAAAAATGTTAAGGGCAGCCAGAGAGAAAGGTTGGGTTACCCACAAAGGGGAGCCCATCAGACTAACAGCAGATCTCTTGGCAGAAACTCTACAAGCCAGAAGAGACTGAGGGCCGATATTTAACATTCTTAAAGAAAAGAATTTTCAACCCAGAATTTCATGTCCAGCCAAACTAAGCTTCATAAGTGAAGGAGAAATAAAATCCTTCACAGAGAAGCAAATGCTGAGGGATTTTGTCACCACCAGGCCTGACTTACAAGAGCTCCTGAAGTAAGGACTAAACATGGAAAGGAACAACCAGTACCAGCCACTACAAAAACATGCCAAATTGTAAAGACCATTGATGCTAGGAAGAAACTGCATCAACTAACGAGCAAAACAACCAGCTAACATCATAATGACTGAATCAAATTCACACATAACAATATTAACCTTAAATGTAAATGGGCTAAGTGCCCCAATTAAAAGACACAGACTGGCAAATTGGATAAAGAGTCAAGATCCATCAGTGTGCTGTATTCTGGAGACCATCTCATGGGCAGACACACACATATGCTCAAAATAAAGGGATGGAGGCAGATCTGCCAAGCAAATGGAAAGAAAAAAAAAACCAGGGGTTGCAATCCTAGTCTCTGATAAAACAGACTTTAAACCAACAAAGATCAAAGGAGACAAAGAAGGCCATTACATAATGGTAAAGGGATCAATTCGACAAGAAGAGCTAACTATCCTAAATACATATGCACCCAATACAGGAGCACCCAGATTCACAAAGCAAGTCTTAGAGACCTATAAAGAGACTTAGACTCCCACACAATAATAATGGGAGACTTTAACACCCCACGGTCAATATTAGACAGATCAATGGGACAGAAGGCTAACAAGGATATCCAGGACTTGAACTGAGCTCTGCACCTAGCAGACCTAATAGACGTCTACAGAACTCTTCACCCCAAATCAACAGAATATACATTCTTCTCAGCACCACACTGCACTTATTCCAAAATTGACCACATAGTTGGAAGTAAAGCACTACTCAGCAAATGTAAAAGAACAGAAATCACAACAAACTGTCTCTCAAACCACAGTGGAATCAAATTAGGACTCAGGATTAAGAAGCTCACTCAAAACCGCAAAACGACATGGAAACTGAACAACCTGCTCCTGAATGACTACTGGGGACATAACGAAATGAAGGTAGAAATAAAGATGTTCTTTGAAACCGATGAGAACAAAGACACAATGTACCAGAATCTCTGGGACACATTTAAAGTACTGTGTAGAGGGAAATTTATAGCACTAAATGCCCACAAGAGAAAGCAAGAAAGATCTAAAATCGACACCCTAACATCACAATTAAAAGAACTAGAGAAGCAAGAGCAAACATATTGAAAAGCTAGCAAAAGTCAAGAAATAACTAAGATGAGAACAGAACTGAAGGAGATAGAAACACAAAAACCCTTCCAAAAATCAATAAATCCAGGAGCTGGTTTTTTGAAAAGATCAACAAAATTGATAGACTGCTAGCAAGACTAATAGAGAAGAAAAGAGGGAAGAATTAAATAGATGCAATAAAAAATGATAAAGGGGATATCACCACCGATCCCACAGAAATACAAACTACCATCAGAGAATACTATAAACACCTCTATGCAAATAAACTAGAAAATCTAGAAGAAATGTATAAATTCCTGGACACATACACCCTCACAAAACTAAACCAAGAAGAAGTTGAATCTCCAAATAGACAAATAACAGGATCTGAATTTGAGGAAATAATTAATAGCCTACCAACCAAAAAACATCCAGGACCAGACAAATTCACAGCCAAATTCTACCAGCGTTACAAAGAGGAGGTGGTACCATCCCTTCTGAAACTATTCCAATCAATATAAAAAGAGGGAATCCTCCCTAACTCATTTTATGAGGCCAGCATCATCCTGATACCAACGCCTGGCAGAGACACAACAAAAAGAAGAGAATTTTAGACTGATATCCCTGATGAATATCGATGCAAAAATCCTCAATAAAATACTGGCAAACCAAATACAGCAGCACATCAAAAAGTTTATCCACCACAATCAAGTCGGCTTCATCCCTGGGATGCAAGGCTGCTTCAACATATGCAAATCAATAAATATAATCCATCATATAAACAGAACCAAAGACAAAAACCACATGACTATCTCAATAGATGCAGAAAAGGCCTTCGACAAAATGCAACAGCCCTTCATGCTAAAAACTCTCAGTAAACTAGGTATTGATGGAGCATATCTCAAAATAATAAGAGCTATATATGACAAACCCACAGCCAATACCATGCTGAATGGTCAAAAACTGGAAGCATTCCCTTTGAAAACTGGCACGAGACAGGGATGCCCTCTCTCACCACTCCTATTCGACATAGTGTTGGAAGTTCTGGCCAAGGCAATCAGGCAAGAGAAAGAAATAAAGCATATTCAGTTAGGAAAAGAGGGAGTCAAATTGTCCGTGTTTGCAGATGACGTGATTGTATATTTAGAAAACCCTATCATTTCAGCCCAAAATCTCCTTCAGCTGATAAGCAACTTCAACAAAGTCTCAGGACACAAAATCAATATGCAAAATCACAAGCATTCCTATACACAAATAACAGACAAACAGAGAGCCAAATTGTGAGTGAACTCCCATTCACAATTGCTTCAAAGAGAATAAAATACCTAGGAATCCAACTTACAAGGGATGTGAAGGACCTCTTCAAGGAGTACTATAAACCACTGCTGAACAAAATAAAGGAGGAGACAAATGGAAGAACACTCCGTGCTCATGGATACGGAGAATCAATATCGTGAAACTGACAATACTGTCCAAGGTAATTTATAGATTCAATGCCATCCCCATCAAGCTACCAATGACTTTCTTCATAGAATTGGAAAAAAAACTACTTTAAAATTCATGTGGAATCAAAAAAGAGCCCACATTACCAAGACAATCCTAAGCCAAAAGAACAAACCTGGAGGCATCACACTAGCTGACTTCAAATTATACTACAAGGCTACAGTAACCAAAACAGCATGGTACTGGTACCAAAACAGAGATATAGACCAATGGAACAGAACAGAGGCATCAGAAATACCACCACACATCTACAACCATCTGATCTTTGACAAACCTGACAAAAAGAAGAAATAGGGAAAGGATTCCCTTTTTAATAAATAGTGCTGGCAAAACTGGCTACTCATATGTAGAAAGCTGAAATTGGATCCCTTCCTTAAACCTTATACAAAAATTAATTCGAGATGGATTAAAGACTTAAATGTTACACCTAAAGCCATAAAAACTCTAGAAGAAAATCTAGGCAATACTATTTAGGACATAGGCATGGGCAAGGACTTCATGACTAAAACACCAAAAGCAATGGCAACAAAAGCCAAAATAGACAAATGGGATCTAATTAAATTAAAGAGCTTCTGCACAGCAAAAGAAACTACCATCAGAGTGAACAGGCAACCTAGAGAATGGGAGAAAATTTTTACAATCTACCCATCTGACAAAGGGCTAATATCCAGAATATACAAAGAACTTAAACAAACTTACAAGGAAAAAAAAAAAAAAAAAAAACCCTCTCAAAAAGAGGGCAAAGGATATGAACAGACACTTCTGAAAAGAAGACATTTATGCAGCCAATAGACACATGAAAAAATGTTCATCATCACTGATCATCAGAGAAATGCAAATCAAAACCACAGTGAGATGCCATCTCACATCAGTTAGAATGGCGATCATTAAAAAGTCAGGAAACAACAGATGGTGGAGAGGATGTGGAGAAATAGAAACACTTTTACACTGTTGGTGGGACTGTAAACTAGTTCAACCATTGTGGAAGACAGTGTGGCGATTCCTCAAGGATCTAGAGCTATAAATACTGTTTGACTCAGCCATCCCATTACTAGGTATATACCCAAAGGATTATAAATCATGCTGCTATAAAGACACATGCACACACATGTTTACTGTGGCACTATTCACAATAGCAAAGACTTGGAATCAACCCAAATGTCCATTAGTGATAGACTGTATTAAGAAAATGTGGCACATATATACCATGGAATACTACACATCCATAAAAAAGGATGAATTCATGTCCTTTGCAGGGACATGGATGAAGCTGGAAACCATCATTCTCAACAAACTATCACAAGGACAGAAAACCAAACACCACATGTTGTCACTCATAGGTGGGAACAGAACAATGAAAATGCTTGGACACAGGGCAGGGAACATCACACACCAGGGCCTGTCATGGGTTTGGGGGCATGGGGAGGAATAGCAATAGGAGAATTACCTAATGTAAATGACAAGTTAATGGGTGCAGCAAACCAACATGGCACATGTATACCCATGTAACAAACCTGCACATTGTGCACATGTAGAACTTAAAGTATATATATATATATACACACACACACACACACACACACACATACATAAATAACCTAGGTGATCGGATGATCTGTGCAGCAAACCACCATAGCACACACTTACCTATGTAACAAACCTACACATCCAGCACATGTACCACAGAACTTAAAATAAAACTTGAAGAAAAAAAATCATAAATGCAGCTTCCCCAAACATACCAATTAAAAGACAGATATTGTCAGCATAGATTAAAAATTATATAGGCCATCCACATGTTCTGTCAAAAAACTCAGTCCACCTGTAGTGACATAAGTAGGATAAAGTAAACAAATGAAAAAAGATATACCATATACTAATATACTACTTTTAAAAAGCAGGGGTGACTATATTAATAGCAGACAAAGTTGACTTCAGAGCAAGAATTATCAGAAATGAAAGTGGACTTTACATAGTGCTAAAAGGGTAAAAACACCAGGAAGCCATAACATTCTTAAGTATATACACACCTAACAAAGAGTGTTAAAATACATGAAGCAAAAACTAAAAAAAAGTATTGCAAGAAGAAAGAAACAAACTCAATTTATAGTTGTAAACTTCATCATACCCTCTCAGTCAAAAACACAATGGGTAGACAGAAATTCAACAATGTATAGAACTGAGAAAAATGATAAGCTGACTGGATCTAATTGACATTTGTAGAACACTTCACTAAACAAGAATAAAGTGCACATGCTTTTGAAGCATTCATGGAACATTCACCAAGACGTATCATATCTTAGGTATAAAAATAAAAACTTTAACATTAAAAAACCTGAAATTATACAAAATATGTTCTTTATGGAATTAAACTACAAATAACTAAAAGAAAGCAGAAAAACTCCAAATATTTGGAAATTAACACACGCTAAATAATCCATGGGTCAAAAAGAAAGACACAAGAGAAATTAAAAAGTATTTTGAACTGAATGAGAATATAAATTTGACAAATCAAAACCTGTGAGATGCAGCTAAAGCAGTGCTAGGAGCGAAACTTGTCATATGAAGTATTTATATTAGAAAAGATAAAAGTTCTCAAATTAACAAAGTAATTTTCTACCTTAAAAATTGGTAAGAGCAAAATAAACTGAAAACAAAAAGACAGAAATAATAAATATAAGAACATAAATAAAGGAAATTGAAAAGACAAAGCCATAGAGAAAGTTAAAGGAACAAAAACTTGTTATTTAAAAAGATTAATAAAATTATTAATAATAAACTTCTGACAAAGCTGACAAAATAGAGAAGACAAACCAGAAGCTACCAATACTCACTCAAGATGAAATAGAAAATAAGAATAGTCCAACTACTGAAGAAGTGGAATCTATAGTTAAAAACATTCTGAAAAAAATGTTCCAGGCTTAGAGGGCTTCACTGGGGAATTCTGCCAAACATATAAGAATAAAGTGTACCAATTCTGTATAATACTTTCCAAGTAATAGAAGAGGAAAGAATTTATTCTGAGATTATATGATGGGCTATTGACCTTTGGAACTGTACTGAAACCAAGGACTTGTGTCATAGCAAAAATACATCTTCATAGTAGTCAAATAAAAAGTGTGAAGACCCAGTGATAGAAGTATTTCAATTATGATTGAAATTTGGCTGGTTTTACTATCATCTAAGTTAGCAGAAATGTGTATATCCCACCAACTTATAGATGAAAACAATGTAATATACATTTTTTTGTTTTATAAGAGGGTAGAGTGGATGGCTTTATTGTTTGCCTGTTTAACTGCCTTATTTACCTTTGTTTTTACTAAAGAAAACCCATGCTTTCCAAGGATATTAGACCCAATTTATTTTGTTTATGTAAGCCTCATCCCGTTGTCAAGTGATTAATTTAGGCATAGGTTTGACACAAGACTTGCCAAAGAGACATGAGAGGATATCAGCTGGAATACTTAAGACAATGATTTTCTTTCTCCTTTTTAAAAATGGAGCACAAGACATGAACAGTTCTACTTCATGTAGAATATGACATGTACATGTGATGCCGTGGAAAGTGTCAGTCATCATGGGATTATTCACAGTGACACACCAAGAGCGCAAGTCTACAAGCTGAGGATGACAGGATGGAAATGTGGAAGAAAATTTGATAAAATTTTTGAACTATTTGATTAACCAATTCTGGGAACTTTCTGACTAAACTTTTTGGTATGTGAGATAAAAATGCCCTATGGTTTAGCAAGTTTTTGTCAGTTATTTTTAATATTAGCTGGAGAATAAAATGCTTCAAATGATATGAGCAAATATTTTTATATTAACTTATCATCAGCAGTTTTCTAGATCTGGCATAAAGAAACTAAAAAATTTGACATCTTAACATTTTTGTTTGGGTACACATATCTATAAATCTATTATAAGACATGAATGAGGAAATGAAAACTAACAGAAAAAATACATATATGTGTATATTATGTATAGATATATAGGTATGCATACACATACACATATAATGGCATATTTTACATGCCTTTATATTCCATGAAAAACATAGGTGACTTTTTTCAAATGATAATACAATATAGGATAGTAGAAAGGACTTTGATCTGAAAATTGAGGAACCTAAAATCTGTTTTTGTTTTTTTTCTTTCTTTCTTTTTTACAAATGGCAGACTGCCACATGCAGCACTTCATTTGGATGTCTGGAGTCTTGGAAGCTTGACTACTCTATGTTCTCTTAGAATTGGATCTTGAGGTTGGTGCAGTAGCTCATGCCTGTAATCCGAGCACTTTGGGAGGCTGAGGAGAGTGGATCATTTGGGGTCAGGAGTTTAAGACCAGCCTGAAACCCCATCTCTCCTAAAGATACAAAAATTAGCTGTGCAGTGGTGGTGTGAGCCTGTAATCCTAGCGACTCGGGAGGCTGAGGCAGGAGAATCATGTGAGCCTGGGAGGTGGAGGTTACAATGAGCCAAGATCAGGCCACTGCACTCCAATCTGGGTGAGAGAATGAGATCCTGTCTCAAAAAAAAAAAAAAAAAAAAAAATCTTGAGAAATTGTCTACAATTTCTAGCAGGCGAGTGCAGCTACTCTTCTATTCTTTACAAAAGGCTGGTTCTTTTCTGTAAGGGAAGGCCGTCCTCTTGACTGAGCGCTCAGGTTCCGGAGGGGTACGATGAGGGAGGAAGGAAACACTGGTCTAGGCAACAGATCAGCAGTTTCAACCCTGGTGATCAAAGAGGTGGCAAATAGTGCAGGCAAATCACCTTCAGATCCATCGAGGCACCTGAATTTTTGTCCTCACTTTGACATTAACTGCATGAGCATTGGTACATGACATAATTTTTTTCTCCCTCAGTTAATGTTTCAATAAATTAAGAGGCTTGGAGTATATAATCTCAATGTCCTTTTCTATTTTATGAGAATATAAGTTTGAATTTATTTTAATTAACAACACCAAATAGTGAATGAAATATGTTAACACTGTGGTTCTTGCATGCTTTCTTTAATGGATTTAAAGAGGAGAAAAGACTGGCATAGCACTAATACTATGCGGTGAAAATGAGAAAAAAAATAAAAGACTAGTTTCAATTTCAAGGGATCTCAGATTTCTTAACGGTTTCAAATTATAAGGGATGTGTGAAATATATGTTAAAATAAGAAAGCTTCAAATTGCATCTCCCACAAACTTGAAAGGCAAAATTTAACATTTGTTATGATATTAGTTTTTTATTAAACTTGGAAGATACTTTCAAGGGATCATGATTGGATGCGCCTTTAATAGTCTACTTTCTTCAGTTATTAAGTCAGTTTACTACATATAAAGTTTTGGAAAGTAATTACTAGAAATCATAGACTCTAAATCTGACATACGCCTGTGGAAATTTACTATTAATTGACAATGAATCCAGATATAAATGAGGCGTCTATCTAAATGTAAAGATTTGGGAATTTGCAGGACTGATTCAGTCTGTATTTATCAGCCGATTGTTGAACACCTGCTCTATGTCAGGCACACTTCTAGGCACATGCAACGCACAGGCAATAAAAACTTCAGCCTCTGTGAAGCCAAGGTCTTATGCTGGCTAACAAGAAATATTACAAAAATCAAAACATAAACCAACATAGGTGGGATTACAGTGACAAAGTGTGGATAGGGTAAGTTATATTAACAGAAAGGTCAGAGTATGCCTCATTAAGAAGATAATATTTGAGCTTATACTTTAAAGGAGTGAAAGAGCCATTGAAATATCTATGTGAAAAGTGATCTAAGCAGAAAGAACTGCTAGTGCAAAATTCCAATCTGGGAGAATATCTATCTTCTTTGCAGAATAGCAAAGACACCAGTTAAAACTGAAATGGAATAATCAAACAACAAACTTGTAGATGATATCAGAGAGGTAATGAGTGGCAGTCTGTAAGGCTTTATAGGCCATTATGATGACTTTGGCTTTCACTCTGTGTGAAATAGACATTGGAGGGCTTAGAGCAAAGATAATATATTCTTTATCATTAGAGAAATGCAAATCAAAACCACGATGAGATATGATCTCATACCAGTCAGAAGGGCTATGATTAATAGTCCTTAACAATAATAAGGGCTGTAAATAATAATATTAAGGACTATTAATAATTAATATTGCTTAAGCAGATTTATCTTTACATTTGTATCTCTCATATATTTAGAATTTATACTGCTAAGGATGTGATGATGGCTCTATTTATATCTCCTATCTGCATGGAAACTTGACCATGAAATAAATAAGAATAAAATAAACAATACTAAGAGCCCTTAATAGTCAAAAAATAACAACTGCTGGAGAGGTTGTGGAGAAAAGGGAACACTTATACACTGTTGGTAGGAGTGTAAACTAGTTCAACCACCGTGGAAAGCAGTATGGGATTCCTCTAAAAGCTAAAAGCATAACTACCATTCAACTGAGCAATCCCATTACTGGGTATATACCCAGAGGAAGAGAAATCATTCTACCATAAAGACACACGCACAAAAATGTTCATTGCAGCACTATTCACAATAGCACAGGCATAGAACCATTCTAAATGTCCATCAATGACAGACCAGATAAAGAAAATATGCTACATATACACCATGGAATATTATGCAGTCACACGAAAGAATGAGATCTTGTCTTTTGTGGGAACATGGATGGAGCTGGAGGCTATTTTCTTTTTCTTTTTTTTCTTTTTTTTTTTTTTTGACAGGGCCTCGCTCTGTTGCCCAGGTTGGAGTGCAGTGGCACCATGTCGGCTCACTGCAATCTCCGCCTCCCAGGTTCAAGTGATTCTTCTGCTTCAGCCTCCCGAGCAGCTGGGACTACAGGTGACTGCCACCACGCCCAACTAATTTTTGCATTTTTAGTAGAGACGGGGTTTCAACATGTTGGCCAGGCTGGCCTCAAACTCCTAACGTCAGGTAATCCACCGGCCTCGGCCTCCCACAGTGCTGGGATCACAGGCGTGAGCCACCGCCCCCGGCCGCTGGAGACTATTTTCCTTAGTAAACTAATGCAGAAACAGAAAACCAAATGCCACATATTCTCACTTACAAGTGGGAGCTAAATAACTCTTGAACAGAAAGAGGTCTACTTGAAGGAGGAAGGTGAGAGGAGGGAGAGGAGCAGAAAAGATAGCTCTTGGGTACTGGCATTAATACCTGGGTGACGAAATAATCTGTATCACAAACCTCCATGACATGAATTCGCCTCTGTAACAAACCTTCACATGTACCCCCAAACCTAAAATAAATGGCTTTTTTTTTAAATTAAAAAAGGTGATATATACTTTTAAGTTTGAAAAGAATGACTCTGGCCTCTGCAAGTATTGAATGGAGAAAGCAGGAAGACCAGTTAAGAGGTCTTAAGTAAGAGGTTGTAAGTAGTTTATATATAAAATGTTAGCACCTCTTAGTAGTGTGGTAATAGTAGAGGTGGTAAGAAACATACAAATTAGAAATATTTTGGAATTAGAATATTCCTTGATGAATTAATTAAGTATCAAGTTGAAGAGAAAAAGAAGAGTCAATAAGGATGCATGACTTGGGGTCTTAATAATAAAATAATGTATTTGCCATCAAAGGAATAGAGAAGTCTTAAGGTGGCAGGGCTAAGTTAGGAGGAAGCAAATCAAGAGTTCAGTTTTGAACACTTGAGTTTGTGGTGTCTTTTAGAAATCCAAGATAAGATGTTGAGTAAAAACTGTATATGTGAGTCTGGAATTTAACAGATAGATCTAGGCAGTTGATACAAAGCTGGAAATCTGGGAGAAGAGAAGAACCAGCAAAGGAAGCTGAAGAAGCAGTGAGAAACCTATACAGAGAAACAAAAATGTAATGTCCTCAAAGCAAAATGAAGGAAGCATATTCAGAAGGAGACCATTATTGTTGCTGTCTAGTACTACTGAGAAATCAAGCCAAATGAGGGCTGAGAATCGACCAATGGAGTTTTGCAAAACAATAGCAGCATGATTCCAAATCTCCCCTTAACTCTAAAAAAATAAAAAATCAACACAGCAAACATAAAACCACATTGGACAAATATCTTTAGCATTCCTAGGAGACATAGAGAATCAATCTTCAAATTACTTGTAAGTAGAAGAAAAAGGAAAAATTCCTACAACCCCCAACTGTGGCCACTATCACAAGCCAGTGGTAATGGTGAGCAGAAGGAAGAAAACTGGAGACTCCATGAAAAATAGCAGAGGGGAATGAAAGTCTTAGAAAGTTCTGTTAAAATCACTGTCAGAAATAGGAAAAAGTACACAAAAATACTGAACATCATAACTCCATGGGGAAGGGGCCTTCCCCATGAGCAGAACTGGAAGTAGTAGTCTTACAGAAGCATTGCTTCTGGGGAAGAATTAGCTATATAGAAAAAGGGTGATCCCCTGTAAGACAAGACAGGGAGACAAAAGGACACAAGAAGAGAAAATTTGAGACCTTGAAGAAAAGGAAAAAAGTTATGATACACCAAACCTTATCCCAACTTCCACCAGCAACGGCACATTCATAGGAGAAACTACACAGAAGAGGGTAGAACTGACACAAGAGGACGGTCTTACCCAAGAGTTCGAGACCAGCCTGGGCAAGACAGGGAGACACCATCTCTACAAATAATAATAATAATAATGATAATAATAAATAATAATAATAATAATAATAAAAATAAAGTAGGATACTCTTGAACTTGGAAACTTGACCATGAAATAAATTAGAATAAAAGAAAGTCGGCTACATAAACACAAAATTACTGTAAAATGCTAGAAAATGCAAATGAAAGACCTGTTAACAAAAATAAAAAAACTTTATCCTAAAAACAAAACCCAAACCAACCAAACAAAAAATCAGCCGATGAAAATTGAAACACAGCGCCCCCCAAGACTGAATTACATATACTCAAGTGAGCATTTTGTGAATAGGAAAAATCACTTTGATTCAGAAATATAAAAACTTAAATAGGAAACGCAAAATGGGAAGAATTAAAATAAGTGCTGATTGAACTAATGAAATAATGTTGTAAAAAGGCAAAAACTCATTAAAATATAGACAATTGTAAGGTACACAAGGGAATCTAGAACTAAATGAAAACTTAAGGCATTGAAGAAAATTAGAAAAACAACCAAAGAATAAAAATAAGATCAATAAACAAGTTAAAGGGGTGAGAGAGAAAATTATTTAAATGGAAAATATATTAAAGGAGGTTAAACATTCATATCAGTGATGTCCCTGAAAAGAAAATAAAAATATAGAAAGCCGAATATTTAAAACTATAACTCAAGAAGAGTTTCCAGAAATTAAAGATTTATTTATTTATTATTATTATTTTTTTGAGATGGAGTCTCGCTCTGTCGCCCAGGCTGGAGTGCAATGGCACGATCTCGGCTCACTGCAAGCTCCGCCTCCTGGGTTCACGCCATTCTCCTGCCTCAGCCTCCCAAGTAGCTGGGACTACAGGTGTCCGCCACCATGCCTGGCTATTTATTTTTTATTTTTTTTAGTAGAGACGGGGTTTCACCGTGTTAGCCAGGATGGTCTTGATCTCCTGACCTCGTGATTTGCCCGCCTCGGCCTCCCAACGTGCTGGGATAACAGGCTCACATGAGCCACTGCGCCCAGCCTAAAGAAGATTTTAATCTATGCATTGAAAGAGCCCACTGAGTACAAAGGCAAACTGACCCCAGAAGGCTAAATTCTAAACATATCCTAGTAAAAGTATCAAAGTTTAAACATAAGGAAAAATCCTCAGTGATTCACAATCACTTCTCTATGAGAATTAAACTGGCACCATATTTTCAACAATGCAGAGAGGAACAGTGCATCTTTTTTGTAAATGACATTGAAACAACTAGATAGCCATTTAGTAAAAGATATGAATACAACCATCAACACATCCTTACCAGTATAAATTCTAAATATATGAGAGATTCTAAATGTAAAAATAAATCTGCATAAATAGTAGAAAACATATGGGTAAATTCTTCTATTGTAAGACTTTCTAACTTGACTAAAAATCCACATGCAATTAAAGAACATACCAATACATAGTACTACATAAATATTTTTTAAACATAGTAAAAATAAAATAAGCACTGTCAAATAAAAAGCCAGAAAACAATTATGATATATATCACAGATAAAGAATGACTTTCCCTAATTTCTAAAGAACCTGTAAAAATTGAGGCTAATAGGACTGAGAATCCTATCATGGCAAAATACATGAACATAATTATTCACAAAAAGAGATATGAAAATGACCATTAAACATATGAAAATACATTCAATAACACTCATAACAGATAAATGTAAATTAAAATGATATTGAGGTTCCATTTTTCTACTATAAGACGGTCAAATACTCAAAATCTGACAATAACATCTCTTGGCAGGATGATGGGGAAAAAGACACTCTCATACATGGATGATAGGAATGTAAACATCACAACTGATATACATAAGAATATAGCAGTATCTAGCACAATATTACACTGAATTTACTCTTTAATTCATCAGTACAAGTTCTAGGAATTTATCCTGAAGATACACATCCAAAAATATGAGTACGTACACACAAAGGTTATTCATTGCAGTATTATTTGTCATAACAAAACGTTGGAAGTGCAGTAAGTCCTCCCTTAACATAAAATGATACGTTCTTTGAAACTGTGACTTTAAGTGAAACAATGTGTAACAAAACCAGTGTTACCATAGGCTAAGTGTTAGAAGCAAGAGTTTAGTTTCTGTAGCATATTTCTGGTCACAAAACTTCACTACATTTCTAAGTAATGACCCAAAACACTCTAATACTAAACATTAAAATAATGTAGGCTATATATTTAAGGAAGATTATTAAAAACAAGTGAAAAGGGCCGGGTGCAGTTGCTCACGCCTGTAATCCCAGCACTTTGGGAGGCCAAGGCAGGTGGATCACCAGGTCAGGAGATCAAGACCACCCTGGCTAACACAGTGAAACCCCGTCTCTACTAAAAATACAAAAACAAAATTAGCGCGGGCGCAGTGGCGGGCGCCTGTAGTCCCAGCTACTCGGGAAGCTGAGGCAGGAGAATGGCGTGAACCCAGAAGACGGAGCTTGCTGTGAGCTGAGATGGCACCACTGCACTCTAGCCTGGGCGACAGAGCAAGACTCCGCCTCAAACAAACAAACAAACAACAACAAAAAACAAAGAAAAAAACAATTGAAAGGATGATACCCAATTTTGGGTGAATCAGTGAGCAAGGGCGGTTGTAGAGGTGATGGGTTAAATCAAGAAATAAATGTTTGCAAAGGGAATATTGTCAGGAGCACCTCTTCCCACCACACAGTTCAAAAAATAAGCAATCTCCAATACAGCAGGCTTGCAGAGCACTGTTCTATCACATTGTTTACTGTTGTGCACCTGTATGATTATTGTATACTTGATGAATTTTTTAATTTTATGACCAGCTGTATTCATTCTTTCATTCGTTTGTTCATTCATTCGTTCATTTGTTCATTCATTCATTCATTTGTTCATTCATTCATTCATTTATTCATTCATTTTCCAATCCACTTATTCCAGTTCAGGGTATGGGTAGCCACAGTCTGTCTCAGCAGCAGGGCTCCAGGTGGGAACCCACCTTGTCCAAGACACCATCCCATCGCAGGGCATACTCACACACACTCATATTCACTCACCCTGGGACCATGTAGGCACACCCCAGTTCATCTTATGTGTGCACCATTGGGGTTGTGAGAGGAAAGGAGAGAACCCCAAGAAGCCCCATGCAGACAAGGTGAGAATATGCAAACTCCACAAGACTATGGCCCTAGACAGGAAGAGAATTTTTTCCTCTTTTAAGAAAAGAACATTGAAAAAAATAATGTTATTCAAGTACCTGTTGTATTTAAATTTTTTGAGCATACAAGATTGGTTAAATAAACTATAGCACAATGGAAGTACACTGCATCTGTAAAACTGAATGAGAAAGAACTTTATGACAAGGAGTGATTTCTAAGTAATCTAAGTGGGGGTTAAAAGTACAAAAAGCAAATAATATGTTATATTTTGTGGTAGAAAGAAGAAGGCATACACATATCTGCTTATGATTACAAACAGCACAGGATGAATAAACAAAGACAGAAAAACAAAGCAAAGTCAAAACAAAACAATATGATTGGTTATCTACAAAGGGGAATGGATTCAAAGGGACAGGGCAGGGCAGGGAAAATACTTCTATGACTAAAATTTTTGGCATAGTTTCTTTTCCTTTTGAAGGCACAGTGTTATTATTTTATCAAATTATAAATAAATATAATAAGTTATAAATAAACAAAATTTAACTTTTTATTTCCCTTAAGAATGAGAAGGTGGGGAATAATCTCAAAGGAAAATGGAATAAATGAACACAATTTTATTGCAATGAATATTATAATCACATAGATGGGATGAAAGAAAGGAAGCGAGAAATGAAGAGAGGGGCCAAGGGAGGGTGACTAAATCAAAATAATTGATCATAAACACAGTTTTTGTGTTGGGCAGGCCTGGTGGAAGCAGGGATATAATTGCAAACAAATCTTAAGCTTTTTTAGTAAGTTTGTTTATTGTAATGGTATGGCCACAAAAATTCTAACGCTATTTTAGAACTCCAAATTACATCTACCGTTTTAGATGTAATATAATGAAGTAAATGAGCAAATGTGTGGAGGTTGTCAGGAGGCAAGATTCTCACTGTGGAAGAATGGGAAAACAAATATGGAATGAGAGAAGGGAGGAAAACCTCTGTGGGAATGGACTGGAATGGAAGGTATTGCTATGAATTTGTGATTTCACATGTATACATGCATGTATATAAGTAAAGGTAATTCTTTATATTTGTATGTGTGTATTGATATATACTTGTATATGCATACATATATTTCCTAGACATAATTACTGAAAGGGCAATCGAGAAAAGATACTCAAAGCATATCTTGCACCAAAATCCTGATCTCCACTACCTTCCTGAAGAGAACCAGAGCTCCTAGGAGAAACGGTTGAATGTCAAGGCGGGCCAAATAGGTACAAAATGAGCCTATAACATCTTGTTAGGTCTGAGACTAAAGCAGTGCTCAGAATTCATGAGGACCTTTTACAAGAACACAAGAGCCAGATTGATCAAATCTACACAATGTTAGTACCATAATGGTGAAATACAGTAATGAATTATGAACCAATAAAAAAAAAAATAGGAAACCCTGAGTTCATATGACAACAAAGAAATAAATAAATGAGAGAATCGGAAGGGGTCTTACTTACAGTAAAATGCTGAAGGCCAACTGGTAAATGTAGAAGAAATACCAGGGTTGGAAAAAATCATCATTTTGCAACAATCACAGTGAAGTTTGGATCAGGCAAAACTATCTGGATGGTAAAATCTAAGGAAGAAATTTCACATGGGGATAGGATGTTTATTTTCACTCATTTTTAAATTAATTTACAAACCATTTATTAGTTGTAAAGGAGAAAAAAATAACATTATTTTTAAAGTGGAGATATCAGGAGACACCTTGAATGTGTGATCAAAATTAACATCAGTGGGGGACAGAAGGACATTATGTGCCTCCATATGTGATACCTTGATGTAGATACAATATTGCCTATTTCACTCAAGAAGAAGGAATGTTATACTAATGAAAATAGTGTGTGGGGTACACTTTATTTTCGAGAATTATCAATGTCATAAAAGGGAAAGAGAATAAGTGGAAATGTTTCAGAAAGAATAAGCTACTACATGAAATAACTAACCCTAGACTAGATTCTGTACCTGAGGGTGGAAGGAAGTCATAAAAGACATTGTTAAATCAAATGAAAAAATTAGAATGTAAATAGCAGGTTAGATACAATCATGATATCTATGTAAATTTATGAAGATTATAACTCTGTTGTAATGTAAGATATTTATATTTTTAGAAAATATGCACTAAAGTATTTAGAATTAAATGTCTATCGATGACATATATGTAACTCAACCTCTAAAATTTCAGAGAAAAAAATAGGGATGTGTGTGCGTGTGTGTGTAGGTGTGTGTATGTTAGAGAGAGAGCAAATGAGATAAAAACTTATAAATGAACATGATTAAAGGCTAATAGTGTTATTTGCACTACTTTTATTGTTGGAACTTTAATAAGTTTGAAGTATTTCCAAATAAAGTAAAAATAATTCATCATTTGGCTACATAGAAGTTACCGATGACCTTGTTATGGTCATTTTTGATGGTGTTTAGGATGAAAGCCAAGTTGAAGTACATTTTTAAAATGAAACTGAGGGAGTAGAAACCTTAAGTATAAACATATTTTAGGAAGTTGTGCTGCTGCCGGGCACTGTGGCTCGCGCCCGTAATCCCAGAACTTTGGGAGGCTAAGGCAGGCGAATCACAAGGTCAGGAGTTTGCAACCAGCCTGGCCAACATGGTGAAACTCCATCTCTACTAAAAATAAAAATAAAAAAAATTTAGCTGGGCATGGTGGCAGGTGCCTGTATTCCCAGCTACTTGGGAGGCTGGGGCAGGAGAATCGCTTGAACCTGGGAGGCGGAGGTTGCAGTGAGCGGAGATCGCGCCACTGCACTCCAGTCCAGGCCATAGTGCAAGACTCAAAAAAAAAAAAAAAAAAAAGGTTGTGTTGTAAAATAGAGCAATAGAGCAGTGAAAAGAAGGACCTATATATGTGATATAAGCAGATTAAGCAGATGAGAATGATTTTGATAATTAAAAATGAGTGATGTAAGAAAGTTAGTGGAGTGATGTCCTTGCTTGAACAGGCATGAAAAGACAGAATCTATTATGCAAGTAGGGATGGAGATTGGCTACGAATACCTAGTTTCATTGATGACAAAAGGAAGACAGGCAGGAGTTGACATGTGAGTAGGTGTGTTGATGGAAGCTGGTGAGAGTCCTGTTCCAACCATACATCAGCCACTTCATTAGGTGCCAAAGATGTAAAGATGAACATGAAATAATTCCTGTCCTTAAAGACTTTGCAGTGTAGGGGAGACCAGTAAGAAAAAAGACCATTTCATAATTGCTAAGCATAGAAGATGGTTTTATGAGTCAGAGAATGCTCTCTCAAGGAAGAATGATCTCAGTTGAGATCCTGAGCCCATGGAGGAATAAGCCAAGTTAAAACATGGTGGCAACATAGCCTTGGCACAGGCCTGAAAGGCTAGCAAATCATGGGGAATTGAATGTAACTCAGTATGGTGGGAACATGGCGCTGGAGGTGGTTTGAACAGGGCATAAGATGAGACGAGAGATAGGAAAAGGCCAAATAATAAATGTCCTTATCTGCTATGTTAAGAAGTTTGACTATCATCTTATAAAGACAGTGTCTGGCCATTTAAGAATGGTAAGTAGACAGTACGATGAATTTGCTTTTTAGACTACTCTTGTCACTGTTTTGTGTGACATAATGAAAACATCTAAATCTTGCATGGTGACTTTTGCTAAGCAATGCACCACGCTCCTTACATATTTTATCACTTGATCCTTACAGCAGCATAGTGAACTAGGTGATATTACTACCCACATTTTATAGAAAAGATATTAAATGAACAAGTAATTTACTGAAAGCCTATGATATACTAATGCATTACTCTAAGTTGCAAGAGATAGAGGAGTGAATAAGAGTGAGTTCCTGCCTTTAAGGTTAAAAAAAAAAAAAAAAGATAAATACGTATGCAAGAAAATTTCTGGAGCTGCTTCTTGCTAAGAACAAGTAAAATAGAAGCATTTCGCAAGTAAGAATGAGAGTGGAAATTGAAGTTTTTTAAAAATTTTGGATTATCAGAATAGGTTCCTCTGAGTTGATATCTGATTCACAATCTTCCTGATTCAAATATTCATTCAGTAAATATATTTTGAGGGCCTACCACGAACCAGGCAATCTTGTGGATTCTGGAGAGACAGCAGTGAACTAAACATGAAAATCTCTGCTCTTCCAGTATTTATGTTATTTGGAGGAAGAGGACAAAAGGAAAATCAAGCATATATAAAAGGAAAAATACTTCAAAAGCTAAAAAAGAAAACCTAAGGCTCAAAGAGGTTAACAAAAAACACTGTAAGGAAGGTAGTTAAGGGGTCAAATCTCTGAGACACTGATGAGATAAAAGAAAGATTTAGGGCGAGTGACCAATGACAAAGCTACACAGATATGAAAGTAGGAGGCCTGGTAAGAAACAGGAACATCTGAATATCACATTTTTAGGATAAAGCAGGCAAAACCTAAGGTATAGTTACAGATGTGAGATTGGATGGAGGTGAATATTATTAGAGATGAACATGGGAATCAACTGGGGCATGATAGCATTTGGTTGTGAACAGCGTGAAGTACAAAAAGGTAGAGAACAGGGTTTGCAATAGGGTGTAACACCAACTGCAAAAACCTTCAACTAATGAGGATAAATGACCATGACACTGTTGAAGAGAGAAAAGATGATGGCAATAATTCTCAAAAGAGCTAGGGATGTTCCAGAAGGGTAGAAGATTAGATGAATAGTGTCTTAGAAGTCACATTAAAGAACGGTGTCTTTAATGATAGCCAGGTTTCATATCAATCATGGATACGGTGACCATTTAATTTATCATACAACTAGGGATGCTTTCTAGAGTGAAGGGGAATTATTGATGGTGTGCAGAGATACTAGCATTGATTAGAACTATCATGGGCAAATCGGAATATTTGTTCACCCTAAACACAGAGTACAGAGAGCACCCAGTCAGGATGTTGAGAAATTGGATATTTGTTACATATGATCACTTTTAAATTAATAAATAGAATACACGTAAATTTTTTATCACTCACATAAACATAATATTTTGTCAATATCTGTATCAACAGAGAAAGAAAAACCCTTTGTTCTAGTTGGCATCTTGCAAAAAAATAATAAATATGGTATTGCCTTAGAGAGTAAGATATGCACATGTACATCATAAATTCAGACTTTATTTAAAAATTACAACTGCCATTATAATATGAGTAAAATAGCATGTTCAGAACTTTAAAGGAACTGAGTAAGATAAAAACATGAAACCTAAGACATGTGAACACATATGATATAGCATGAACAGAAAATACAACAGGATATAGGCACATGAATTACATATGAGTTTTTGTTTGTTGGAAACAGAATACTGGCTGTAGTCAGATCATCAATACTAACAAGATATTAATTCTTTTGTTTAAATAACAAATTATTTTAGTAAAAATAATGTAGAAAATGATTGTATGTTTTACTGTTTGTTAAATTATCTTATTCCCGTCTTTAAAACAAAAGAAAAAAACAAATTTGAGACTAGGCCATAGACCCTCTCGAAACTTCTTATTTATTGCTGATGTGCTGAGCAACCAAGATTAATGAGAAAATGTTTGCAGCCACCAGAAACTACATGCTGTTCCGTGATATGTTAAGCTTCACATCCCATTTGAGGCCATTTAAATGGTAACAGAGTGAAGTTGAGTCGATAGGCTGTTAAAAATTCTTCATTAACTCTTCACTCTTTAGGAATAGCTTCTTTCATTGGCTATTTCAGAGTCTATTTCTTCAGCGCATTAGATTTTCCATCACACTACTTAGGCAGGGAGCTGATTGAGAACAAAAGAAAAAAAGTACAACCCCCAACTGTGAAAGGAGAAAAGGATTGTAATCTATCATCCTCAGTCACAATTTCTGCAGGAGAGAAAAAGAAAAAGAAAAAAAAATCATTTGTTCTCTTTCTTCCTCTCTCTTTAAAACTGCAGCATTCCTCTCACATATTCACTGTTTACCTTTTTCATTTGTAACATAGCACTAGATATATATGTATTTAGTAAGAATATTGTTTATCATGTTTTTTTTTTTTTTTTTCTCACTAGAAAAAGGTTTTCTCGAGGGTAAAAATCAGTGTCTATTCTGTCTATCGATGTACCCAAGTGTCTAGAAAGTTCCTTGCATACAGTAGGCACTCAATAGTTGTGTGTTGAAAGAATAAATTTTAAAATTACATAATTGCACACATGACCTAAGTATAAGGAGATTCATATCCCATATTGTCAACAAATTGATAAATTGGTGACTGTTACAAGAATGGCCTAGAATCAGGTAAAAGATTTTATAACATATCTTTTTCTTAAATGGGTATGTTAAAACCCCAAATGTTCCCTGGGATTGTAGGTTTTCTCTCCTTGGGAAGCAAGGAAATGCAAGAAGCTAAAATCCTATCTGGACAGACAGGATCATGAAAATAGTGTTTATGAAAAAAATTAAATCCCACTACAGCCCACCAATGTCAAGCAATATTCTAACAACAAAATTCTGGTGCAATCAACCCATATGATGATGAATAATAAGTCTTTGGAATTGTATGCATGCCAGTATTTACTGTGTACCTAATATAAAGTCAGAAGCGACGTAACATTGGGCCTACAATGTGGGCATTATTGGTTTCTATCCTCAAGAATTTCCAATTCGGGACAGGCATCATTACTTAGTAAATAATGGATATTAAGTAAAGCAGAAAGAGTGGGATGACAGAGGATTTCAATTAACTGGGCACAGTAAGTTGGGACACTAACAGTTTCATTATAATAATATAGTTAAGAAGACAAGTTTAAGGGAAAATAAAAAGGAATCAGATTTAGGTGGGATACGTTTAACATGTGTCTAGGCAGAGGAATCTAGCAGGTGGAAATACAATATGAAATCTAGATACACTAGAAGAGGTGACACTTCAGCTCATGGATATGAATAAGGGTTGCTCTAGGAGAAATCATACAGCAAAATGATAGACACAAGGTTTATGAAAAATGGTTATGAAAGAGAAGAAGAGCTAATTATAAAGGAAGAATTATAATCAGGTTTAATAGGAAGAAATTAATGTCAGGCTATGAGATCAAATAGAATAATGATTAAAAATAGCATGTTAACTTTGGTGGCTGGTCACTTGCTGGTGACTTTTATGGCAGCCTATTCATCAGATAAACCTATCAGATGAAGCAATTTTCCGCTAAAAGGAAAATTGACATTTTTAATGATAAATCTGATTTTTTAGTTCATTGATATGTATAGGTACATACAATGGATGTTCTTAGTTTTCTTCATTAATAAATACCTGTTTATTTACATTTGAATTTCTAGCCTCATCTAAAGACTTAGGAAAATGGGTATCTGAAAGAGTTAATGTATTTATCTAAGTACCTGAGTGATAAACTCACTGGGGAAAGCAAGATACCATATGTCTATTTCAGAAATTTATAATGCAGGTAATTACTAGCATTACATTGTCACATGTGAGTGATTTTTCAACAACAAATCTAATATTAGGCCTCTCAAAACACAGTAGTATCCAAAAACTAGGTAGAATGATAAGTATGAAAAAAATCAACTTCCAAGTTTGACTCCAAAGTCAAACTCATGTTAATAAGAAAAGAACATTTTTTTTGACATACGAAATCAAGGAGGAGATTATGAGGAATAAAGTACACATTTTAATTGCAAGTGAAAGCACTCAAGTTATTTTAGGAACAAAGGTAAAATTTTTAATCATATTCCTACACCTCCTTTTTTTTTTCTCTGCAATTTCACAGTTTTGTTTTTTTGAATGTCATGATACTTAAAGTTAATTTTCTAAATTTCCATGAACACAAATGAAATAAATCAGATTTTCCTAACAATTTGTTTTCTTTGTCACCTTTTCAAATTTGAATTCATGTATATTAGGGGAAAGACACTGCAGACAAAGATTGGTAGTGGGGCTCATGGGGCCTTTTTTCTGGTTTTGAATTCCTGGCAAACAGATTGCTCCAGCTCCGAGAGTAAAAATAGCAGATGGGATTAATTAACTTGGTGACAACTCTTCAGACCTACCTAAATTAATATTTTTCTCCAAACAATGTATTCTGATTATCATACAACTAAGTGACGTTCATAGAAATAGATCCTGGTCTCAGTGATTTGCAGAATATATTGCTAACTAATTTTCCCCCCTGTAAGAAGTTTAGTCTGTTATTTGCATGTTAATCTTTCTAATCATTTTCTTGAAGAAAGCAATCATATAGAAGAAAAGTACATTTTGTTTGGAATGCTAGAGTTTGTCCTGACCTGAGGGATTCCTTCCTCTGCAGAAGTAAAAGCTTCAGGAGATTAATTTATTCACAGAAATTCTTCTCAAACCCAAATCTCTAAGGAGCAATTAATTATCTTTTGTATGAAAACTGCAAATGAACATACCACCGTAACATTTTCACCAGGGCTGTTTAAACTATGTAGAATCCAAGGGTAAAAGGTCATTTGTTACAAAAACAAAAAACAAAAAAGCACCACGTTTCATCAAATCTAATACAACACAGACTGACAGAAAAATCACAATTTCAAAGATTTTAAAATGTGTATCTATTATCTACTTCTGTCTCTATCTATCTTTTTCTCTCTCTCTGTCTCCTATGACCTATGGGACTTTTGCTTCAGTATATTTGCAGTAGCACAAGGCCAAATAATACCTTATGGAAGATAACATAACACTTTTATTAGTAAGGGGATTGTCTTTTAATTTGGGGTCATTTTGTGTCTAACAACAAGAAAACACTAGAGAAGGACACTCCTTTTTGGCTTCCTTCAGATTTTGTGTGTGTGTGCTTTACTAGTTGTCATTATGAACTCTACTTACATTGAGAGACTCTAATATGGAAATATGGTGAATCGCCATGAACCTGCTATTTAATGTGTTGTATAAATACTGTTAATGACAGTACTGTCCTCTCCCATGCTCTACTGTAGTGTGCTAGGTATAAAGGCTAGTAGAAAAAATTACTTTAAAGCCAAAACAAACAAAAAAAAACCCCAAACAAACCAAAAAAACCAGCCCCACCACTCTGTTCAGCCAGAGAGAAATGACATTTAAGTGAATAGGTTTACCTTGTTGCTTTGATGACCAAGGAGAAGAGTGACATATTTGTTGTTAATTTTTAATAATGTTTTTGGCTTTTTCACATTTTGATTTATTCTTAGGTCTTGAGTTCTTGTTCTAATTTGCAGCACTATTTGATGATTGCTTTCTAAAATTATATTAATGCTAATACACATACAAGTATAGACACACACACATACACATACACTTCTATCTATTTCAATTTATATATCGTTTTAATCTACAACTAATCCTACAGGGAAGAAGTCTGGGTACAACAAGCAAAGGGCAAGTAGCAATCAGAAATCTGGGTCCCAAGAGAACACATTTTAAAAACAAATCCTTACCATTTACAAATTTTAAGTTTTAAAAAGTCCCTCCCTCTCTCCCTCCCTCCCTTCCGTCCTTCCTTCTTTCCCTCCTTTCCCTCTCTTCTTTCTTTTGCAGATGGTCCTACGATGACATTATTTCTTTGCCCACCTTCCTTTCTTCCTTCCTTCTTTCCCTCCTTTCCCCCTTTTCTCTCTGTTGCAGATAGTTCTAAAATGACATTATTTATTTGGCCTTCCTTCCTTCCTTCCCTCTTTCCTTTGTTCCTCCCTCCCTTCCTTGCTTCCTTTCCCTCTTTCCTTTCTTTTGCAGATGGTCCTAGAATGACATCATTTCTTTGCCTGCCTTCCTTCCTTCCTTCCTTCCTTCTTTCCTTCCTTCCTCCCTTCCTCCCTCCCCCTCTTGTCTGTCTTTCTTTTGCAGATGATTCTAGAATGACAACATTATTTCTTGGTCCTTCTTCCTTCCTTCCTTCCTTCCTTCCTTCCTTCCTTCCTTCCTTCCTTTGTTTTTCTTCCTTCCTTTCTTCCTTTTGCAGGTGGCCCTATTACAAAATATGACAATATTATTTCTTTGTTTTTTTCCTTCCTTCCTTCCTTTTGCAGATGGCCCTACAATGACAATATTCTTTCCTTATGTGTTCCACTCTTTCCTCAAATTTAGATTAAATGCAGATTAATAGTTATAGTTTTGTAACTAATAGAAAGTATTAATTAGTTAATTAATTCACAGCCATATAACTAGCTAGAGAAAGAGAAAGACAAGGAATAAAGAAGGAAGGAATCTTTTTTCTTCTTTAACCTACCACAACAAAATGTTCAGTAGAGGTTTCCTAAAATGTTACATTCAAGTAAATCAGTTTGTTAAGGATTGTGTTTCAGAATATGCTATTTTGTACTATGTTATTTACTTTTGAAATCTACTAAAATCTCATTCATGCCCCAAGGGTACTATTTCACAAATGCCTGCATTGGTCAACCAGCTACTAAGCGATGCAAAAGAAGTTTAGACATAGCATCGATTAAAAAAAAAAAAAAAAAGTTACAGAATAATACACTAATGTCAGCCAAAAAAAAAAAAAAAAAAAGAATTCTATTTTTTCTGCTAAATATTTTATCAAATTTTCTTTGCTTTAAAATATTAATATTTCCTCCTATCATTTTTGAGGAGATTCATAAAGAATAAGAGAATAATAAGAGAAACACAGGACATACGTTCTTACTAGGTCAATTTCCTTAGATTCTCTGGGCATCAGTTTTTAACTCGACCAGATAATTTCTGCCATTCTTCATTTCAGACATTATCTGCTTCTAATTCATGTTAAAATACATAGTGAGTCTTTCTAATTTATGTTAAAATACATAGTGAGTCTTTAAATTATTATTAAATATAGTGCTCTGTAGTTGAATAAAAAATATAAACGCACTTAATTAAAAATCATGTTATTTGGAATACGTTAAAATAATATATAGCTTTTTTATTTTTATTTTTAATTTTTTTGGAGACGGAGTCTTGCTCTCTCGCCCAGGCTGGAGTGAAGTAGAGAGATCTCCGCTCACTACAAGCTCCACCTCCCAGGGTTCATGACATTCTCCTGCCTCAGCCTCCCGAGTAGCTGGGACTACAGGCGCCTGCCACAATGCCTGGCTAATTTTTTTGTATTTTTAGTAGAGACGGGGTTTCACCGTGTTAGCCAGGATGGTCTTGATCTCCTGACCTCGTGATCCGCCCGCCTTGGCCTCCCAAAGTGCTGAGATTACAGGCGTGAGCCACCATGCCCAGCAATAATATATAGCTTTTAATAATGAAATTTACCCAAGTCTAAGTATGGTTGCCAATCCCCATTGTTATCCCATAAATTTTGGTTTATCAAGGAAAACTTCAGCCAACCTTGAAATATTAAAAACTTGAACAAACAGTAAAACATATTACTTGAAATGACAATTAAAATTTTCCACATTAACAGAATTTTTTTAAACAAAGCTGCCCCTTTTTATATTGTTTAGAAAAAAAAATGTGTTTTGGAGTGTGAATTTCTTATGTATCAAGTTTTAAAATGACAAACAAGCTTAGATTTTTTCAGAAATTTTTTTCTCATCCTATGATGTCTACAGAGAGTCCCATAAGATTGAATGTCTATGCAATATATTTAAAATTTATCCAGATAATGTGGAATAAGCACGAGTCATTAATGAAAGCATGTCTGCAAAATGTCTCTGATCCATTCTTCAAGTACAGTTATTTCTTAAAGTCCTAGAAATAAATAAAAAGCATGAATAGCATATAATATTCTAAATACTCAGCTTATATCATGGAACACATATTTAAACATTGATTGTAATAGCAACAGTTTTGATCCTCATTATTTCAAAAGTTGAAATCCTTAATGTGTGTATTCAACAACAGTCAATATCCACTGATTGATATTTAAGACCAAGAGGTGGACCAGGCGCAGTAGCTTACACCTGTAATCCCAGAACTTTGGGAGGCCAAGGTGGGTGGATCACCTGAGGTCGGGAGTTCGAGACCAGCCTGGCCAACACGGAGAAACCCTGTCTCTACTAAAAATACAAAATACAAAATTAGCCAGGCATGGTGGTGCATGTCTGTAATCCCAGCTACTCAGGAAGGCTGAGGCGGAGAATCACTTGAACCTGGGAGGCAGAGGTTGCAGTGAGCCAAGATGGCACTATCGTACTCCAATGCAGGCAACAAGAGCAAAACTCCATCTCAAAAAAAAAAAAAAAAAAGTAAGTAAGGGATAGTACCCACAAATACTTCAGTATGTATTTCATAAGAACTATGACATTCCCCTTTCTAACCACACTATGATTATCAAAATAAGAAACTTTAACAAAAACAATAATATTTTCTAAGCCACAACCCATTTCAATTGTTCCATTAATGTCGTTTAATTGTTCAATAATGTCCTGTTTAGCAATCATTTTCCTATCCAAGAATGAATCTGGGATCATGTACTGCATTTATATACGATGTCTCATTAGTATCTTTTAATTTAGAAAGGTACCTCAGCCTTTCTTGGTGTACGTTGATCTTCCTATTTCTGAAGAACATAGGCCAGCTATTTTATGCAATGTTTCTCAGTTCAAGTCTACCTGTTATATTTCATGGTTAGATTATGCATGTGAACAGAAGTATTACAGCAGTGATATCATGCCCCTTTAAGTGTTCCATAGGAGAAGGCCCATGATGTATGTCCCAGTACGCGTGGTGACTTTGATCCCTTGGTGAAGGCAGGGTCCACAGATTTCTGCTCTGTAGCATTCTATTTCCCTTTATAATTATCAATGAGAAATTTGCAGGGACATTCTTTGAGATTATACAAAATTTCTGCTCTTCAAACTCACTACTTTAGCAAACATTGATAATGTTTTAGCTCCATCATGCTTTCTAGATCTATTATTTGGCATTCTACTTAAGTAAACATTTTTCTATTTATTTTTTGTATCAATATGGCTTCACACATACATATTTTATTCAATTAGTCAAAATTCATCATCATCATTGTGTATTTTGATACTGAAATTGTCCCAGATGTGGTCAGAGAAAGAGCACTTTCAAATGGCTCCTGCAGACATCAAGTTTTATCTGCCAGGCTCCACCCTCTCCTACCAGTTTCTCAAATGTTATTTTCCCACTTCTGTCTCCTTAGTTACATACAGGGTAGCCATGCTTTTGCACATGGAAATTGACAAACGGGGCATGGTTTATGTCTATAAATGGGCATGTGACCTAATCTGCCAATCAAAGTCACATCCACAGATGCTACTGGCAGATTTATCAAAGGGTCTGCAGCTGACCCTAGCTAAGCCAATCAGAGTCCCACCTCAGAATCTGCAGTTGAAATTAAGTAATTCTATTTAGAATATGACTAGGGCCGGGCGCAGTGGCTCAAGCCTGTAATCCCAGCACTTTGGGAGGCCGAGACGGGCGGATCATGAGGTCAGGAGATGGAGACCATCCTGGCTAACACGGTGAAACCCCGTCTCTATTAAGAAATAGAAAAAACTAGCCGGGCGAGGTGGCGGGCGCCTGTAGTCCCAGCTACTCGGGAGGCTGAGGCCGGAGAATGGCGTGAACCCGGGAGGCGGAGCTTGCAGTGAGCTGAGATCCGGCCACTGCACTCCAGCCTGGGTGACAGAGCGAGACTCCGTCTCAAAAAAAAAAAGAATATGACTAGTCCCTTGAATAGAAGCCAAATTAATTTGTAAGTTATGGGTAACATAACTCTTGAACACAGCTACTTTGTCACATAGTAGACACAGAAAAAATATTCTCTCTCCTTTTAAATGTTTCTTTTATTTCTTGCTACTAAGTAAGACATGGGAATGTGGTGGACTTTCAGTCAGTAATCCCTTGCCTTTAAATCATAAGGATCCTCAACTCTCTTTATAAACAGCCCTTCAGTTATATTCTTTACCCTGGTGATTTCTAGCCTATCCCTTTCTATTTCTGTCTCTAATACACATACAGTCAGCCCTTCGCATCTGTAGGTTCTCCATCAGGGATTCAAACAATGCTGGATGACAAATATTCGGGAAAAATTTTTTAAATGCAAAAATGATACAAATTTTTTAAAAGTACAACTATTTAGATTGCATTAGGCATTATAAGTAACCTAGAGATTATTTCAAGTATATGGGAGGGTATATGTAGGTTTACACAAATACTGTGCTCTTTTATATCCGGGACTTGAGCAAACATAGATTTTAGTATCCACAGGGCCTCTGGAACCAGTCCCCTGCAGATACCGAGGCGTTGACTGTAGGACAACTGCTCTACGCTTTTTCTCCTCTTCAAAAGTTTGTACATTTTTCTGGTTTGCCAGATTCAGATTAGTCTTCCTAATGTCCTGTTTTCTGAAGGTGGAAGAGAAAAGTAAATCCAGACATAAATCCACTCTGAGTTAACATTGAGTCAGGGAAGGATTTTACAGTCTTCACTAAGGGAAGTGGTGGTAGCATTAGAGAGCATCAGTTGACACTGTTACTGGACATTTGCATATTCTGCTTTACATATCATATATGATTATGTAAATTATAAAAGCTACATGGAGACTATTGTGAATGAAATATTCCAGTACATCTCATCAGTTACTTCTCATGTATAATCCTACTATGTGTTGCTAAATCAATGTCATCTCCTTTGAAATCGTAGTTGCAGTTTTTTCCTCCACTGCCTCTCAAATCATTTTAAAGTGATTTAATAAGACTCAATAAGACAAATTCCTGTTTGAGTTCATTATCAGGAAATATATTTTATGTACATATATTTGTTTTTTTCTTATCAGAAAGCTAAAATGATGTAAACATATCTCCAATCCTATCCCAAATAGCAGCAATGTTAGAAATAATTACATTGTCCAAATACGATAATCCAATGAAAATAAACATCTGAAAATAGGTACCAATTATTCGTTCAATGGCATTTCTTATACATTATCTTCACGTGGATGTTCCAGAATTTTATGTAACCTTAAGAAAACAATAAAAATGTATTCATAAGGTTATATAAATGTTTTTGAAAGTAGATGGGCTTATGCATTAATCATGTATTTTTCCAAAGCTGTTTTATTTGTTGATGCCTAGAATCTTTAGTTCATGTATCCAGTGATGTAGGTCCTAAGTATTGATATAATAAGGCAGCTAAATAGGAGATACTTTGTGTCTCCCTCACTATATAGGATAACTGTCAGCTGAGCCCTCCCTTTACTTTTATATGCAGTAAGCTGATTTTCATTTCGGATTTCATTTTGTTATTCCCTTTTCTCCATATGCTCTAGGAAGAGGCATCTATATCTCCAACTCCAGGAGAGGAGTCAATTGGCCTAAGGCAATTATCTTCAGAATACAATCATTGGTTCAGAGATGAGTATGTGACTAAATCGTGGGGGCAAATGAGGTAAAAACATTTGCTTGGAGCTTCTAGAAAAAAAAATAATTTCTCATTTTCATGTGACATCTACCTAGACTAACATTCTCTTCCTTCTGGATGTGAACAAGGAAGAACATAGGCTCCAGAATCTGCAGAATGCTGTCTATCTCCATGAGGAGATATAATATTAAGATGAGGTTCAAGTCGAATACCAGCTTTCTATGAAGATTTTACTGTGCCACTGGATTTAGCCACACCTGGAGTCCGTTCTCTCTATCTCTGAATTTTTCAGTTAATTCCATTGAGTGTTTAAGCCCCTGCATTTTCCGTCACTTGTAATACAATGTTTTGTGTTAGATGCCATACCAATTGTAGTTGTTTGGAGATGGCATCAAATTGCACAGTATTGAGAAGGTACTCAGTAAGAATTTGTTTTCTTTTCTTTTCTTTTTTTTTTTTTTTCTTTTTTGAGGCAGAGTCTTGCTCTGTCGCCCGGGCTGGTATGGAGTGGTGTGATCTCGGTTCACTGCAACCTCCACCTCCTGGGTTCAAGCAATTCTCCTGCCTCAGCCACCCGAGTAGCTGGGATTACAGGCGCCTGCAACCACGCCTGGCTAATTTTTTGTATTTTTAGTAGAGACAGGGTTTCACTATGTTGGCCAGGCTGGTCTCGAACTCCTGACCTCATGATCCGCCTGCCTCGGCCTCCCAAAGTGCTGGGATTACAGGCATGAGCCACTGCGCCCAGCCGCATTTGTTTTCTTATTCTTGATTTAACATAAAAGGCAAGCCAAACGAAGAAATGATTGGTGAATTAAAATGTCTATTGTTGGTTTATTTGGGGGGGAAATTATTAGGATTATAGCATAATCTTATCTATTTCCCCAGAAGCAAATAAAGAAAAGTGTCAATCTGGTTAAAGCTTCAACCAGAGAAGCAAATTTTAGCTTTAAAGCAGACAATTATTGGAGAAAAGGAGTACACAAGAGTCAAGAATATCCCAGTTGTTAGTCTTCAATTAACCTACCAAAGGACTTAATAGCTCTTGCTTAGACACAGGGAAAATTCACATTGATGGTTCTAAAATCTTAATGTGTAAAGGAAGTCATTGAGGAATTGTTTTAAATGGCTGTATTTGACCTTCACCCTCAAATATTTTTATTTAATTGTTTTGGGGTTTCACCCTCAAATATTTTTATTTAATTGTTTTGGGGTTTCACCCTCAAATATTTTTATTTAATTGTTTTGGGGTGGAGCCAAGGCATCTGAATTTTTAGCAGCTTCCCCAGATGACTCTGTTGCAGGTGTTCCAGGGACCACTGCTTTAGAGTAATGTACATGTTAACTTCTTTCATTACACCTGAAGGATTCTAACAGAGTCCCTCAACAGATGCCTTCTTGCCTAGGGCTTGGCTGTACAAAAACATTCCAGGGAGAGCAGAGTTTGCTTCCCGAGGCTTCCTGAAGACTCTAGGCAATAATCAATCATCCAGAAATGGAATATGCCAGTAAAGAGAAAGAGCAAGAGAGCACATTCTTTTTTGTGGCAAACCTGAACCAGCACTGTTGGCTGTTACAGGAGAGCTTTGTAAGGAGCAAGTCCCCTTTCCCTAAAGCAGAGAGAGGTGGCATTGTGTCTCACTGTGCTTGGTCTTCCATTTACTTGTCTCATTGAATTAATTTATGGGAGAAAATGGAGATTGCAAGTTCTGTCACTTAATTGGAGAAAGGAACCAAAATAAATGTGAAATGATGTGTATGCCTAGTACAAAGATTATAGGAATTACAAAGTTTCCTAATTCTAAAGTATAAATTTGGAACACTAACCTCAAGATACATTTTAAACTCCAGAAAAGTGGTCAGTTATACTTTTGCAAAACTGTTTTGATAAAAATATGATGGCAAATTGTGCATGGATCTTTTTCCAAAGAATAGGATTAGCTGTTTATCTTAAAGTGCCAAGATCTATATTTTCCATGTTAAAGTAATACCTATCTATATTTATATATTTTTAATTTAGATAAGAAAAAAGTAGAATTAAAAGAAAATTACTCGTGTTTTCATTATTCATATATATATTCTCATTGCTTTTTATATTTTCTCAGGATTGTTTTTAGTATGTATAAGATGTTTTCTAGCATAGCACATAGAAGCTATTCTATAGTCTAATATTTTAAATAAATTTGTCTATTTCCCTCATTTAACTGAATAGTTTTCATTGAAGTCTTTAATAATGACTATGCTTTAATCCTCCAAATGTATGTAATGTATGTCATTAGTCCATCTTCTACGGTTGGGTACTGTGAATATTTCCACTATAAAAATAGTAATAATAATAATAATAAAACAAAACACCTATCAATTTTGCGTGCTTACTATTTCCCAAGCACTGTTCCTAAGGTCTTTTTATGCAATACCTGAGACAAAAATTAATATTTTATATGAAAAAATACATGAGGATTTTAATTCTAAATTTTATCATGTTCTATTAGGAGATGAGCACCAAACAATCATAAAATTAAATTTGGGGATATTTAGTCATGTAACAAAAATGAAACTAACCTACATAAAAGAAATCTGCTGCCAAGCACAAATTTATTGCTTTGATATTGAACATTAGCATGCATTTGCAGGGGGAAAAAGAGATAATCTTTCAATTTCCCATCTTTACAAAATAAACAGATAATTTTAATAATTACATTTTTATGCAGGTAGGAGACATGGTCTGATTCCCATCTGCCACCTTCTCTATCATCAAGCTAAGCTTTATATGAAAGATAAAACTAAAAGAGAAAAAATAAGTTTGTATTTCATGACTAGCCTCAAGGTTAGCACAGATAAAAAAGAGAAAAAAGTAGCTGATTTTCCTCTAACTTCTTATCTTCTTTTTTCGACTTTAAAGAGGATCAGAAAACAACTAGGGAGGTCTCATGCAAAGAAGATCCTGTATGGCTAGTGGAAGCTGGAGACTGGAAGTGAGTAAGAAGGAGCCACCACAGGCCTTACATAGCACCCCTAGGGATCTTTGAAGATGCAAGAAGATCATGAGAGCCTGCAGCTTACAATAGCTAACAGGGACATGCCTTTCATCTTTGAAGAGTTGTCCCTTACATTTTTCTTGCACCTGGTGCACCTTAGCAGAGTGGTGAGTCTATGGACTGACTCCTCTCTATAAATATGCGATCAAAGATTAATATCAGCATCATTCAACAGATGAAACTTCTTCAATACATATTTTATATTGTGGCTAGTCTTAGCTATTTTGTGGATAAAAGCCCTTATAAAGCAATAAACTCTGTTAGCAAAAGATCTCCTTTATAAAATAAAAAAAAAAAAATCAGAGAAAACGCTAAATGTAACCAAGAAACTGCTTCAATCTTTTACCTCTCTCTTTATGCAGTAACTTAGAGGCCTTTGGAACAGAATGATCTTCCTTCTTATCTGGAATAAACTATATTTGGAGTAGGTTAGGGTTTTATACACTTTTTTTTTCCTTTTTACTCTTTTCTCTAAAACCAGAAATTGCTTTTACATGGTGATTTCTACCTGCCCAAATAGTCCTAAAACAACTACTAAGAAAATACTTACATATATAAAATTGCTACCTTCTGTTTGATCAATTATGGAAGAAAAGCTATCATTTCCATAGCCTTAAAACTGACATTTTCAACTGCCTCACACAGAGGATGTCCCAGGGGGTTCTTGGAGACTCAGAAGCAAAAATTATCCATGCTCATTTTTCAAAATTTTAGAGGTATGAGCCAGATTTTCCTTAAGTCTCTTTACCCAAAATTGCAAAAATAATCTGCTACGACTTTGTACTCATGAAATAATGTTCAGTCACACTCTTGTTTTTCTGGTCAGAAATACATTTATTTTTAATGTAAGGCCTATCTTTAGGCATCCCTGAGCATTCCTGTTATAGGGTAAAAATTTAAAAAGAAGGACTGCATATGATTTACTAAATACATGAATTCAGGTGAAATAGCAATACAAGGGAGGAAGAAATACAGGGAAAAATAAGAAATTTGATATAAATTGGATTTTTTATATATATATGTTATCTTTTACAACAGGATTTGATAAGAAGAAATTAGAAAGGGGATATATTACTAAAATATTAGGAGTGTTTTGCTTTTTTCAATGAATTCATGTATTATCTACAATTAAGAAAGAAAAGGCTGGGTGCAGTGGCTCACGTCTATAATCCCAGCACTTTGGGAGGCCTAGGCGGGCATATCACAAGGTCAGGATATCAAGATCGTCCTGGCCAACATGGTGAAATCCCGCCTCTACTAAAAATAAAAAAAGTTAGTTGAGTGTGGCAGTGCGCGCCTGTAGTCCCAGCTACTTGGGAGGCTGAGGTGGGAGAATTGCTTAAACGCAAGAGGCAGAGGCTGCAGTGAGCTGAGATCGCACCACTGCACTCCAGCCTGGAGACAGAGCGAGACTCTGTCTCAAAAAAAAAAAAAAAAAGAAGAAGAAGAAAGAAAAGTAATAAGGATGTTACCACTGGAGTAGAGCTTACATATCATGTGTTCCTTTGTGTTCCAAACCACTTTCTAAGAAAAACTAGTTCCATAATATGGTACAAGGTTATTAATAACAAATTAGAAAACAAAACTAACGTTTGTCTTTTTAAATAGATTTGAGAATCAGGGAATTCCACCTACTTTAGGAGCGTCAGATTATACTATACTTCACTGTATTAAAGTATTCTGAGGAAGGCTAAAGGAAATAAACAACAAGCATTTAACTTTATCCAAGTACTTGCCAAACCTTTTCGATCATAGAATGTGGTTTCCATAGAACATCAAATAAGATCTTGTGGAACTAATTTTGTGGTTCACAGTTTTGTAAACACTGAATTAGAATCCTATCCAGATTAACAGATGTGGAAGTTTATACCCAAGATATTCTCCTCTCTACAACTACAGGAGTATTTAAACAAGTCAATAATATGGCAAAATAAAACTTCAATGTCCCATTAATTAGATAAAATATTATTATATTAAATACTAATCTCACCAGATGCCGTGGCTCCAAAGTTCTCTTTTTACTAATATCTCTATTATTTTCAAAATTAAGTGGTTGCATATAAAACATCTTATATTTGAGATAAATTATATCTATCATATTTGAGAAGTCCATTTCACAATGCTGATAAAGACATATCCAAGACTGGGAAGAAAAAGAGGTTTAATTGGGCTGGGTACGGTGGCTTACGCCTGTAATCCCAGCACTTTGGGAGGCCAAGGCGGGTGGATCACGAGATCAGGAGATCAAGACCATCCTGGCTAACACAGTGAAACCCTGTCTCTACTTAAAATACAAATAATTAGCTGGTCGTGGTTGCGGGCGCCTGCAGTCCCAGCTACTCTACTTGGGAGGCTGAGGCAGGAGAATGCCGTGAACCTGGGAGGCAGAGCTGGCAGTAAGTGGAGATCATGCCACTGCATTCCAGCCTGGGCGACGAGCGAGACTCTGTCTTACAAAAAAAAAAAAAAAAAGAGGTTTAATTTGGACTTACAGTTTTACATGGCTGGGGAGGACTCGCAATCATGGCGGGAGACAAAAGGCACTTCTTACATGGTGGCAGCAAAATAAAATGAGGATGATGCAAAAGCGGAAACCCCTGATAGCCCATCAGATCTCATGAGACTTATTCACTTCCAAGAGAACAGCATGGGGGAAACTTCCCCCATGATTAAATTTATTTCCCACTGGGTCCCTCCCACAACACATGGGAATTATGGGAGTACAATTTAAGATGAGATTTGGGTGGGGACACAGAGCCAAACCATATCTGTTAAGGCATTGGATTTATTTGGAAGAAGTAAAATGTATTGAGTCATTGAATTATGGGACAGCATGGCAGATAAGAACACGGAAAAAGACTAGTTTGTGCCCAGATCCTTTTAAACATAAGAATGAATGATTCCAGTATAGATTTCCAAATCAACTACATAGAGCAGGAAACTGAAATAAAAAATTGTAATGTGATACTTCTAGTTTCCTCAATTACCAGGCTCCTCCTCTTCATGTTAATAATAGAATAAATTAAAATGCTACATCAAACAAAGCAAATAAGTAAATCGAAAACATATCTAAGTGAACAGGTTCAAGTTTAAAAGAAGCTGTGAGATAAAGTTTGAAATTGGTTCACATAACAGAAAGGAGATGTTTCGGTTTATAAAGGAATTAATCATCGAGAGTCTGTGAGCTTGCCAACCTCCTGAGTATTGCAGACTTGTGTCTGCTAATGTGGCTGTCATGAGTGTAAATAAGTAAATATTTTAATAATTCCATGTTGTTTCACCTCCTGTCTAGAGGAAATCCCAGGAGTGACCACTGTTGTGACTTTTGCAAATTGGCTTAAGTTACTAGAAATTACAGCAGTTACTTTCTTAATTATTTTCTCTAGTCCTTGCTGTTAACAAAGAACTTTGTCCTTATCAAATAAGCTAGAATCGACTCTCAGAACCATTTTGTCTATCTACTACCATTAATAACTCCATTTTGCTTACACAATTATAAAATCTTTGGGACTGATATAATTCAGAATGAAAATCCATCGTTTTCTAGGCACAAGAATATCTGTAAGACTTCAAAGATGGAAATTCCCTAACTATCCTTGCTACTGAAGAACATTATAATGTTAAATAAACAATAATAGTTAACATCTGTGTGTGATTTTTCTAGCCACTTTACAAGAATCATTCTCTTTAATGCTCACACAATTGTATGAAATGGATTCTTACTATTATATTATCATAATCGTATTTAAAAAACAAACACTGAAATATCGAACAAATTATAATTTGCCCAATTTTCATAGTAACAAAAAGTAGTTTTCAAACTTAAAACAGTTTGGCTGTAGAGCCTACACTCATAAACATTATTCTATATGTATTAGCTTTCTGTAACTGCTGTAACAGATTACCACAGACTTGGTAGTTTAAAACAACAGATGCTTATGCTTTCACAGTTCTGGAGACCAGAAGTTCAAAATAAGTTTCAATGGGCTGAAATCAAGGTATCAGTAGGGCAACACTTTCTCTAGAGGCCCTAGGGGAGAATGTGTTCTTTGCTGTCTCTTGACAGTTACTGGCATTCCTTGGCTTGTGCCTTCTGGCATTCTTTGGCCAGTGGCCACATTACTCCTATTTCTGCCTGCATGATCACATTTACTTCTGTCTGTGAAACTCCCCTCTCCCTCCCTCCTGTAAGGACACTTGTGATTACATTTAGGATGCACCCAGATAATCTAGGATAATCTACCTATATGAAAATCATTAACCTAATCACAATTGCAAAGACCATTTTCCCATACAAAATAACATTCACAGATTCTAGACATTAAGACCTTATACCACTGGGGGGGCATTATATGGACTGCCACATGAAACCTTCCCTCTTATATGCCTTCGGTCGATTCCACTTGAGACTTTACTTATACAAATTGTCATCATATTTCTTCAGTTAGTTAGAAAGAAAGCATAGAGATTGGTGATGTTATTCTTATTCTGTGCTTGGCAGAAAGCATACGTTGAGTGACAGATTTAATACAGAAGGTTTCAACAAATTTTCCAAAAAGAATAAAAAATATGTGCCTAAATTTTCATCCTTGCAAGTTAAGCCTAGGACTTCATACCCAAGTAAGTAAGCCTACAAGGCATGGGCTTTGGGCATATGTAAAAACAGCATCCTAACAGAGATTACTTCAAATATCTAGCCAGGCAATACTATATGGGTTTACCCCCAAAATTAGAAAGTAAGGTCACAAAATAAGAGCAAGAGATGCAAACTCTACCTAATTTTGGAAAATGGGATAGCTTTGAAAGACTATATATATCTTTAAGACACTGGGTAGTGGCTTCTGGGGCCTTTTTCAGTATAAAGGCAGAGTTTGAGGGCAGGATAACAAATGTGGAAAGAAGTAGAACAAGTCGAAAAAACTAGTCTAGAAACTCAATTCATGGTTTCCTTGTTGAGGGTACCAATGTAGGCCCAATTGTTGGAAACAGAAACCTAGGAGTCATACTTGTCATCTTACCCTCTCACTCTCCATAATCTATTCACCTAGGACTGTTGGCTTTAGCTCTTAAATAGCTCTCACATCCATCTATCAGCTACATTACCTTTGCTATGCTATGAGTATCTCTTGCCAGGACTATTTTAATAGCCTACTTATAGACATTCAAATTGAGGCATGGTCTATTCTTTATTGATATATTAAAAGTTCACTGTACGTAATGCACCTTAATAAACTCAAGTGGTCATATTTTTCAAACAGTTTAACAAGAACTCTCCAGTCATACCTTATACATAGAAAAATTTCCAAGCTAGATATAAATTACTATCTTAAAAGTAAAATTCAGTAGAAGTTAGATGTGAACATCACGAGAAATGGTACCAACAATATGTGAAAACACATTTTTATGATATTAAGCTAATATTTTCTCTTAGAAAAATTTCCATAAAAAACAAGGACAAAGGAGCTTATGTCCTTTGTAGAAATTTATTATATGACTTTCCAAATTATATTAAGCTCCTGCAAGAAATGACACATATGGGATGACTTTTTATTTGAAATTTTGTTTCTTATACTAGGGTTCATCAAGCTGTTTCATATTTATTTCTCTGATTAATGATATGTCAAAATTCTAATTCTAGTACAAATTTATGGTGTGTTGGCAAATGGAGAATGAAACGGCAATGTAGACAACAGGCAAAATTGATTTGTATCCATCTTTTCTGAATTCTAGTAAATGTTTTCCAAATGTGCTTTTCTGTTGCAACCAAACTACATATTATAGTCTTTATTTCCCTCAACTATTAATTATGTTACTTCTGAGAGTTGAGAATTTTTTAGAGCACAATGGTATAGTTGGATGATGATTTAATGTGCCAGTTATTCAGAATTGGAGGTTCTTTTTTTAAGAATTTCTACTATTATGTTTCCCATTCATCAAGATGCATTATATTTTTAAAAGGTTATATAGCACAAATAGTTTTATTGAGGTTTTAAAAATGAACATGAATGTTGTGAATTGATAAGAAATGAAATATAACTGAGTGACTATATTGGACATGGATGAAAAAGGAAGAAAATAAATGAACTACTGGAAAAAAGAGAGAGAGAGAGAGAGAATATGAGACTGGGTGTGGTGGCTCGTATCTGTAATCTTAATGCTTTTGGAGGCCGAGATGTTAGGACTGCTTGAGGTCAGGAGTTTGAGACCACCCTAGGCAACAAGGTGAGAGTCGATCTCTTCAAAAATATAAAATAATTAGCTGGGCACGGTGGTGAGCACCTGTAGTCCCAACTACATGGGAGGCTAAGGTGGGAGGATTGCTTGAGCCCAGGAGTTAAAGGTTACAGTGAGCCATGATTATGCTATGGCAGTCCAGCTGGGTGACAGAGTGAGACCCTGTCAAAAATAATAAGAAGAATAATAATGGAGAAAACGGGGATGAAGAAAGAAAGAAAATGCATGGAAAACACACAGCTCATATATTCAGGAAGCTGGACATTTATTCCACCTGTTTAACATGTAAGGTAATATCAAGAGAGTTCTAAATAAATAAGCACTCACAGAGGTAAACATAGCACCATTAAAATGGAGAATGGGACGTTAACATTGCTTTTGTTTTCAATGGTTCTTACAGATTCAGGACATGAATTATTGAGTCAGAAAAGAAAAATAACTATTGGCATTTGTGGTAAAATGCTAACAAAGCCAACTTCTTATTTTTGTTATATCACGTTACTAAGAAATAAACCTTAAACTTTGTAAAGATTAATGAGCATATTTTTTTAGACACCACCATTTTTGCCAAAGTTCAAATAGTGCAACAATGTTTAAAAACACATTATTCATACTTACGAATCTTACCACTTTATAAGTAATGAAAAATAGTTATTTCAACAGTATTTCTCAAACAAAACTCCTTGAAGACTTGATGATAATAGGATTTTGAATGTTGACTACAGGGAATGTTTCTTAGTCTATTTCAAATCATTATTGCAACAAGTTGTTCTACCAGAAGTTTAGCTTATACAGTAGTTAGTGGGTGACATAGAGGTTCAGCTTCTTAACATTAGTCAAGAAGAAACTAGAGTCCTGCATGCACAATCAGTATATATCCAGGGATTAGGGCAGAATGAAACGGAATGTGACTCAAACTGAGATTCTTCACTTAAAAGTTTGAGATACCTAATTAGTTTTTTAAATGGGGTGAACTTCAGCTATAAATGCAAAGGAGAAAATAGAAGTGTTCTTTGTAGCTCAGAAGTATTGCACATTTACTTTGTACCATTTCATAATGAAATCATAGGGATTTCTTACTTGGAGTTACTCAGTTTCAATCTCTCTTTGTATCCTCTCCATTTTCTTGTGGGGGAATTATCTTCTTATTCTCATATGTAGGCTGCGTAAGAAGGTTGTTGCTGTTGGTATTTTCCCAGATTGGAAGATAAAAATGGCTGAAGTTGGCCAGTCGTGGTGGCTCATGCCTCTAATTCCAGCACTTTGGGAGGCTGAGGAGGGCGGATCACAAGGTCAGGAGACCAAGACCATCCTGACTAACACGGTGAAATCCCGTCTCTACTAAAAACACAAAAAATTAGCCAGGCGTGGTGGTGGCCGCCTGTAGTCCCAGCTACTCGGGAGGCTAAGGCAGGAGAATGGTGTGAACCTGGGAGGCGGAGCTTGCAGTGAGCGGAGATCGCACCATTGCACTCCAGCCTGGGAGACAGAGCAAGACTCCGTCTCAAAAAAATAATAATAAAATAAAATAAAATAAAATAAAAATAGCTTAAGTTGTAATTCAAGAGACCCTTTACTCATCTCCTGCCCCAAGAGATCTAGGGGGCCAGCTTGTAGCTTAAACACTTTTGATCACCGAGGCTCTGGTGAACCAGAGAAAGGAATATATGTAGGTCATTCAACCTTATATGTCATCCAACATCCTGACCACATTGTTTCAGTTGCAGAATGATCACTGTGCATCTTTCTTCTTGGTTTCTGACGATTTCCGTGTTTTGTCCTCCAGCCTCCTACTAATTATTTGAGACTCCATAGTACTTCTGATAAATTCATTTTTACTTAGATGTAGATATCATCAGTGAATTCATTTTGAAATAAGCAAAATAGAAAACCTCAGAAATGAACTCATTGCCATGTGAATAATCTCTAACATTAGTATATTGAGTTAGCTTTGAATCTTGTTCACTTTATAAAATAAACAATTCCTCAATAGGATTATCACAGGCTTTTATAATTAAAACCATGCTCAAAACTTTCTATTCTAATCTCTCATTTTTTTTTGTTTCCTTGCCTCTGCATGAGCAATGACAATGATGTAGGTGTAAAAATGTGAAGTATCTTTGTAAAAGAGTCACGAACTCTGGGAAGAATAACACAAATTGGTTACATTTATTTCTATGTCTTAAAAAAGATACATTAAAAACAATTTATATTATTCTTATTCTTGTGATAGTTTTAATGTGTTTTAAATAGTTGTTGAAGTACAACAGACCTTGGTACCATAGGCTCCCAAATCATGAAATTGTGTACACATAAACAATTCTAAGTATTGAAATTTTGGAAACAGTCTAAATTTATCTAACAATATTTTTTGAGTAATTCTCATGTAATTGACTCTTTTTTTTTTTTTTTTTTCAGACGGATCTCAGTTGCCCAAGCTGGAGTGCAGTGGTGCAATTATGACTCACTGCAGCCTTGACCTCCTAGCTCAAAGTGACCCTCCCACCTCAGCCTCCCAAGTAGCTAGGACTATGGGCATTTTTTTTTTTTTTTTTTCTTGTAGAGACAGGGTCTCATTATGTTGCCAGGGCTGGTCTCAAACTTCTGGTTTCAAGGGATCCTACACCTTGGCCTCCCAAAGTGCTGGGATTGCAGGTGTGAGCCACTGCACCTGGACAGATGGTTAACATTTTTATACAAAAGGTAAGCAATAAAGACATAGTCAGTGACTAATGTATCATGTTTCCCAGTGGAATACATTGGGAATTGAGATGCCTTATTAGAAAGTTCTGCATAACATCACTACTAATATCTAAATGCTGAGGATAGAACGAACTACCGTAACAAACAACGCATTTTTTGGGGCCATGCAGAATCTCCTGTATGACACAGTGGAAATTAAAACACAATACTAGTTTAAAGTACTCAGGGAAAAGTTGCAGCTTAAGAAAAGGGAAGTGTACAATAAGGAAAATCTTACAGAAGAAAAAGAGAAAGCAGGGGTAGCTAACTGATACCAAAGAGTCCTGCCAGTTCTGCTTCTTTCTTTTTGCAGTTGCCCTTGCCTCCTTGCCAGGTTAACTCTAGAGATCTGTCACCAGGGGTCTGGAAATCTATAGCTTTTTGGTAAGTGGACACATATTTCAAATCTAGATGAGTTGGCCTGAATCCTATTTAATGGGAATATTGAGTCTGCTCCCACTTTGATTTTGGAAAACACTTGGTGTTGACGATGCTGCAGACCATAACCTGGAGAGTAGCAGTGTGAAATCCAAAGATATCAGTGCCCAGAAGCTTGCAAGAGTGACAGCCATCTTCATAAAAACGGCTTGGAATCTTTTTTTCCCACTATGCCCAACTGAGAACTATCTCTTTTGTTCATTTTCTCTTTATCTCTCACTCAGCAAGAAAAAAAGCTGCTCTATACTCTTGCCTAATTTAAACAGTGGACAAAAAACACAACATCTATTTTGAAATGCACATAGAGATTCAGGATATATTGGAAGGAGAAAAGCTTCCACAAAGCAAAGAAGGTGCATCTGTGATTGGAGGAGTCAGACAGATGCACCTGATGCTAAACCAACTTCTGAGGAGGCTTGGAAAAAGCAACACACTTCCTTTCTCATTGGAAGTGAATCATGACCATTCCCTGCTTATGCTGCTGGAACAGTTTCCTATTTTTATTACAAGAAGCATTATCTGGCAGGAAAAGTGAAACAATCCCCACACAGTTAAAGAAAATGCGTGAAAAGGAAAAATCGCTAATTTATTTTTCATAATGAGTTTCTCTAGACCTTCACTTTGATTACTTTCATCATCACATCTTATAAATGAGTTTTTCTCTGTTTTTTTTTTTCTGAGTTATTGTTTAAATTAATGATGTTCTTTTACGTTGATGAAAACAAATGAAAATGAGGGCATGCTCACAAAAGGTGTATTTTCCTTTGAATATTGGCATTAAGGTACTTTAGGTTATGATTTCCAGAATTAAACCAAGGAAGATATATTCAAAAAAGTTTGTTCTAATGATTTGGAATGAGATACTACAGAAATAGAGGTCCTATATTATTCTGTCAGTGCCGTTCATTAACATACTTTACAAGTGTGAAGTGTGCGTTGTAAAGTGCACAACTCAATGTCATAAAATTATTTTTAGTACCACTGACATCAACTTCATCACTGTCCTTAATGCTCTCTTAAAAATCCTATATGTACCAGGTTCTTGATCTTGGTTTAAATTTCCTTGATTTTGGCTTCCCTATTTTTCTTCCTTGAATCACATTCTGACTCATCCTTAGTCTGAATGCTCCGGGAAGCAGCTCATGCAATGGAAGCCCTGGCACCCACGACCCTTCCCCTGTGCCAGCCTACTTGATTGGTTCACATCTCATCCCACCCAACACTTCCCAACCTGTCTAGCCAAACGTGTAGGAACGAACAATAAGTCATTGAATATTTTAACATTTTTTCCACATTTGGAACACCAGAAAAGTAAAGAAATTCAGTGAGGGCAATTATAAAGAAATACACAAAGTAAATTATTGTTGACATAATATTTGCTTCAATATTTTAGATTTCCATATATTTGAAGTGGTTACAAGTACAAAAGGCTGTATTTAGATGAATAAAATGAAAGTGGAAATCAATTATCTAAGAAATTATAATTATTAGCATATTCTAGGTAGAATATATTTATTTATTTAACCATTTGATCAGTGTAGTTTTTTCTAAGTAATCCTTAGTATAAGAGTGGTATTAGTCTGTCATACCAATTTCAAAATTCCTTTTGGTGCTTTTGCTTATGGTAGTAATAATGTTGCAAAGACTTGATTATTAATTACTTTGTGAATGAAGAGAGTAGAATTCTTTACTACAACATATCTGCAGTTCTGATTCTGCCTTTATTTCTAGACTCATCTAATTCCATGCCTTATATTCATTTTTTAAATTAAGTAAAATAATTTAGAGCTCCCAAAAGCATGTGCCTTTGCACTTGCCATTTTATCAGCAAGAAAAGCCCCTTCTTCTCTCCCATCATGACCCTGAAGAACTATTTTTTTTTTTTTTTTTTTTTTTTTTGAGACAGAGTCTCACTCTGTCACCCAGGCTGGAGTGCAGTGGCGATCTTGGCTCACTGCCACCTTTGCTTCCCAGGGTCAAGTGATTCTCATGCCTCAGCCTTCCAAGTAGCTGGAATTGCAGGCATATGCCACCATGCCCAGCAAATTTTTGTATTTTTAGTAGAGACAGGAGTTTCACTAAGTTGGCCAAGCTGGTCTCAAACTCTTGGCCTCAAGAAGTCTGCCTGTTTTGACCTTCCAAAGTGCTGGGATTACAGGTGTGAGCCAGCACATCCAGACTGAAGAACTATTATTAAAATGACTTTCAAGACATAGCGCCTTTCAAAACCTTTCCTGACTAACCCCCAGCAAGCACCTCTGGCATGATTATCTCCCTTTTTCTGTCCTTAAGTTATGCCCCCATATATACCTTTTTCAGTCAAAGAGTTTGTGGCACAGAAATGTAAGTGTGGATTTTGCCTCTATCATCCTGTTACTCCAGCTACATTTTAACTTCTATAAAATCTTGCATGGTTATGACAGCTGTAACAAACTAAAAAATAATAATAATTCATATGAAGCTTGAAAGGGTTCTGTGATGGTTTTTTAAATGTCTAGAAATTATTTGATAATATTACTTTCAAGAAGTGAAGCTTAATTCCTCTCCTGTTGAGTGTGAGCTGGACTTGACTTGCTTCTGATAAATAATATATGGTGAAAATGATAGAGTGTGACTTCCAAGACTAGGTTATATAGAGAGGCATTACAGCCTCTTTCTTGGCTGTCTGTCTTAAATCCATTGCTCTGAGAGCAGCTAACTGCCATACCGTGAGAACACTCAACAGTCTATACAAAGACTCATGTGGCAAGGAATGAGGGCACCTGCTGATAGTCATATGAATGAGCATTTTGTAAGTGAATTCTCCAGCCCCAATCAAACCCTCAGATGACAACAGGTACCACTGACATGCTGAATTCAACTTCTTGAGATAGTCTCAGGTAGAATCACCGAGATGAGTTGCTTCTGATTTTCTCATCTCCAGAAACTGTGAGATAATAAATGTTTGTTGCTTTAGGGCACTAAATTTGGGGATCAATTTGTTATGTAGTGATTTGGTTTGGCTGTGTCCCCACCTAAATATCATCTTGAACTGTATTTCCCAAATCCCCATGTGTTGTGGGAAGGATCTGGTGGGAGGTAATTGACGTCTTACTCCTGCCACCATATGAAGAAGGATGTGTTTGCTTCCATTTCTGCCATGATTGTAAGTTTCCTGAGGCCTCCCCAGGCCTGTGGAACTGTGAGTCAATTAAACCTATTTTCTTTATAAATTACACAATCTCGGGTATTTCTTCCTAGCAGCATAAGAATGGAGTAATACAATAAATTGGTACCACAGAGAGTGGGCTGCTGCTATAAAGACATCCAAAAATGTGAAAGCAACTTTGGAACTGGGTAATAGGCAGAAATTGGGACAGTTTGGAGGGCTCAGGAGACAAGAAGATGTGGGAACGTTTGGAACTTCATAGGCACTTGTTGAATGGTTTTGACAAAAATGCTGATGATGTGGGCAATGAAGTCTAGGCTGAGGTGGTGTCTAAGAGAGATGAGGAAATTAATGGGAACTGGAGCAAAAGTGACTCTTGCTATGCATTAGCAAAGAGACTGGTGGCATTTTTCCCCTGCCCTAGAGATTTGTGGAACTTTAAGCTAGAGAGAGATGATTTAGGGTATCTGATGGAAGAAATTTCTCAGTGGCAAAATGTTCAAGAGAAAGCAGAACATAAAAGTTCAGAAAAGTTGTAGCCTGACCACGAGGTAGAAAAGGAAAACCCATTTTCTGAGAAGTTCATGCCAGCTGCAGAAATTTGCATAAGTAACAGGGAGCCAAATATTAATCACCAAGACAATGGGGAAAATGTCTCTAGGGCATGTCAGAGACCTTCACAGCCCATAGCAGCCCCTTGGAGAGGGTTCAAGCTCCAAGTCTTCGTGGCTTTCATGTGGTGTTGGGCCTGAGGGTGCACAAAAGTCGAGAATTGAGGTTTAGGAACCTCAGCCTAGATTTCAGAGGATGTATGGAAATGCCTGGATATCCAGGCAGAAGTTTGCTGCAGGGATGGAACCCTCATGGAGAACCTCTGCTAGGGAAATGTGAAAGGGAAATGTGGGGTGGGAGCCTCTACACAGAGTCCCTACTGGGGTACTGACTAGTGGAGCTGTGAGAAGAGGGCCACAGTCCTCTAGACCCCAAGAACGTAAATCCGCTGAAAGCTTACACCAAGCACCTGGAAAAGCTGCAGACACCCAATGCCAGTCCATGAAAGTAGTCAGGGAGGGAACTGTACCTTGCAAAGTCACAGGGGCAGAGCTACCCAAGGCAACGAGAGCTCACCTCTCGCATCATCGTGCCCTGAATGTGAGACATGGAGTCAAAGGAGATTGTTTTGGAGCTTTAAGGTTTAATGACTGCCCTATTGGATTTTGGACTTGCATGAGGCCTGAAGCCCCTTTGTTTTGGCCAATTTCTCCCATTTGGAATGGAAATATTTACCCAAAGGTTGTATTCTTATTTTATCTAGGAAGTAACACACTTGGTTTTGATTTCACAGGCTCATAGGTGGAAGGGATTTGCCTTGTCTCAGATGAGACTTTGGGCTTGGACTTTTGGGTTAATGCTGGAATAAGTTAAGACTTTGGGGGACTGTTGGAAAGGCATGGTTGTGTTTTGAAATGTGAGGACATGAGTTTTGGGAGGGGCCAGGGGCAGAATGATGTGGTTTGGCTGTGTCCCCACTCAAATCTCATCCTGAATTGTAGTTCTCATAATCCCCACATGTTGCAGGAGGGACCCAGTGGGAGGTAATTGAATCATGATGGCGGTTACCTTTATGCTGCTCTCGTGATAGTGAGTGAGTTCTCACAAGGTCTGATGGTCTTATGAGGGGCTTTTCCCCATTTTGCTCTGCACTTCTCCTTGCTGCCGTCATATGAAGCAGGATGTGTTGGCTTCCCCTTCCACCATGATTGTCCATTTCCTGAGGCCTCCCCAGCCCTGCACAGTTTAATTAACTGTGAGTCGATTAAACATCTTCGGTTTATAAATCACCCAGTCCTGAGTATTTCTTCATAGCAGCATGAGAACAGACTAATACATGCAACAATAGATTAAATAACACTTAAATAGTGTAGTAGATACCACTATAGTCCTTTCAGTAATGGGTAAAACTATAATATGCAGAGTAAGAGAGTTATGAGGCTACACATTCAGAAAAAGGGAGGATTTTGATTATTTAAGGGGGGATATTACTC